>NC_087201.1:98166717-98171717 GCF_015104395.2 Macrobrachium nipponense | reverse complement strand
CTTTGTAAATGAAAACAGTTCTGTTTCTACACGAATGGCAATGTCTGTGGGGTTGCAATTCTCTGTTTATATCGAGCCATCATGCCAGGCGAGAAAGATCGCGATCTTTCTATTTTCCTCTAAGGGAGTAGTGCCATCAGTGTACCTCACGTGGTGTACTATAGGCATTATATAAGTCTCTGTATCGTCCCTTCGGCCCCTAGCTACAACCCCTTTCATTCCTTTTCTTGTGCCTCCCTTCGTGTTCCCTTACTTCCTTTCCACTCTTTGCTAACCGTTCCATGGTGCAACTGCAGCGTTTTACTCCTACTCCTTTCAATCCTGTTTGCTCATAATTTTCTTTTCAGTGTCTTTTGTTTGTTTGTTTGGATGGTGTTTTTACGTTGCATGGAACCAGTGGTTATTCAGCAACGGGACCACCGGCTTTACGTGACTTCCGAACCACGTCGAGAATGAACTTCTATCACCAGAAATACACATCTCTTACCCCCTCAGTGGAATGCACGGGAATCGAACTCGCGGCCACCAAAGTGACAGGCCAAGACCATACCGATCACGCCTCTGAGACGCTCTTTTCAGTGTCGTATTACCTCATAAGTCTCAGCGCTTGGCCTCAGGTCTAATTTCATATTCCATTCTGTTTTCCATAGAGGCCATTGGTAGGATCTAAAAATAGCCAGTATTTAAAACGTATTTGTAACTACAAAGACCTTATTAATATGAAATCTGATAAAGATAACTGTCTTCATCATGAACACGGACGAAAGTGAATTTGAAATAGCGCAGCAGTTATTGGAAAACATACTTGACAGACATTAAAGACATTTTTAGTAAACAAAAGAATTTTAGTGTCAGTCCTAAAAAGGTCATCAAAAACAATGATAAATTTCTGATTCGGCCCTTTGCCCAAAACGTCCGAGCTCACGCCCTTGCAAGCACAAGAGACAGAGTTCTGTCTGGTTACTACTAATAATAATAATGAAAACAATTGCTGTTTCAGGGGCTTCCAGCATCTGCAGTGTTCTCTATTTTCACACTGAATTCTTCCCAGAAACAGCTAGATGATAGAACAACTGCTCAAAAGGACATGGAATGACTAACTGCTGCTACTGCTTATTTATTTAGCTCGAGTTTTGACTCGCACAGACGGACATCTATAGAGAGCATCATAGAAAACAAAGGTACAAAGGTATAGTATACCATACAGCAGATATATTTTCAACATGGGATGCTGTCAGATCCCTTTTTTTTTTTTTTTTTAGTTCCGAGCTATTTTTATCAGCTTCCTTTGCTAGTATTATTTGCAAGAAAGCTTGCTTAATGTCGACCAACACAGTACAATTGTTGGACCTGAAATAAATGGACAACTTAACAAAGTCCTTCATTAGATTTACACCAGCATATGTAGGTAGCTTCACTAAGAGAAGGAGCCTTATTCGTCTTTTAGGAACAATTGAAGACTAGACGAAGTTTGGTAGTCGTATTGGCTTCTGTCTTGACTACAGTATGATGGAAGAATCAAGATAAATTTGTGATAATCATCTGGATGTACATTAATCTCTTCGATTATATCATCAGCAAGTTGTTGAAGAAACACTTCTTGATAAGAGCTCAACAACTACCTTTAGATCTTTTACAGCCTTATCTAGTACAGAAAAAACACCCTTGCGATTAGAAGGAACTTTACTAATTACTTCATCCTTCCATGGAAGCTCAACAAAATATTTTCCATCTCGTAAGGAAATGCCTTGCTTAAACTTATCAATCTGCAGGCGATAATCTGACTTTGTCTCTTTACTGTGACTTAGGGCATCCAAATTAAACATTGCTTCAAGCCCCTGCTCTACCGAGCTATCAGGAAACAAGGACTCTGGAAGAGAAAAATATGATTTCTTTAGAGACATAACAAAATTAACAGATAACTGTAACACTTCTCCATCTGAAGAGGGATTATGTGAGAAACCACTTACCTTGGTTTCTACAACCTTAGCTGGCAACTGACTCATAGGAATTGCTTGGCCAGGATACATTCAAAACATTTCCAAAGGGAATTAAACCCACTCTTGTAGAAAATGCAGCACCTTGCATACAACTTGTTAGAGCAAATTCAGGAAAGTGTTGAATAATACCAACCCCAGCTAGCCCCAGGATTGGCGTTTGTTCGTCATCCTCGGCTAGAGAGGATTCGGCTAAATGATAGCCTTCCTTTACAATGTTATGAATAGCAGTATGTAACTGGGATATATTAAGCTTAACATTAAATCTGAAGTACCAAGCATGTGGACATAATTCTTACCTCGTCCTGGAATGTACACTTTCAAAGGACATTCACCAAACTCACGTTCCACACTACCTAGGAATGTAGTTACCTCATACTGAGTGGAGGAAAACCCAAAGTCTCCCTTGGGATACTCAACTATATCCTTTGATAAGTAACTTCTTTGACTTCCACAGTTTAACAGACATCTGACTCTACTAGAACGTCAACACCATAAAAGATCAAGGTAAGGACAGGTAACAAGTGACATCAACTAGAAAAAACACTCCCACTACCAGTATTTGGACATAAAGCAGCTGTGTGAGAATGCGACTAACATTGAAAACACTCAAAGGGCAATTTATTATCCTTACCTAGGCAAGAGGATGCACTGTGTTTTAGGCTTGTACACAACTTACACATTTTCAGGGCAACACACCTTAACTTGAAGTTCAGCCAAGGTCTGATGAGTATCACAGCGTGACATACTGTGAGAACCTGAACACAATTTACAGGTTAAACTACCCTTTTTAGGATTTGGTGACTCCTTAGAACTGGATTTTGAGCTAACATTTGACACAGAAGTACTAGGAGATGAACTAGGGGAAAGACTACCCTTAGAGGGAGGCTGTAGATTTGAAAATGTTTTATTAAACCCAGGCGAATTGCTTTTATTGCGGACACTGTTTTCCGCCTTAGCATTTGACACCTTGGGCTGTGATACTCTCAATAAGGTTTTAATAATTTCCCTGTAATCATCAAACATATGGTTAAGGGTAAGATAATTATTGCCAACTTTATGAATTAGCTCCTACTTAGCAGAAGTTAGTAACTTGGAAAAAACAATGTGGCTATGAAGCTTACACACTGCAGTATCTTCCTCTAACATGTCAATAATGTCTTGCTTTAAATCGTGAATTAAGGTACAACATTCATTAAACTAAGTTCTTAACCCATCGAAAGCAGTATCAAATGAAGGAAAACTAGCCAAAACTTTAAATGACTCATCTATTATATACGGTATATCTAGGAACTCTTCCATAAGAAGATTTAGAGCAACTTCATAATTGTCATCTTTTACAGAAAGATGGCTCATAACTTTAAGAGCATAGCCCGACAAATAACCACGTAGATAGGTTAACTTGTTTGCATCAGGCATACATTCGCAAGCATCAATACAAATATTAATAAAACCATCAACTTTCCTTCCCAATAAGGTTATAAGATAAGCTCATCAAGAATGGAGTCATTATAAACCACTTAGGAGGTGATTTCAGAGAACTTGCTTTCCTCCTCACTTTCCTACTCACAGAAGGCATACAACTCTAATATGCTCTCGTCCACCTAGGACCTTATTTAAGTGCTTTAGAATTATAGCCTTTCTGACTTTGAAATGAATCTTATGGTCATCATCGAAGTTTCTTCAGGCAATACTGTCACATAAGCCTTATACCCAGTTCGCTTCTTTATCATTGCAGGTAATTTAATTTCAATGTCAGACATGATTATACTAATCAGCAAAGGGTATGGTAGATCTAAGCCCGTATACCACGATGAACTAGACTGTGGCAGTTGACATTTTTCTATAGAATTTTACCTCCTGAACAAGAATTTAAAGTGATATTTTTTCGACCAGCTATAACTAACCTGTAATTTACCTTTGAACTCTATCCTATGGGAATGCGGGGTTTTGGGTCAGGTAAAATAGTCGGGAGAATTATGCCTTACATCTCTATCCTACGGTAAGGGGGACCGATGGGAAATCAGGGTTATGGGTGGGGTAAAACACTTGGGGGAAGGTTATGCCATGTTATTGTGTTATTTCCTCTTATTTATGACATTTGAAATAGGAAATACAAGCTGAAATGAAGGAATAAATAAACCGATAATGGAGCCGTTACATAGCCAAAACAGACCTTTTACTGCTGCTATTACGACGCCGAATCCTACTACGCATGCGCCATGTTATAGGGGAGCTTTTGTTTCAGATTGTCTTCCTTTAAGGGGGGTTCTGGGGGCGTGGAGCCCCCCTGGTCAGGTAGGTAACATGTTCTACTAGGTTAGGTTAGGTTAGTATCATAACCTATATGTTACACTTCTAAGATTACCTTTCTCTGCCCCCTGGACAGGTAACATGTTACCAACTCGTACCTGTGCCTTCCTCTCCCAGTACCCCAACCCGTCCCCCCTTACCGGACATATGGCCCCTTGGTGGTTACGTATCCCACACCCTCTACCAGAATTAAAATAAGTAATTTTGTCGAAAAATTATTTTTTCCTATATACAAACCTAGGTTGTCTAACAAAAGGATATCCGCGGGAACGCGCCGCCGCTACCGCATACAAAGATTCAAACTTGAATCGCTGTACCTGGGTCTGGGGTAAACTGCGCGGGGTGAGCCCGGGCCAGCTTGGTAGGTCATTGTGATACCATTCTTTGAGCCGTTAGAATACTTAGTCTAAACAGACACACTCTTCAAAATGGGGGCCATAACTCAATGAGGGGTGGATGAGGAAGGGCCATTAATCTGTTAGACAACCTAGGTTTGTATATAGGAAAAAATAATTTTTCGACAAAATACTTTTGTTCCGACTAAGTACAAACCGTCGGTGTCTAACAAAAGGAGACTCGAACTGAGGATGGGAAGGTGAGTGACCTGAATGTACCCTTTGAAGAGCCGCCAATAACTTCACATGACCTGATGTTAACCCAGACCCCCCTACTCCTCATGACACTTTACAC
>NC_087201.1:98133849-98166217 GCF_015104395.2 Macrobrachium nipponense | reverse complement strand
TAAAAACCACCGATTAAAAGGTAAAAATGAATTTCAGTTCAAACCATGATCCCGGAAATAATTAGTTTCATACTTTCACTAATATAGGCAACAAAATGTTTTTATTGTGCCGATTACAAATGCAATCTTGAGTAAGATCAATAAACGTTACATATATACGCCAATATTGTTCAAATGAGCGCTGGGAAGGTTAGAATGGACGTTGTATCAATGCCGGTTACGAAAGGGACTGGAGGCGGACGACGTCAAATTGGATTTAAAAACTGCCTTGATAACATATTTTATGAAGACCTCACATGCTTATTTTAGTTCGTACGGCGCTTTCATATATCACATTATGCTGACGAAACTTCAATCTTTTGAACAATGTGCTTAAAGATGTAACTGCATTCTTGTTTCACCAATTAAATATCGTGTGAATAAGGCTGATCCACCTGAGTACGAAGGATCCAAGGCGGTTGTTTCCCCTAGATCCAACTACACGACACAACCACTTTACAGACTTTAGACAGAACAACTCAGACGCAAAGCGCAACAAACAGTCGCGTTCAGCAAGAACGATCACACAACACGTTAAATCCATTATCGACTTACGACACCCACCGAGATAAAAAAAAAAAAAAAAAAAAAAAAAAAAAACTCACGTTTACAACACTCCTCATGAACGCAACACAACTGTGACGCAGCTCACCTGCTAGTACTACTAACATTTCCCCTAACAGTAACACTAAAGATAACCCTTACCTACTACGAGAACGAGCCGAAAACAAGCAAAACTAATTGGCGACACTGACGTTACAGGCGAGAGAAGAGCAAGTAGGCTAGCAAAAAATGGCTTCAAAACTTTAGCAAAACTGAAATACGGTTCTACTACCGGGAGAAAAATTTGTAACACTTCACTACAGCAACAACGAATCCCTACATAGCCTACAAGACAAACACCAAGCTACCTAACCTGGGTAATGACACAGAAGCTGTTTTAATTCGTACATTTTCGGAATCTTGAAATTATATCGGGATCGTCCCAAATGAATTTGGCAACACCTAATCCCTGAAATAACACTTGAAGCATAGCAACCAGCTTACCTGGACTACAGAACTCAGCTATTTTCAACCATATACTAAATGAACATAACCATAGAATAACTTGGAATTTGTCACGTATAATTTATAGCAGCAACTGCCGGTACAAGAGTCAAATGATGGAATCGGCCTTTATTAAAAAGAGGCAGGTAATGAACATTTCTAAGGGATCATGGGATTCAGCTTCGACAAGGTTTTCATTCAACCAACGCTTAAGAAGATTAAAGGGAGATTATTAACAGGAGTGACCTAAATTGGCTTACCTGTGGATGGACATCCTGGTATAAATACCACCTTTTCTGTAACTTTTCTCATTCATCTACCTGAAGAGGGAGACAGCAATCTCTGAAATATAGTATTTTTCTCTCTATGTTTTGGTGTTTTTATGAGTTCCTTTTATTATTATTATTATTATTATTATTATTATTATATATATATATATATATATATATATATATATATATATATATATATATATATATATATATATATATATATATATATATATATATGTCTGAGAGTACTTTTTTTTTACAGGACGAGTCGATGAATGACTGTATATATACAAAACGCTGTATATACAAACGAAGATGAAAGACCAAATGAATTTTATGGCTTTATAATGACACGAGCTAAATCATAATCATGCAAGCTGGAATTTAAGTGCTTTAAAGACATGACCCCATACCCGATAACATCTTTCAGTAAGACCAACTTGGCTAATAGGGAGTTTAGAGGCAGTCAGATCCCATATATATATATATATATATATATATATATATATATATATATATATATATATCTATATATATCTATATATATTCTATATATATATATATCTATATATATATATATATATATATATATATATATATATATATATATAATATATATATATATATATATATATATATATATATATGTATATATATATATATATATATATATATATATATATATATATATATATATATATATATATATAGATAGATATATATATATATATATATATAGATATATATATATATATATATATATATATATATATATATATATATATATATATATATATATATATAGATATATATATGTATATATATATATATATATATATATATATATATATATATATATATATATATGTAACCCTCAAAAACCACCACATCTGTGAACGGGATATTAATCTCGTTATTTACTTGGTAAACGTGTAACTCCGAGCGTCAGGCATACCGACACATAATCTCTCTCTCTCTCCAAACAACCAACGGCTCGCGACAATCTCTTTCTCTCTCCCTCTCTCTAAGCGATACTTCTCTCTCTCTCTCTCTCTCTCTCTCTCTCTCTCTCTCTCTCTCTCATTCTGCCAGGTAATCAAATGAGAGAGTTGCATTACAAAAATACATTTATTTAACAACAAAAGATAATGATCCAAGTCTTACTGACTAACTTAATTCAGTTAAAACCCCAACATTAAAATGTCTAAAAAGTAATTAGTCACACCAATTGTCTATTTTCCCATTGAAACCCTCTCGGTCCCCCCCTCCCCCCCTTGCCAGAACCCATAGTTCCGCCAGAACCGTCTGTTTCAAAGACACAGAAATGCATTCGTAAGTACACATAAGTTTAACAACAAAGTCAAGGATTAGATTTTTATTTTTTAAATGTCAAACAGACAACAAGCCACCCCTTTGGCTAAAATAGTTCAAGACTCACCCATGCAGCCGGAACATTTCACTCACAAAATATAAATAAACTTTCGCAGAGCTCCCCCGGCATCTTGCCTTTCTTCCAAAGGCGTCTCTATCCAAGTCCTTCATAGACTTGGGTTATGATACGTTATCAATAGAAGAGGCGCACACGCACATACGAACGCACACTTCGTTAACGCCTCATAATACTGGCTACAACCAGTTTCCCAAAGGCACTTTGAAAAGAGCCCATGAACTCGTGAACATTGACTCGTCTAACTATGCAGTTTCATATCACGCCACCATAGAAACCATTTATCAGCTTTTCTCAGGTCGTTGCTTCGGCTCTGTTCTCCACATTCCAAAAAGGTCACAGCGAACATATTGGCAATATATCATTAATTATAACCCTAGGCCTTATACAGCTCGGCCTCGCACAAATGCTAGCTCCCGCCTAGCAAAATGGTCAAACAAAATAGCTTATATAATATAAAACATTGGCCGGCTTAAAATAAAATATAAGTAATAACTGCACGTCTCTGGCATTATAAAGTAAAGTCTATTACGCTTTATCTCCAATAACACTAGAATTTTCTCTCATTTCAGATTCTTGAATATCCCTCTTTGTCTGCAACTAGCTGCTCGAACTGTAGCAGGCTGTAGGAAGACGGAATGCCTCCCTCATTGTAGAAGACTTCTAACGACTTCTGCAGATCCCCAAAAGACACGCTGTAGAACTTGTAGACTCTAGTAATCACCATGGACAAACAACAGCAACACTCTCTGCACGTTTGGTGGACGTCTTGCTAGCGTTGGGGAACGACTTTTATGGTATGTTAGTATGTCAGTCAAGTCATCGGTCAATCCAAGAAAATTAACCCCAGACATACTACTTCTATCAAACAATGATCTCAACACGTCAGAAATACTAACTGAATGTCTCCCAATTAACTCCACTTAATATGACCACTAAATCATAAGTCATTATCATAACTCTCAAAGAAAAAAAAACATCAAGTTCTCCAACTCAATTCTCCAAACTCACACATCAGCACACACACAACCCAAAACTCACAGCAACTCCATGGACTTCTGCACTCACATTTCAAACTCGAATGTTCTCATAAGTAGAAAAAAAAGACAATGAACCCAAGGAAAAAAAAAAAGGTCACGTAACACGCCCAGACCCAAAAATGTTCTCTCAAGCTCTGACATTACAGCAACTCACAAAATCAGTAAAAATCTCCAATTTTTAACAGCAAAACCCCTTTACTGCTAATATAATTAATTACAATGAGACTTAATGTCAAACTCCCATTTACGTAAATAACAACCCCCGATAAATTACATCTCCCAATAAATTACATCACCCGTCCAAAAAGAAATGCTATTTAAGCTCAATCTCCAATTACATCTCTTGTAGGAAAAGGAAGAAAAAAAATAATCACAAGTAAATTTCCCCAATCACAAAACACACAACAATATGCATAACCCCCACGTTTTTCCCTAGAAATGCCCCATGTATAGTTACGGAATTTGCCATCGCAACTTTTCATCTACTGGACATGGCCAGAAAGCAAACTCTTACACATGCGCTTTCGTGAAATGCTATTGTCAACATTTCCAGATATTGCAAAAACTCTGAGCAATCACCACTAAAGGAAAAGGAACCAGCACAGCGCTTGTCAGCAGAAAAATCCACCTGCGGACACGTATGCTCGACTGCAGCATAAAAAAATGTCTAGTCAGACACACAAGTTTGGAAACTCATGATTCTAAGGAAAAAGGTCTAACTGACACGAAGTAAGCACATTTCACAAAATTAACTCCAGGATATGACTAATGTTTTCAAAAATTTGTCTTAAAGACGTATTCTCTCAACATTACACTGCCCAATTATATGCCTCCAAAAATAATACACTTGTGCACATAAAAAATGCACACATCTCCATAGGACCACAATGCAGTAATGCCACTCGCCTCTAAATAGTCACGAAACCAAAAAGAAAGAACCACAGAAATCTTCTCTTTGCTCGAAAAAACAAAACTCCCATAACCACAAAAAAAAAGGGTCACCCGCCAAAGATTAAGTCCACCTCCATACATAAATATGTGACACCGTATTAATAATAACACCACTCCGGTTATAAAAATATTTCCTCCAACCCCCATAGCCACATGTTAATAAAAAAAACCACCACCACTCCAGGAATAAAGAATAGTCACCTCTATTCCAGCAAAATAAAAAAAATATTTACCTCTATTTCACCAACACTCCATGTGGAATAAAACAAGGCTCCAAAAAAATATATCTCCAGAAAGGAATATAAAAAAATGAAATCCTATCTCCAAAAAAATGTGCACTCAAAGCATCCAGCTCACACACTCACAAATATTGTCCCATATATCTCCAAAAATGTGTGTCCATTTGCAACAAAGATGGCTGCAAAATAATTGAACTAAACATAGCTCTCACCACCATAGGCAAATATCAAAACGGCCAAAAATATATTTCCAATATATTATATCTCAAATTATAACTCCAAAATAATATACCTCCAATTATATCTCCAATTCTCCAGAGAATAACTCAATGTTATAGTAAAAAACTATAAACTCTCTCCTTAGCATAATTACTGAAAAAGGGCAAAAACTCGGCAAATAAAAACTGTCTCTAGAGAATTCTAGAAAAAAAATCACCAATGTGCCACAACTCATTAT
The DNA here is from genome assembly GCF_015104395.2 of Macrobrachium nipponense. Classification (NCBI taxonomy): domain Eukaryota; kingdom Metazoa; phylum Arthropoda; class Malacostraca; order Decapoda; family Palaemonidae; genus Macrobrachium; species Macrobrachium nipponense. The sequence goes on along the minus strand of NC_087201.1, from coordinate 98,160,725 downwards.
AACAGAACTCCAAATTCAAAATGTCTAAGCAAAGACCTCTCCATATGCACTATGACATAGGCCACTAGAAACTTAGCCAAATTTCCTATCTCTCACAAAGTTGTCACAAATACAACAAAGGTATTGCGCAAGAAAACTCACAATTTCTGGAACACAAATATCCAGAGAAAAAATGTAGTGCCATTACATATGCATTCAAAACCATGCAAAAAAAAATTCTCCCATATATTTCTCTGCAGCATCAAATAGCTGAAAACACAAACACGTTCCCGAATAACGACTCTAAGTCACGAACTGAGATATTAAAAAAAAATATTCACACAAATTGGGGAGAAAAAATAAACTCAAATTCACCCATGATAAAGAAACTTGTGTCAGCGACAGCTAACTTCCAAAAAAGGAGAAAAGAAAAATCAACGGTATTATCAACTATCTCTCGTGGTTCACGTATGTCCACGTATGTCAAGCAATTATCTGCTGAACTCAGAAAAAAAGGGAAAAAAAACAAAAATAATGTGTTGTTAGTTCCTCCCAAATTAAAAAAAGATCTCACCACCCTTGATAGCATTACAGCACCCACGTATTAGTATATAAAAAAACAGTATCAGAAATATCATTATCAGCAAAATCACCAAAATTGCTATCAAAATCACCAGTATCAGTACAAAAAAAAAAACATCACCAATGTTCATGCTTATCCATTCTCCAAAAATTCAGCACAAAATTCAGCAAAAGTTCAGCTAGACTCAACACAATTCACCAAGATTCAGCAAAACTCATCACTCATGAATTACTGAAATATTCTCCAAAATTAATAAAACTCAAGAAACAATTAACACAAGATTTCTCCCTTAATTCATTGTAATAATTCTCTATAATATAATTATCTGTAATAATTATAAAATAATCTCCCATGAAATATCTCAAATCTCTCGTAAAACAAGTCTCAAGTAATGATAATTATACTTAAGTAACCCTCCCATGACACATCTCATACAATAACAATTAATAATAATAATAATTCTCCATAGTAATAATTCTCTTGCAAAGATCTCAAGTAAGGGTGCAATTCATATAGCATTCAACAGTATTGCCAAACCCTATGATACACCACCAATGCCACACCCACACAATCAACACCAGATGCAACACCAATCATCGGCCTTTTAAAGTAATCCCTCCAACACTATAAAAAATAAAATAATAATAATCTGTGTCCCCATTATATTTGTGTCTTCCAAAGAATAAGGAAAACATACACCACATCCCATGCATGTCATTTACTTTTCTCTTCATTCACGAGAAAGAAAATCTCTTTTCTAAAAAAAACCCTACGGGCATTTCACTTCATCAACTAATCAATCAGCTGATATCCTGGCAATTATTGTCAAGGCCAGACTCGTCTTCCAACACCCCGACAAGGAGAAAAAAAAATAGTAGTTCACCCCCACTGAGAAAAAAAAAGTTTCTCCCCCCACTGAGCATTGAAACACCCCTCAGTCAAGCGATAGAACACCCCCCTTGAACGGTGTCTGAGGAACCCCCAAGGTCTATACCAGTAGTAGTAGCAGTACCCTTGCAATACCCCCCGAGGCAGGCCAGTACCCATCTCCCCCTTGCAATATCCCCTTAAGCAGGCAGTACTTGCCATGCAATGCCTCCCTGCGCCGGTTAGCAGAAATTGCTGAGCCCTTAAAATTGAGTGGCCGCTTTGTCTCCAAGCGAAATATGCTATCCAAGCACAGTTCACATGCATGAAAAACATCTTTATACACCCTTATATGTTAAACAAAGACGATTGTGTCTATTCTAAACACGCGCCAATAAAGAAAACACTTCACTTTCTGCTACTATGGGGAAAGAAAAAAAAATTTGACCTCTTAATCCAATCCCATAACACTGAGCTATTTCAAAAAACCCTCCAGGATTAAAAAAAAACACATCGTAACACTTACATGTTCAAAATAAGAGAAAACCACCCCAAAATCTGCTTAAAACACGCGAATCTCGTCGGCACAACGCACTCGATATCTTTCACACACAAGCCAGACTGAGTCACTCACGCCTTGGAGGGTCTTGGTACGGGCAAATTTGATGACTCTAATACAATTTCTTTCCTCAGCACACATCCCATGGATGGACATTTTCTCTACCCCTTTCACTTAGCAACTAAAATCTAACAATTTAATCATTTTCCACAATCCCCTCTATATTTAACTGGTCACCTATCTCTTCATTAGCGTACCCAGGCATAAAAAAAAAACTTGTATACCGCTTTTTACCCGCTGCCACCACATCTGTTAACGGGATATTAATCTCGTTATTTACTTGGTAAACGTGTAACTCCGAGCGTCAGGCATACCGACACATAATCTCTCTCTCTCTCTCCAAGCAACCAACGGCTCGCGACAATCTCTTTCTCTCTCTCTCTCTCTCTCTCTCTCTCTCTCTCTCTCTCTCTCTCTCTCTCTCTCTCTAAGCGATACCTCTCTCTCTCTCTCTCTCTCCACCTCTTTCTCTCCATTCTGTCAGGTAATCAAATGAGAGAGTTGCATTACAAAAATTTCTTTAACAACAAAAGATAATGATCCAAGTCTTACTGACTAACTTAATTCAGTTAAAACCCCAACATTAAAATGTCTAAAAAGTAATTAGTCACACCAATTGTCTATTTTCCCATTGGGACCCTCTCGGTCCCCCCCTTGCCAGAACCCATAGTTCCGCCAGAACCGTCTATTTCAAAGACACGAGAAATACACTCGTAAGCACACATAAGTTTAACAACAAAGTCAAGGATTAGATATTCTTATAAATGTCAAACAGACAACAAGCCACCCCTTTGGCTAAAATAGTTCAAGACTCATCCATGCAGCCGGAACATTTCACTCACAAAATATAAATAAACTTTTGCAGAGCTCCCCCGGCATCTTGCCTTTCTTCCAAAGACGTCTCTTTCCAAGTCCTTCATAGACTTGGGTTATGATACATTATCAATAGAAGAGCCACACACGCACGTACGAACGCGCACTTCGTTAATGCCTCATTACTGGCTACAACCAGTTTCCCAAAGGCACTTTGAAAAGAGCCCATGAACTTGTGAACATTGACTCGTCCTACTATGCAGTTTCATATCACGCCACCATAGAAACCATTTACCAGCTTTTCTCAGGTCGTTGCTTTGGCTCTGTTCTCCACATTCCAAAAAGGTCACAGTGAACATATTGGCAATATATCATTAATTATAACCCTAAGCCTTATATATATATATATATATATATATATATATATATATATATTCTTCATCGCTGGTGCTAATCCCTCGATGAATAGGTACGGGGATACGAAGGACATGGCACATTACATGAATTCTTTATTGCTAGCGACGTTTCGAGACAAGTCCCATCTTCAGCTAAAGGCAAGAAATAAAATATTACATCATTACCAAACAGTTAGGAATGTTAACGTAAAAAGTAAAACTATAAAATTAAAGTATTTCTAAGTAAAATTACAAATTAAAAAATCTCAAAGAATGAGCATACATTAATACTAACATATTCAAGAAAAGGAAATGTAAAATCATAAAAAATTAAAATATTTCTAAGTAAAATTACGAATAAAAACATTAAACAGAATATATATATAATATATATATATATATAATATATATATATATGAAAAATATATAAAAATGAGGAAAATACCTTGCTCAAGCAGAGTCCCGCCGTTCCGTGTCTGGACGGTGGAAAAAAAGTCAAGAAGAGGCAAAGAACAAGTGACGTGTCTTTATGCTATATGCAAAGGTACTGAGGTAGTATGGTTGTTAAGTGAAGGTACCAGTTTCTTAATTGCCAAACTTTCAAGAACGAGGAGGTGGCGTTCATATGGTGACGTCATAAATACCTTAAAGTTGTTATAATCTATCTCTTGCCCTACAGATTCTGGCGTGATTCCTAATATTTCGATTGTTCAGGGGTGGATAATTTGCTGCCCGTTCGGTAACTTACACCTCTATGAGCATCACATCTCACTTTGAGCAACCGGCGCGTACTTCCTACGTAGGTCTGCTGATTACATCGGCAGCAATTAAATAAAATACACCTACACCAAGATTGCATCAAGGCGGGCACTTTCTCTTTGTGTTTTAGGAAGCTACCAATATTTCTAGGATTTATGCAAGATTTTTCATTCGTAATTTTACTTAGGAAATACTTTAATTTATAATAATTTTACGTTAACATTCCTAACTGTTTGGTAATGATGTAATATTTATTTCTTGCCTTTAGCCTGAAGATGGGACTTTGTCTCGAAACGTCGCTAGCAATAAAGAATCATGTAATGTGCCATGTCCTTCCGTATCCCCGTACCTATTTCATCGAGGATTAGCCCACCAGCGATGAAGAATATCTTATTGTGAACATGAGGATCTACGTTGTGTAAACCTCGCCTGTTTCAATGGCCATCATATTTTTATGTGGATTTTTCTTTGAGGAAGATACGTAGTGGAGTCTGTGTTGCCATGTTCTTGGAACTGAATCGCCTATCCCTTCAGATCCACGATGTTTTCCTGGATGTTTGCCCTGCTCTCTCTGGTGCGACTTAGATCGAGAGGATTAGTACATTTTAGGGACCTAATAGTGAAAAGATACAACAGATATTTGCTGCAGAAATGTCGCAAATTTGAAAACACATTGAAAAAAGTTGTCCAAGGCCAAGCTTGACCTAGAGTTTCTACAGTACTGTAGCCTTAACCATGTTGTGCCGAATTTTGTGAAGTTCAAATTGTATAGACAATCTTTGTATAATACCAGGTTTTATTCTGATTCACAACTACTTTGTTAAACTTGGAGATTGTTGTGAAAAAGAAAAGCTAATTAAGAAACATGAAAATGCCATTCAACCTTTGCACAATGAAATTGTTAGAAACTTTACACTTATTGATTTGATTATATTCAATTGCTTACTGACTAAACACCTTAACCATTACATTGATGAAATAAAAAAACACGCATAATAACAAGCTTCAGAAACTAGGCATCATTACACCTAAATTCAATGAAGGAGGGAATAAGGAAGTATTTAACCTATCTGATTACAATTTAACCAAGAGAGAGGAATTCCTTTCATCTTTATGCCTGGATTTTTGCTTGCCGGTTTACACACCTTCATATTATGAATATTTTCTACCATTTGAAATTTGTTTTCAAAATTAAAAAACACTTAGCTCTGAATACTGACCTTTCGAAGTTTCAAAACGACCTGTCCACATTTGCCCATATCAATTTTAACAAACTAAAACCAATATGGGCACCATTTTTTAACAAACGTGACCTTGGTATCCTTAAGAAACTAAAGGAAAACGGCAATATCATTTTTTTCGCAAACCCGATAAAGGCAAGGGAACCGTCATAATGAATAAAACAGAGTATATTCACAAAATGGAAACAATTCTGAAAGACGCTACCAAGTTTAGAAACATGGGTGACATTGACTACAAACTAATTTTTTAAAAACGAGGACAGAATAAACCGGTCTTGAAAACGTTGAAAGATAATAAAACGATAGATCAAACAACTTACGAAAATCTTTATGTAACAGGTTCTTCATTGGGTGTTATGTATGGCCTACCAAAAATACACAAGGAGGGTATCCCTATGAGACCCATCCTTTCATCCTATACTACACCAGGTTACAAAATAGCTAAATTCTTGACACCTCTATTAGAGAATCATTTTTAAAAATGAATATAATCTAACCAACTCTCTTGATTTTAAGAACAGTATTTTATGCCAGGACTCTGACCTAACCATGGCAAGCTTCGACGTTGAAGCACTTTTCACTAATATACTTGTGGAGGAAACCATCAGCTTTATTTTAGATACTATTTTTACCGAAGACGATACTACATATAGTGGGCTTTAAACGTGATGATTTTAGGAAATTGTTAGAATTAGCAGTGCGGGACACTGCTTTCATTTTTAATGGACAGGTTTATTTGCAAATAGAGGGTGTAGGTATGGGGAATCCCCTAAGTTGTACATTCGCCAATATTTTTATGCTCAAATTTGAAAGGGAACTGCTGGACAATTGCCCTCCGTCTTTTTAAACCACTTTTTACCGAAGGTATGTAGATGACACTTTTGTTTTGTTTAAAGATAGGCATCATAGCGACTCATTTTTACAATATGCTAACTCCAAGCATCAAAATAATTAAAATTTACCTGTGAATTAGAAGAAAAAGGACAATTAGCATTTTTAGATACAATGGTAGTTCGTAAAGATAACTGTTTTAACATAGGAATCTACAGGAAACCTACCTTTACCGGTCTTGGCTTGAATTTCTACAGTTTTTGTTTTTATAATTTTAAATTGAATTCTTTATCAACACTCCTCCACAGGGCTATAAACCTAACATCAAGTTGAAAATTATTCCATGACGAAATAATGTTTCTTGAGGAATTTTTCAAAAGCAATTGTTACCCATCGGGATTATTTTTTAAATACGTTAAAAATACCATCAAAAACTTTTTCATCCACCTAGTCCAGTCCATTTAGCACAGAAATTTAGATACTATATTAAAATACCTTATATACATGATAGGAAGTTTTTGCCCTCCCTTAAGAAAATTTTAAACCGCCATTATCCAGCAGTTGATACCAGATTCACTTGCATAAATCCTAGAAATATGGTAGCTTCCTAAAACACAAAGAGAAAGTGCCCTCCTTGATGCAATCTGGTGTAGTGTATTTATTTAATTGCTGCCGATGTATCAGCAGACCTACGTAGGAAGTACGCGCCGGTTGCTCAAAGTGAGATGTGATGCTCATAGAGGTGTAAGTTACCGAACGGGCAGCAAATTATCCACCCCTGAACAATCAAAATATTAGGAATCACGCCAGAATCTGTAGGGCAGAGATAGATTATAACAACTTTAAGGTCATTATGACGTCACCATATGAACACCACCTCCTCGTTCTTGAAAGTTTGGCAATTAAGAAAAACTGGTACCTTCACTTAACAACGCATACTACCTCAGTACCTTTGCATATAGCATAAAGACACGTCACTTTGTTCTTTGCCTCTTCTTGACTTTTTTTCCACCGTCCTGACACGGAACGGCGGGACTCTGCTTGAGCAAGGTATTTTCCTCATTTTTAATATTTTATATTTATATATATATATATATATATATATATTATATATATATATATATATATATATATATATATATATATATATATATATATATTCTGTTTAATGTTTTTATTCGTAATTTTACTTAGAAATATTTTAATTTTTATGATTTTACATTTCCTTTCTTGAATATGTTATGTATTGATGTAATGCTCATTCTTTGAGATTTTTTGAATTCGTAATTTTACTTAGGAAATACTTTAATTTATCAATAATTTTACGTTAACATTCCTAACTGTTTGGTAATGATGTAATATTTATTTCTTGCCTTTAGCCTGAAGATGGGACTTTGTCTCGAAACGTCGCTAGCAATAAAGAATCATGTAATGTGCCATGTCCTTCCGTGTTCCCCGTACCTATATAAGATACTATATATATATATATATCTATATATATATTATATATTATTATATATATATAGGTTACGATGACAGATGGTGCGAGACCAGCCTCTCAACCCACGTTCTCGTTTCTTTGTTTTTTTTAGTAAATGGTTTACTTCTGACTTCAGATCCCATATACATACACACACACACACACACACACACACACACATTATATATATATATATATATATATATATATATATATATATATATATATATAATGTGTGTGTGTGTGTGTGTATGTATATGGGATCTGAAGTCAGACGTAAACCATTTACTAGAAAAACAAAGAAACGAGAGCGTGGGTTGAGAGGCTGGTCTCGCACCATCTGATACAGAATTTAAACCGGATTTACTCTAAACTGAGGAGGTTTTTCCCTTTGTCTACAAAGGAAAAAGTCTTCAATTTTTATATATTCACATGCGAAGGTTTCTGTTGAGACCTCCTGTCATCCACCTTGACATATTTGTTCGACTTGTTTTTTTTTTTTTTTTTTTTTTTTTTTTTAATAGTTGCGAAGCCTGTTAAGATGCTGGACTGATGCGTAAGTACCTGCCAGTCTCCCTTTAGGACCAGCTCCATAGGTGCCTACGTTGAATAAAAACTATTTAACTGTGGTAGACATTATTTTGACATGACATGGGACCCAAATGCTAACAAGGTGTTATCCGCTACCTCTTTTTTCTTGTTTAGTATTTAGAAGAATTTGTTGGTGTCATAATACTTAAAAAGAATTTCGTTATATTTAAAACCCGTTGCCTCCTCTGAATATTTCATTTTGCGTATATTTTACGGCCTATACCCTTATAAATGGAACTTATAATCTACAATAGAATACTGGTGTGCTTTGAAGGTGACCTAAGAGCTTGTGTGACCCAATGTAAGATGGTTGGCTCTCCTGTCATTTTGCCGTAAATAATTCTTAATAATTATTGTGAGTAAACTTATTTTATTTCAGTTCAATTTGCTCCCATTTTGAGATTTCAGTACTTTTCAGTGAAATGCACTTATTAATAGGAAGAGAGTTACTTTGGCCAAGTTCCTTACCTGTCGTACTAGATCTGAAGGAAAGGACTTAGATTCAGGCCCTTCTTGAGCAAACCAGCTTTCTTTCTTTTATTTTTTTTTTCTTTAAATGTGTAGCTGTCGACAGACGATAAACTCAATTTTTAATTTATCTATGTCAGTAGATGAAACCTTTTACAAGGAACAAGCACACAGGAGCCACTGACTTTTATTTCAAGCTACCAAAGAGTGTTGGTTTCAACTTCCCACCGCAGACCCCATACTGCAGCAGTAACTGATCATGATACAGAGCCAGTGATTTTTTTATCGCCCTGGGGGAGACGCGAACGTGCAACATCCTGAGTGACATTCCACGACACTAAACACTATAACAGCGGACTAGCAAGAGGGCTCCGAAGTGAAATCAGCGTGCAGAGATAGGCAAGATTTAGAAATAGGTGATAAATAACTTAATATGACGGAAGCGAAAGTAAAACCGATACTCCGGGTATTCAGAAGACTTCAATAGAGAGATGGAATGAATTTGCCCCTCGCTTGAATGTATTTGAGAAATCGGAAGATTTCACAACTCTATTAGGAAAACTATACCACAATTTAGTTGTAGCAAAAAATAAAACTCATAGAAAATTTATATCTGATTTTCGTAAGTCCCTATGTTACTGTAAAGGCAGCCATTAAAGCTCAGTTATACCTAGGCAGTTACTGGTTCAGTTTAGCCTGTACAGGCCGATTGGGCAAGCATAACTGCACAGGCTATAACTGAACGTTGTTGGCAGCCTTAAACCGAAGTTAATGTGATAGAATTCTTTTGAGGCAGTCTTCTCTGACCAGGCTATCCTTCGAAAGATTACACGGTAATGCAGTTCACCAAAAGTCAGAAAGGAGTTTCCTTCGCCAGCCTTTCACTCTCCAGAGACGGTCCTGAACGATTTTGATTACTCACCTGGTTCAACTCCCTTTATATATGGGTAGCCTTTTTAGGTTTTTCTCTCACTCTCGTATGTTAAACGTTTCATTGCTCTCTTATCATAACTCGAGGAACAAAAATCCCCAGTTTTGACCACGTAGCTCTCTCTCGCTCTCTATCTATCTACTTGTGTATGAGAGAGAGAGACCTAACACATGTATTTCCTTCGATAATATGATGTTTTACCATGTAGTCTTTGTGTATTGAATGCTTATTCTTTATCGTAGTCTATCTTCAAACTAAGGAAAGAAGATGAAAATTTCATAGAAAACGAAACATTTCTATGATATACGATATTAAAGTACTCAGTCATGTTTTAGATTATATATATATATATAGAGAGAGAGACAGAGGAAGGCGACGGCCAGTAGGACACATCAGCGTGAAGGTGGACTATTAGAAACGTTGCAATTCATTACAATTCTTTATTTCCTACGTTTCGTAATATCATTATTACATCTTCAGGGAATCTGTTAAACAATAATAAAATTAATTTAAAATTACTTAAAAATTACTTTAAAAAATTACTCTAAAATTCAACATTTGTAAATTACAACACAATTAAAAAAACATACAGAAACGAAAACAAAAAAAAAAAAACAAAAAAAAAAAAAAAATATATAAAATAAAAAGACCAAAGACCGCTAACCAACCTTGTGCCGAGAAGGCAAGAGACAGAATGACAGAACAAATAAAAGTTAGCTCAGGTACAGTTGTGTGGAGGAGGTCTGGGGTATTTAACTGGGGAACCAGTTGTTTAATAAATAATGACTCCAGGATAGGCAGTTCATATGCATTGTTCGCTTGGCCTATGACTTGGAAATGACTTCTTCTATATATATTTTACAATTTTTCGAATGGTTTCTTATATTAGAGTGGTTCGGGATTGGAGAGCCTACAGCCAGTACGGAAACTTAATCCCCGATGAGAGTCGATTCTGACCGGCAGTAACCTCCTCGTGGATCCGACATATGTCCCAGAGTTACACTTAAGGCAAGTATACTTATAGACCACGTTGGAGGTCAAGAGAGGGTCCAATCGATCCTTTATATCTGAAAAAGGAACCGATTGTTAGCGGGTTTATTGGAATTAATTTTAGATTAATGGCACCATAATGTTTATGAATAATTTGTGCAAACTTTTTCCGAAAGGAGTCATCATGTAAGAACGGGAATTTGGCATAAAAGCTAATTTTGGTACTGTACATGGTTTGGCGACATTAGCGAATTGTTTGTTAAGAAACAAACGGAGCTTTTTATAAAACAAAGTCTGTGGGAAGCAATTATCCCTAAAATATCCAGAAAGGAAACTAATTTCTTGGTGGAAGGATTGCCAGTTCGATGTAATAAAGAATGCCCTGTGGAGGAGAGTAAAAAATAGAGTTTAGTTTAAAATCATAAAAACAAGAACTATAGTAATTGGATCCTAGACCAGTAAAAGTTTTCTTTCTAAAAACAGATGTACTAAAAGAGCCATTATCCCTAGTGACAAGAACGTCTAAGAAAGGTAATTGATCGTTCACCTCTTTTTCCACGGTAAAATTAATGTTACTATGTTTAGTATTAACATATGCTAAAAAGGAGTCAATATCACAGTCATTTTTAAATAAGGCGAAGGTGTCATCAATATACCTACCATAAAAGAGTGGGTGGAACCTGAGTGGGCAGTCATCTAACATGCGTTCTTCCAGCGAGCACATGAAGATGTTGGCAAAAGTGGGACCCAAGGTCTAGGATCCAATTACTATAGTTCTTGTTTTATGATTTTAAACTAAACTCTATTTTTTTACTCTCCTCAGGGCATTCTTTATTACATCGAACTGGCAATCCTTCCACCAAGAAATTAGTTTCCTTTCTGGATATTTTAGGGATAATTGCTTCCCACAGACTTTGTTTTATAAAAAGCTCCGTTTGTTTCTTAACAAACAATTCGCTAATGTCGCCAAACCATGTACAGTACCAAAATTAGCTTTTTATGCCAAATTCCCGTTCTTACATGATGACTCCTTTCGGAAAAAGTTTGCACAAATTATTCATAAACATTATGGTGCCATTAATCTAAAATTAATTCCAATAAACCCGCTAACAATCGGTTCCTTTTTCAGATATAAAGATCGATTGGACCCTCTCTTGACCTCCAACGTGGTCTATAAGTATACTTGCCCTAAGTGTAACTCTGGGACATATGTCGGATCCGACGGAGGTTACTGGCGGGTCAGAATCGACTCTCATCGGGGATTAAGTTTCCGTACTGGCTGTAGGCTCTCCAATCCCGAACACTCTAATATAAGAAACCATTCGAAAAATTGTAAAATATATATAGAAAGAAGTCATTTCCAAGTCATAGGCCAAGCGAACAATGCATATGAACTGCCTATCCTGGAGTCATTATTTATTAAACAACTGGTCCCCAGTTAAAATACCCAGACCTCCTCCACACAACTGTACCTGAGCTAACTTTTATTTGTTCTGTCATTCTGTCTCTTGCCTTCTCGGCACAAGGTTGGTTAGCGGTCTTTGGTCTTTTTATTTTTATATTTTTTTTTGTTTTCGTTTCTGTATGTTTTTTAATTGGTTGTTGTGGAATTTACAAATGTTGAATTTTAGAGTAATTTTTAAAGTAATTTTTAAGTAATTTTAAATTAATTTTATTTATTGTTTAACAGATTCCCTGAAGATGTAATAATGATATTACGAAAACGTAGGAAATAAAAGAAATTGAATAATGAATTGCAACGTTTCTAATAGTCCACCTTCACGCTGATATATATATATATATATATATATATATATATATATATATATATATATATATATATATATATATTTTTTCCTTTCTTTTCTTTTCTTTTTATTTAGACATGTTCTTTACTACTTCTGTCATCAAATTACGTTTACATCTAATACATAACCAGAACATTGACTATAGATAATAAAGGAAAGTCAAAAAATTCTAAATTACTTCTAAAACTAACATTTGAAAGATACATTTTCTGAGACTAAATTTGAGGAAGTCGAAATAAAACCTTCGACGAAATTTAATCAAGTTATTTACAACCTTTCAACAGTCTTCACTTATGTAAATGTAATGAAAACAATGTTTAAACTCTTGGACGACAACGAGTAATTCATGATACTGACCACATGCTCCCAAAACATTTGCTCAGAATTTAGGGTTCAGATTGCAATGTGTTTTTGAGAGCGGAATGCTATTTCACTCAACAATATTAGCTATCACATTATCGTGTACGTAAATCATTGATTTCCAACAGTTAGTTGCGGAATTGATATTGCTGTATGTAAACAGCAATTATGGTGTAGTTCTGGTTTCCATTTACTGTTCTATATATCGATGAGTCTTGTTACTGTACATTCACGTCCAAAAAAACACTTAAAGCCGGCCATCTTACGCTAATGCGGGAGAAGTTCACTGGGTAGTCTATGTTATACAAGGACTATAGACTAAAATGAACGAAGGTCGCGGAACACAACCTGGAGGAACACCTGGCAAGGTAGCTCCTGGCTCATTAAAACTTCCTTCAACAACTCTGTTGCTGGATTCTTAAGCATAACACAAAGGTTATATACAAGTACATATTGTTTGGGAAGCATTAGCATCAATTTCAACAAATTATCATTCGTATTTGTCGTTACCTGTGTACAGCGAATTGTGGGTAGAAGTGGTGTGAGATCAACTAGTCCAAGGAACCTTGGCTTCAGAAGTTGAGTCGTGTAACTCAATGAATGCATCCATTAACAACCTGCCCTAGACTCTACATATACAAAGACTCGAAACCGCTGCCTTTACAAATAAGGAAAGTAAATAATCGTAGCAGGTTGTAAGTTGTTATCAGAGTATGGTCTCCTACTTCTTCTGCTAACAATCACTTAGTCACTGGTAGGCTTTGGCAAATAATGATAAGATATGAGTCATTAGCGTTCACCGAAACGGAGGTTTTATTAAGTTTATTGTGACAAGTACATTTTTATTGTGGTAATCATGTACTCCTTTAATCTCACAGATCCCAAGACAATCTAAGCTATTGCTTAATAAGCAGAGGAAAGGAGACAATAAAGTATAATTGAAGAAATAAACTTAGAACAGCTTTCGTTTTGGTGAATGCTAAGGATTAATGTCTCATCATAATTATTTGCCAAACCTTACCAGTAAGATGATTGTTTAGAAATATAAAATTCTACACAGCATCTAAACCAGCTACTGGTTCTCTTTGATAATGTCTGTCTCATTTCTTACTTGATAAATGGTTATTATTTCAAGAAAGTTCCTCATAACAAATTAAATGTCGTAGATTAATCCTTGATTACCTGAAATAAGATGTAACGAAATGCTAGTACCCCTATTGAATTGCAATTATTAACAGGTGTTTGAAAGTAAGAATCTTCAGGCAATCCTGAAGGCTCTCAAGACGTGAAGAAGGATCCCGTTGGGTTCCTGGCGTAGCCTGGAGTTACTTTAGGAACTGTTAGAGTATGGGTAGGACGTGGCGAATAGAGCAACGACGTCGTTAAGGAGTCCCTCGTTCTCATAGTCACTACTTTAGGACCTGCAAAGGAATGTGGCCTTGTTCATTAATCCTTCCTGAATATCAAAAATTGCATCACTTAATGAATCTATTCTATTATATATCTATATATATAATATAGTATATATATATATATATATATATATATATATATATATATATTATATATATCTACATATATTACATATATACATATATATAATATATATATATATATTATATATATATATATATATATATGTGTGTGTGTGTGTGTGTGTGTGTGTGTCGTGTGTACTACTACTACTACTACTATTCCATCTTTGATCAAAGCCTCGTTTAAGATTCTTAGAAATGAAGAACCTTTTTTCCACTCTTGGACCAAGGGTTTTTTCAAAACTTTTTAGAGAAATTGTTCCTTTATGCCATTATAACTTTTTTTTTCTCTTGAATATATTTTTTACATTACAATATTCTTTGAAAGCCTGACTTTGGGAAAAGTCTTACGAATCTTAATACTCTTTGATCATAGCCTCTTCATATCAAAGTCTTAGAGAGTTATCTTTGCTTTTGCTTGTTGTTATTCAGTTAGTTATTCACTTAGTACCCGTTATCAAAACATGAGAGATTTCCGACGCAAGAAGACGGTGTACTACTTATCAGCAACTCATTTACCGCTACTGGAACGCTGGGTGTCCTTGCCTGGTGACGAGGAACCTGAAGAAGGGGATTCTCTCCAGGTTTTGATGTGGCCCATTCCCGCCCTCCCGTTGGCCACAGCCTCTGCTTCCAGCTCCGCCCGCAGAACCTGGCTGGTGTCGCGCCTCGTGATAGCCTGCGTCTTTTCTTTCTGGCAGCGCCTTTTGTCGGTTCTGGGAAGATCGTTTCGTTCGTTACTGGTGAGAGGAAGTGTCTTTAGGTCTAGAACTTCGTTTTGGGTGCAATACACTATTCTAATTGATTTTGTTCATTGTATTCTCGAGTGATTTCTTAAACTTTTTTTTTTATGTCTGTGAGACTATTGCATACGTATAATGAGAGCTCATTTTAAATAGAGATGCCTAAAAGAGTTTCTTGTATTTGGCAAAGTAAACCGTATTTATTCACACCGGTTGTCGTCCTTCAATTAGCCTCTGTGAACAACTTACTATCAGTCATTTTTAATTATGATTAATTAACCTTTACTTGGTTTAAAACATATGAACAACTTTTGCAGATTTCATTTCTATACAGAATATACCATGTAAACAATCCTCACGCTCAAATTGTATCAGGCCCCTTCAACTCTTCAAAAGTTTCCAGACAAATCATTCACAATGCAGTTGACCTGGGTTGTCAATGAGGCATCTGGTAAATAGCCGACTCTGCTGGGTCGCAGCCATAGAGTAAAGGCAAGCAGATAACAACCTTACTGCAAAGCTCCACACTGGAAGATTTACACCTTCTGGACTTTCATCCTCTGAATAGAAATTATATATTATATTTATATATATATATATATATATATATATATATATATATATATATTATATATATATATCCATTTATTATAATATATTATAATATAGTATATAATATATATATATATATATATATATATATCTATATATAAATCTATATTATATAATTAATTAATAATTATATCTATATATATATATACATATATATATATAATATAGTATATATATTATATATAATATATATATATATATGTGTGTGTGTGTGTGTGTGTGTGTGTGTGTGTGCGCGCGCGCGCACGCGTGTGTGTATAGGGGTTAAGTATTATAAAACACTTTTCAGTTGCAAATGTACCACCCAGATATCCTTTTATTTTGCCTAAAACTTACACACAGCGTAATTATTTAAAGCCCGGGACGCAGTGTTACCATACAAAAACACCACAGGCGGATGGACAGATAAAAAAAAAAACAGAGTAGCTATAGTTATGGACTATGGGCAATGAAGCAGTATCCTCTAAGAGTTAACATTTGAATTCTTCTCTTAATGAACTTAGCAACAAATCAAGAAGGAACCTGGGAAGCATTTTCGTCACTTCAAGAAAGGAAAACGTTCGTGGGAAAGTTTCGACTGAAAATGCTGATAAAAACATTAAACTCTTAGACGCCCCGTAGGAGGGTTAGTGCCATGAACGCAGCTCCGCGGTGCACTGTAGGCGTTACTTAGGCCGGCCACTCACGTCAGATGGGATTTGTCATGCCCGATCGAAATCGGCGGGGTTTAAGCAAGTTTGAATGTGAGTGGGGTGTTTTTTAGTCAAGTCACATCTGATCAAGCCCGGACGTCAAGCCGGATCGACAAACCTGACAGTTGAGGTTTGAATAAGCAACTCACGGTCCGACACGACAGTCAAATAGGGATTTTTCAAATTAAGTCGTTCAAAACTGAGAGTTTGACCGTGAGTGGTGTCTTCGACGAGGCTTGATGAACTAGGAGGCTCATTTACCAAGAAACGGCACAGAAGAGGATATCGTTCAACATGTCAGACTTTCGATGGATAAAGAGTTCTGAACGGGGTTCTTCGAGATTTATAAGTCGTAGCAATGTGTGTGGAATATAAAAAGTAAAGAATATTCTGACAAACACAAAAGAAATGCAGCTTATCAATCGATATTTGAGAAACTAAAGAAAAAGTGTCCTGATGCAACGAAAGAAATGGTGAACAAGAAGATAAATAATAAATATAAGACCTTCATATCGGAAAGAATTAAGGAAAGTAGAGGCATCTAAGAAATCAGGAAGCGGTGCATAAGACGTTTCGTCCCTTAGACATGATATATGTACACGTTTTTCTTATTTCTTTACATACTGAATTTTGTAAAATTTTATATAGTTGCAATTTACCTTATGAGTGTAAAGAAAATTAAATTACATAAAACTTTCATTCACCACAGTGATGTTGGAAACTGAAGGGCGTAGCGTTTCTAGATCCTGGAGTGACGACAAGGTTTCAAAGTACCAAAGTACCGTAAATTACGATATATATATATATATATATATATATATATATATATATATATATATATATGTGTGTGTGTGTGTGTGTTGTGTGTGTGTGTGTGTGTGTGTGTTTAATAGTAATATATATTATACAATACGTAAAGTAATCTCTCAAAACAAAACAATAAATTGGTGCCTTGCTCAGGACGTTTAATCAGTTACTATATTCCAAAGTAAAAGAAAAATAAGAAAATAAACAGGATATTTCTCAACGAAATAAGAATATATGCTAAAAAGCTTCGAAATGATATATGATTTAAAGGAGAACTGGAGACAATGCAATAGTAAAATCATATTGGGAGGTAATGAAACCTCCCTCACACTCATCATTTTCTTGTAGGTACTTGGTGCTGATTGCGAAATAGTGTTGCGTAATGACTGGTTATACAAAGATTTATTACCTTTTCACTTTTATAATTTCCTACACAAATCTTATACACCACAAACAGTTTGGTATATTTGTAGAAGAGTCAATTATTTTGAGTTTCTAAAAGCTAGTTTATTGTTTATCAAAGATACAAATATGTATACATGAGTTTCATTTATCTTTATTATGTAGTCTTTGCGGAGTGATTTCCAAATAGCTTAACATGTCTCCAGCATGACTCCTCCAAGAGCTTTGGGCGATATGGCCACACTCAATTTTATATCTTGATAAGAACAGTCAGTCGCTAAGTAGTGTAATGTGGCACTTGGCCTTTCATAGGGCGTTGTGGATTTCGTCACGCATGTGTCCTTTGGCACGACCGTTATAATCTTCCTAAAAAATTGGATGTTGCCTCCTCCACCCTTGCGTTTATCATAGCAATCCCTGGGAGCTACCTGTATTTCCTTTAAAAACAATAAATGTAAATTTATTTTCTTTTCAGCAACCAATCAGTGACCCGATATTCTTTTTCGTGTTTTTTTTTATTGTTATACTGGCTGCAACGGCACAGTCTGAGCATATATGGTTCATTATCAGATATTCCCTCCGCCACGTCCGAACTATGTGGCTACCAACTTAAGACTGACTACTTTGTTCAGACCGGGCAGTAACGTGAGTTTGCAGTCATTCTTTTGGAGTCTCCTCCCATTCGGTTCTCATCGTACGACCAGATCGACTGTGAGTTGTCGCCTAAAGGTTTTTTGGCCCCCAGCTCCAACTCCTTTCATTCCTTTTTCTGTACCTCCGTTCATATTTTCTTTCTTCCATCCGACTTTCCACCCTCTCTAACAATTGCTTCACGGTGCAACTGCCAGGTTTTCCTCCGTTGGTCTTTGGCCTAAATTTTATATTACAGTTCCAAAACTCTGAGACGAGAAAATGATGAAACAATAAAGATTAACAATAAAAAGACATGGATATATAAAGTCAAAGCGTTAATGAATATAGTTCCTTTCATACCGTGAGCTTCTAAATTCACTAATGACGTTCATTCATCCATAAAGAACTGAGGAGCGATACCACGCGACAAAAAGCCACTAAGTGCAACACGATATCAGTTTGTGTAACGACATCGAGGTCATTGCAGAACGCCATCTATTTAATGGTTATGCAATAAAAAAGATTGGGACGACACGAGAACTTGTTTTAGGAATTGAAAGCCATAAAAGGGCCATAACAGTATGAAACAAGAAAACTACAAACACGTACGTACATACATACATATATACACGCACATGTACATACAGAAAACATATACATATATATACACATACGCATGTGTAATAATATGGATTTTATATACTATTTATATATATCTGGTATACATTTTTATACATATATATTATATATATATATATATACATATACAATATATATATAAATAAAAAGAATATCTATTCATAAATATATATATATATATATATATATAATCACTTCAGTAGATATTTGAAATACTTTGTTTTAAGATCAGTACATTAATCCTATTGTTGGTAGTAACATTAAAAGACAGCAAGATTGAAATTAAACAAAAAAGAAATGTATCATCCACAGGGAAGAAATCTTGCCATGAAAGCCAATGTGCTTGTTTTGAAAAATCAACTAAAGAAGCTTAAAGGACATTAAAAAATCAAGTGTCTTTATGTAGCCCCTATTATGGCAAGCAGTATTATTTTAAATATTATTATTATTATTATCATTATTGTTGTTGTTGTTGTGGGCGTGTTCCATATGAATATGGAACAATCCCCCAGGGGCACTGATTTGAAATTCCAGCTCCCAAAGGATATGGTGTTCATTAGGAGGAAGTAACAGAAGGTAATGTGAAATACAGAAAGAAAAGATCAATTATTAGAAAGTAGATTAATTTACAAATTAATAGATAAATAAAAATGTAAGTAAAATGTAAAAATACAATTTGAATTGTATTAGGTTTTAATGCAGTAACAAGTAGTTGCTTCTAAAAAAGAAAATAAAAAAAGAAAAAGTATAGAATTTTGTGAAATTGGGCTGAAAATGCAAATGTTGAAATTAAGCAGAAAATAAGCCTTGATCTTGACAAATCAACCGCTGAATTCATATAGTAGAAATTGTATGAAATCCACATTTTTTTCATTGTTGAAATCCTTTTACCAGACCACTAAGCTGATTATCAGCACTCACAGGGCTGGCCCGAAAGATTGGTTTTCACTTATATTTTGTATATATATTTTCTCTAATAAATTACGATTTTTCAAAAAGTTTCTTATTGGAATGAAAGTGTTGAAGGTTCTGACAGGATAGGCTAGAGGTCGCCTCTGCGGCTCACGAGGTACTTGCGGCTCCTTCAAGACACTCTTAAGGCAATACTTGATTCAATGTTATTCGTTTTTAAAAGCTGTAGGCATTAATTATACTGATTTTTTAAAAATGAGATGCGAATAGCTACTAAGGCCATTTTCGTCATTGCGGCTCTGACAGCAATACATTGTTATGATTCCCGAAATAAATGGGTCTTCTAGCTTCGGAGTCTGGTGACCGCCGGGATAGGCGGCGACACACACAAGGCACTACCACAGTCACTGGAACACCCTTTTCACCCGGGGGGAGGGTGGGTCGCTCTACTTCTCACTCTCTGGATCGGGAACATCATGACGTCTTGGCTACAATTAGAGGAAGGGCCATAATGAGGAGGCCACTTAGAGTAATTGGGACCACGGCCAACTTGCTAATGAAATTTTTGCGGTAGAGAAAATAATTGGAGTCTGACGCAGCATGTGTTACCTAGGGTGTTTTTATGATTTAATTAACGTTAAGGGAGAGAGAGAGAGAGAGAGAAGTTGTTTCTGAACACGTCAGTGATGACGTCTAGTCGTCAGCAGGAGTCAAAATCTGCAGTCGTCCTCCGCCGAAATGGATTCATTCTCTTTCTGAAAACGGGAGTAATGCCAGTATCTTCCCTAAAGCTTCGGGCGCATTAAATTATTCTTTAAATAAAAGATTTCCCCGTAGGGGGCTAGTGCTATCAGTGTACCTCACCTGGTGAACTGTAGGAATGACTTAAGTTCTTTGCAGCGTCACTTCGGCCCCTTAGCTGCAGCCAGTTTCATTCCTTTTACTGTACTTCCGTTCATATTCTCTTTGTTTTCATCTTACTTTCCACCCTCTCCTACCAATTGTTTCATATTGCTACCGCGAGGTTTTCTTCCTGTTACACCTTTCAATCCCCATTTACTCTCAGTTTCCCTGTCAGCGCTGAATGGCCTCATGGGTCCCAGCGCTGGGGCTTGGGCCTAAATTTTATATTCCAATTACAATCTTTCCCAGACTGCGAATTCTTAGAGATAATGAATAACTTGTGAATCGAGACGCCTTGTCGTAGACCCATATCTAACGCAAACTTGGCATTCAGTATGAAAACTTCATTTCCTTCAGTAGATCAACTCCGGTGCCATATATTCTCACCAGCCTTTTCATCACATTCCAGTATTTCCAGGTCAGTGTATATGACATACATTTGCCTTTTACTCTCATAACTACTCTGCAACAAACAATTGGTCACATACCCTTCTCCCTTACTGACTAAACCGAAACTGTTCATTCTCTATGAAAGCCTGTCATCTGTCTTACTTCCTCAATCGGAATCTTGGGGTAACCTCTGCCCTGTACTCAAAGTAAGGTAGGCACCATTAATTCTTCCACCTTCACCCCCATAGAGAGGGGCAATTATGTCTTTCATTCTGTTCTCTGGAACATCATCTCCCTCATCCAGACATAACTCGCATACTCTTCGTCACCCACTCAACCACACTTCACTTTCGCCAATGGGCGGTAATTCCTGGTTTCTTTTATTCTTCAACATTTTATTTATCCTCCTTATGTCATCTAAAGTAATTTCCATGGACATTTCCAGATTTACACTCCCCTTCTCCCTCTTCCCTTTATATATATATATATATATATATATATATATATATATATATATATATATATATATATATATATATATATATCTTTTGGAAGCAGTAGCTCCAATTTCTAGTAATTATTCTACAATGAGGTCCGTAATCCTGTATCATTTTCTGTCATATCTCTGATCCATCTCAGTTGGATAACTATCAGCTACTTTAGACTATGATCAAAGTCAAATGAGGCGTAATGGGTTTCGAAGGAAGGTGCCTCAATTGCTGTCTTATACTAGAACTGAGCCATGCTTTATCACCGTTGTGTTCAATGTTTTGACTGTAAAGAACATACAGAACAACACAGAACACTACCCTGTATTCAGATATCTAGCGCACTGTCCTGTATGAACCGTAAAATATGAGTTTACTGAGCATCACAAAACTGAAGTTTCTCATGGCACTAAAGAAGAAAAGTGCTGCTCTTTACTGACCCCGGTCTTCGCAGTGTCGTCGACTTGTCAATGAAGAGGTCATTCTCGTGGTCGTAACTAGACCTTAACGTCCACTCGAGGCTGTCCTTGACCTCTTCTTCATCGGGGTGGCCGCTGGCGTAGGTCTGTGGAACGGCTCGAGCGTGACCTGCAGAAGAATGGGTAGCCGTTGTGTAGAGCCTCTGCCACGGATGCTGGCGCTGGGGTAAAACCACCAACGGTATCTGTCGAAGGCAAATGATAATATACCGACGTAAATGAAAAGGTAGAGAAGCAAATCGGTGGAGGCAGAAAGATAATTCTCTGAAATTCCATGTTGAAAACGCTGAAGATAACTTTTCGTGTCTAATAAATTGGAAAATGAATTTATATATGGCACTCAACAGAAACTTCTATGAAGTTTGCAATATAGCAAGTTATATGTTATATTAAGAGAAAAGGCATTGTTATTCAATTTTTTAAAATCCTATCTAAGAAAACTTGTAAAAGGAACATAATAAACAAGTTTACTCATTATAATTAACCTTAATTCAAGTTAAATATTTGACCTGCTCATCTTACGTTATTCGTGCGTTTCTGGATTCCGCATATCTAAGTCATCTGCTCCTATTGGGACCTGCTAATACAGAGGTAAGTACAGATGCCTCCAGGACAAGGACAAGCGAGCATTGTGAAGTATCTCCGTCAATGCATTGCTCTTTTTATGTTTTTTCTGTATCTGCGCCTCCGCTGAGCAATTTGGCATAATCTTAACACATGTCCCTACACACCTGACAGCGATGAGCATACCAAAGTCTTCATTCCCAACGGATTTCCCTTTTTCTGCCATTTTATCTTATTCCCCTTTCCATGTAACAGTATTTCAGCAAGCAGCAATATCGTTCCTATCCACGATCCGTTAGACCAAAATCCAAACGCTTTAGACTACATTTCCAGCATTTGAGGAGTAGCCTTTTACCACCCCGTGATGAGCATCTCTAGGTTCCTGTCGTCTCTGCCCTTCAACGCTTTTCAAAGATGCTTCCCTAAACCTTTTCCAGAAGATCTGTCACTGTCTTTCTGCATTTCCCTTCCCATTACTTCCTCTTACTTGTCCCTATTGAGCACCATATTCTTCAGAAGCTTGAATTTCAAGTCAGTGGCCCCTGAGGGCTTGTCCATATGAATAGGTTTCATACTTAATAATAATAATATTAATAATAATAATACAAGGGGTTACGTTTCAAGTGGGGTGTTTGTGTTCATTGTAGAAACAACACTAATGAATACATCTTCGGCCTACTCTAATGATGATATAAGGCAGAAATTTTTCCAACTTCTGTATCTATTTGTTTAATTATTTATAATTTTTTCATTCTGCAATAACTTTCTCGTACTCTCGCCTTTCTCCAGCTATCTTATTGCTTTCAGTCTGTTATCTTTTTGCCCATTTGCTATCGTCTCAAATGAGAACGTTGCATTATCTTTTCGTCTCACTGGAGTGAGCTAATTATTCAGCACGATTTTATTTTCTACTTCAAATATTCTGAATTTATGCATTTGTGTGTGTGTGTGTGCGCGCGTGCGTACATTCCGGAGATTAAGTCCAAGTAATGTCACCTCCGCCCTTTAAGGAATTGTTACTTTCTCTGCATTGTCAAACCGAGTAAGTTTCTCCCACTTACTATTTTTCCCCATCCTATAATTTACCATCTTTACAAAAGGTGTTTTTTTTATATATATCCTTAGCAAGTCTCAGCAAGGTTAGGGCATGAGATTTCAGTTCGATTAACCCCTTGCATTGAAGGAATAAGCATATTAAATGATAAAAAGCTGAAAATCCTTCATACCTTCATCAGTAACTTAGACGTGATGTATGACAATGAAATATATATATATATATATATATATATATATATATATATATATATATATATATATATATATATAATATATATATATATTGTCACACGTGTACACTATAATTGTACAAATCTATCCGATCAGCATGAACCTACTAATATCTCAATGCAGTCAAAGAGAAGAAGAATGGCTACTCTTCCATTATTCAAATTGGGTTTCAGTCGGTCATCCGGCTAAAACTCTGAAGAATGGCATTTCCTCCCTTCCCGCTCCGACTTCGAAGGTTGGTAGCACATTGAGCTTAGCGTCCGGGAGAGCTTAGACCTGAAATTACGATCAGATGCTTTTAAGATAATGCTTCAACCTCGTGCCACCTGTGATAGCAACGTTCGTCCGTCGGAGATGTTGGCAAAAGGAAGGTTTGTTTCTTCCTTTGCTGTTTGGTGTCTGCTTTCTCTGACAGCGGGAGCAGGAAAAATTTGCTTCGTTGGTTCCTTTCTTTTAAAGTTTTCTCTCAATATATATACACATATATGTATGTATAAAATATATATATATATAATATATATATATATATATATATACACACATATATATACATATATATATATATATATATATATATATATATATAATAATAATAATATTGTGTGTGTATGATATATGTGTGGCCATGAACATGTTGGGAAGTGTGGGATATGTCTGCGTGCGTGTATGAATTCGCATTTGTGTTCATTCACGAACATCTAATAGTTTGTAACTTCTAATGGATTGTCGTCAGTATAGAATATAGACGCATATTACATCTCGCAATCCATTTTCATAGTCATCGATCTAAATTTAACCACAACACAGACATTGTTTTTATTCTCAATGGATTGGTATAAAACTGGGTTAGGACGAAAATGAAGAAGTTAGAATAAGATATTGGAAGTGGAAAAAGGAAGGAGCAGAATGTAATAATGCTGTAGAACAAAGGAAAACGGAAAAGCACTTGCCTACACCACCACTTATTCTATTAAGTATATTATTTTTATTGCTATTTCCTTTCCTGTCTTAAAAGAAATAAGAAAATACTCTAAGAAAATAGCTGCATTTGCCAGCAAATGAATAAAAAAAGTACTGTTCTCTAAGTAAGACAAAGGTGAAAGGAGACGAAAGTAGCCAGTTTTCGAAACAAGTTTTTTTTTCACTTTTATTTTGGGATCACGTTTAAAGCAAAGAAAGGCAGGAATGGGGATGTTGTATCGTGAATAGCAACTAAATAATGCAATGTGGCCACAGAAACTTACAATCTAGTGCTCTCGGTTCCATGAATACAAAAAATACCTATTATTTAGCGCAAAAGCTAGAGATAATTCCATAGACTCAGATGAATAAAATGGCAGACACAAAATTTTCTCCGAAAGAAGAGATAAGAGAAACACGTAGAGTTTATTCATCTTAAACAGATGAACCCGCACACCCTGTGCAATTAAGAGAGTTCCACGTTCTGTGGCTATTTCTAAAAGAACAATTTTCTAATTTTGCCCTGAAAATAGATTCGTGTTCTTGGCCTTATGAAAAGGGACAAACCCAAACATTCTGCCTCATAGACGCAGCGAAGAACATGCACTCTGTCTCACGAAGAGGAACGAAACAATGCTTCATCACCAGCAGACGAATTACGGAGCCATTCCCTGTGTACCACAGGATGAAACGGTTACGTCTTTACAAAGCTGACATCGTACACACATTACTCTGATTACCCTTGAACGACCGCAGTCAGCTCTATGCTCTTTCAGTACGGTATGCCACCTAGCACCACGTTGACCTTTCTCTTTCCTTTCTTTCTTTTTGGCTAATATTGCCTTTCAACGAAACGTTAAGGTCATTCGAGAACCTTCGTATGCAATGCAATTAAGATATTCTGGTGATTGCGTCTTCCTCCCGTCGGGGTAATGCCTGTGGGGACGTTCTCAAGGCGGCTTCCTTTCGGGTCTCACTCTTACCATAGAACTGTGTGTGAGAGAGAGAGAGAGAGAGAGAGGAGAGAGAGAGAGAGAGAGAGAGAGAGAAGAATGCCAAATAGAAAGGCAGGCACAAAAAGGGAAGCAGAGTCACATTTAGTACTGAATACTTTCAATCCTCTTACCTGGTAAGTGGCCGGCTCCATCAGTGCTTTCAGTTACTCCTAATTATGCAGATCATCATACCAAGATGACGCAAACTGGGCCTTGACTTCTGGGGCTTCTTCCTTGCCTCTGTTGTTTATGGGCAATCATACAGCAAGCATACTGGAAGGACAGTTAATCAATTCTAGGAAAAAGAAGTTTCTTAAAAGCTAATCTGGACATCTTTAATACCGGATCTTTATAAAATTTAAGTTTTTAATCAGTCTAAAAATTCGTAATGAATCAATTGGTGGGTTAATGCGAAGGCAAAACCAGGATACCAACCTATAGACATTTATGGAGCTTGTGGATGGGCATAAATTTCTGCTTCATTTCAGGATGTGTTTCAGGAAGTCGTAGCCGAATGAATCTGGAAATAATAGACATGAAATAAAGCATACATTTCAAATTCATTCATTCATTACGTTTGCATGATTCTCTTATAAATAAAAAATGGGTGTAGGCTGCCTGGATGGATTCAGAGTTCCCTCAATCATTCGCCACAGGAAAAGCTTGGTTAGGACACCATCTTACCTTGAAGTGAGTAATTCTTCTTTCCCAATATTTCCCTTAGACGTGGAGAAAACTGCAGTGAAATTAACATATATTGATATCAAATCAAGTCGCTGAAATAATTTATTAAGTATTTTAAAAACCACTACTTTTAATATATACTTAAGAAAAAAAATCTTAGTCGCTGACATAAAATATATCATCTTATATCAATACTTAACAAATGCTATGGTTTAAATGACCATTTTGCATTAGTATCCTCTGGATGATTGAAAAAAAGTTTGTATATGACATAAACTATCGACTTTTATTAATATTTTACTAATGACTGAAATAACTAATCTTACATATCAACCAATGCATAATTTCTGTCATTAATAAAATATGTTTTTTATCAGTGCTTTCATAATGGTTGAAATAACCACCTTCGCATTTACTGAAAAATGTGCTATTGAAT
>NC_087201.1:98121349-98128849 GCF_015104395.2 Macrobrachium nipponense | reverse complement strand
CATTATGTGACGTGACGGAAGGAACCCTTGGTCACATTGTAATCTGGCACCGAGACGACGCATGCGCGGCCGTTTGATCCATCCAGCATTCATGGAAAGATATCAAATGGAAACTTTTGGACGCTAATCTGTCTAGTTTTCAGAATGTTTAGATAGACCTACACAAGCATTTCATGCTATCTACGGAATAAAATGATTG
Organism: Macrobrachium nipponense; assembly: GCF_015104395.2. Taxonomy (NCBI): domain Eukaryota; kingdom Metazoa; phylum Arthropoda; class Malacostraca; order Decapoda; family Palaemonidae; genus Macrobrachium; species Macrobrachium nipponense. The sequence goes on along the minus strand of NC_087201.1, from coordinate 98,128,650 downwards.
ACGTCATGGGCCCCAGGCACGTGAAATGTGCAGCGTGACTTTTCCTCGCGTGTTTCTAATTGAGTTCTACAAACACGAAAAGATTAGAGGGAATGTTTCCGTATTTCCGTCCCCTCATTACTGACACCAGGAATGCGCGACCTCTTCCTTCCTTCCTTCCTTTGCTTTTCTTTCTTTCTTTCCTGTTTTTCGTTGTCTTCGGCTCTTTTGTTGTGGGTGAAAATTGCTGGGATTAAGATTACGAGTTATCATGGCCGATGGAGTTGCCACTGACCCTTTACTCCGTAGATTCTTTAAAGCCCGAGGTCATCAGTTTCCCCGGATGTGAACGATGCGCATTGCTTATTAACATTTTTCTTCCGCATTCCGGATGTTTTATGCGACAGGGACTAATCGTTCGCCCTGGCCAAAAGTTAATCTCTTGTCAAAGTATTTTTTCAGCTAAGAATGCAACTGTTTTTTTTATAAGCCTCGTCGCGTAGCTGCATGACCACATCAGATTCTGTTCCTTTGTACCATGAAGCGTCACCTCCCCTGACCCCGCCTAACGTCCCCCCCCCCCTCTCTCTCTCTCAATAAACATACATATAATATAATAATATTATTCAAATATTAATATAATATATATTATATATATAGAACGTATATATATACATATATATATACATGTATATATATATAATATTATATATATTTATTATTATATATGTATATATATATATATATGATCATTTTTTAGTTATTCGTCAATATTCTACAGACAGAGGTGCGTGTCGGCAATTAACAGTCAGTAGTCGTCAAGATATCTTTGAAACTCTTTGTCTAAAAATAATGTAGTTGTGAATCTATGCATTGTCACGTAGCAAAGGAAGAGCATTAAGTATTCAACAGAATTTTTGTAGAAATTATATTTAGTCCGACGACGGCAAACGTATTCTTAAGGTCCTAATTCAGCAACAGGAAGCAAGAAGATCATAAAGATCTGATGCAGAAACGAACTGCAGCAAAGTAAAAGCAATTAAGAACAGGCAAAAAATAAAAAAGGAAAAAGGTAACAGAGAAAGGTCACAAGCTGATTACATAACGCGGCCGAAAGGTCCAGGTACCAGCAGACTCAAGCAATACATAAGTAAATTTTTATTCAATCATATATTTCGCAGTCATTCTTTATTCCTTTTACAGACTTTTTCCGGATACTGTCAAGATTCAGCCTGTGGTTTGATCACTAGTCAGCAGTCCACCAGTTAACCCAGTGCCACCTCCCCCAGGCCCCCTCCCTCGTCAATATGATACAAAGGAGGCTGCGCTTTTCTGGAATCCTGCAGAGGATATAGCAACATCTGCACTACGTAGGCTTGGTTTACACGAAGCTAATCGAATCGATTCAATTCACGAAGAATCAACGCGATTCACGATTCGTCTTCACGATTCCTGCTGGAAGTGATGAGACAGGCGGTGGAAGAGAGAAGAAATGGCGTCAAGACTATCGCTAAAGCATCACAGGAAAAAGGATCCTCGGCCTGTATCAGACAGCAGCCTCCCACTGGACGTCCTTTGTGCCCCCGATTCACCATGCTGATTTCAATGTGACCGTTTACACCAAGCGAATCGAGTCAATTCAAATCATGCCGATTCAGTGTGGTGAATCGAGACGAATCATGAATCGTGTTGATTCTTCATGAATTGAATCGCAGCCGATGTAGCAGTAGGTTGAGGATAATGAAGGCAATGAATGCATCAAAGAGTATGGACATGAATCTCGAGCCTCATAAAGGCTAAGCAAGCGAGGATTTACTTAGAACTGGATCGAAGTGTTCCGGAAATAGTATTTGTCTTCCCTAAGTCCCAACATTTCCAATCATAAAATTGACGAGGCTCCGTTGGTCATCGTCTCTGCGGTCGACCTCGATCAAGGAGGTTACATCTAAATCGAACCTCCTTGACCTCGATCTTGTTTACGATGACGCAAACGTCCGTGTGAGTCAAGAAGGGCTTTGATCCCGAAGCTTTTCGTAAGTAATCCTGTAAAATCTTAGGACCGTTTTCGTCATCCGGGATTTTATGGAAGGGCCATCCGTGACCTGGTCATCGGGACTTTCAACTGTGAATGTTGACTGAGTTCTTCTTGATAATTCGCGAAGAAGGAGGAAAGCAAGGAAAGATTACAAGAGATTATTATTATTATCATTATATATATATATATTGCTAAGAAATTCACAATATCATGATACACTGTTACGTAATAAAAATCCACAATTATATAAGTAATTTGTATTGACATGCACATCGATACAATTTATTGATATAATTTTAGATTATTATTATTATTATTATTATTATTATTATTATTATTATTATTATTATTACCATTAATTATTCATATTATTATTATGGGAGTTTTTGAAATGTCACGAACTTCCACTGCAATCTCCCACAGAATAAGGTGCTACCTACTGTGAAAAAAGAAATGAAATTGAATATTACATAATTTACCTCAAATAGATAAAAACAGGCCTAAAAATGATTAATTTAAAATGGATAATAGGCAACTGAATGTGAATCATCAAGAACGTAAAAACGGGCAAATAAAAGAATAAAGAATTGAAGTCAGACACAAAATTAGAAAAAGCCAGGGTGTCAAGGCTTCGGCTAGGAGGTGAAACTTTGAGATTGGTGCATATGGTCACCACCAAACAAAAGGAAAATTAATGTGACGTAACATAACCCAGAATCCACAAATAGCATCACAGATACTTCAGTCAACATCACAAAACATGATTGAATAAATAAATAAAAAATAGTGGACAGTGATTGAAACGATACAGCAAGACAAAATGTTCAGGAGCAAAGTCCAGCAGGGAGCGAGAACAGACAGACCTCACCCAGATATAACCACGGATCAATTTGGCACCAATTTTGTTAATGAAGGCTGGGCTTTGTAGCTCGTAAAAGCCATTAGCCAAGCGAGAAGGGCCTTCAGTCAGGCTGCTCTTTATGGCCACCGGTTTCCCGTATAAATAAACAGTCTAATTACCATGATTGCTCTCGCGTTTAGGTTGCGAAAAGATGACCTGGTACTTAAAGGCCCCGAGGAGAATATATACACTCGTTCCTTCACTCTGCTCGTACTTTATTAAGTTTTTTTATATTATTATTATTAAAAGCTTTTGCTTTGAACAGACTTTGATAGCACTGCTCAAAGTCCTACTTGATATCGAGGACACGTTCTCGCCGGTTTAAAAAATTGGGTAAAAAAACTTTAAGGGGCGATGCAGAATTCTGTTTTGTGCGCTCTTAATACATTCTTTGTTTTCAAGATCTATTACGGGAGTTGTAAGTATGATCTAGTTTTGGCGTCAGTTATGAAGCTTTCACCTATTCTGACAATGCAGGTCATATGAAGGATTTGTTTCGCTCACTCAAGCGATGGTTTTTCACGGTGTGTTGCCTCATCAAATCTAGGGAGGAATATTTCAATTCTGGGTAGAAGTCAGACACTTCCAGCTCATTTATTCAATACCCTTGTGGAAGACTGCTTCCACTCTCTTAGTCTTCTGAAGCTACTTAAATTACCCAACTTTTCAGGTTAATAACTTAGTGAAAAAACTAACCTGAAAAACAATTTTATTTAGTTATTTTATTTTATTTTTTTCCTTGCTTAGTCTTTCTGTCCGACGAACATGCCTGCAACGTAATCGCACGAATCGTGTTCTTTTTTGTAACTGGCATATCGACTTCCCTTCTCATGTAAAACAACGTGCAATCTAAAACGATAGCGAACGCCAATACCGCAATCTGGAAGGTATGAGGCTACAGGCGATTGTTTTGTTGCATGTGGGTTACTCGAGTCAGTAGTTTTTGTCCTTACTTTCAGTGTTGTCCCCTTGCCTTCTTTCATCTTTCCTCCGCTCTTGCGTCTCCTTTCCTTCTCTTCGTTTCTTTATCCCCTCCTGTGTAGTTATTGTGCTGGCTTTGTCTATCCGTTCGTCCGTCTGTCCGCCCTCAGAACTAAAAAAAAAATACTGAGGCTAGAGGGCTGCAATATGGTATTTGGATCATCCGCCCTCCAATCATCAAACATAACAAACTGCAACCTTCTAGCTTCAGTAGCTTTTTATTTTATTTAAGGTTAAAGTAACCCATGGATCGTGCATCTGGCAGCGCTTTCCGGAGCCACGGGCCACAGACTCACTCTACCGCATCTGGTGAGCAACGGAGAGGTGCCGGTCATAGTTGATGGGTTTATACAGCATTATATGTTGTACAGAAAACTCGATTGTTTCGGCTCATATTTTACTTGTTTCCTTTTGTTGTTGCTCCACCCTTTCTTGTTTTCGTTCCTTTATTCCCTCCCCTTTTCGATTTCGTTCTTTTTCCTTCATTCTCTCCTGTTTATAGTCATTCATTTTTCCTTCACTTCTTCCACAATGTCTTCCTCCCCATTCGCCAAAATTTTCCAGGAAGAATAATCGTAGCGTTAACTCCCTGATCCTTCCAGCCTAAATATCCTGAGTTTTGCTTCCGTTCTCGCCACAATTCACGGCCGTCGAAAGTCAGTCATCTGTACTCTTTCCGTGTAAGTCGTCTTAGTTTTCTGTAAAAGAAAACTATTGAAATGGCTATTTGTCTGTCCGCCCCCACTTTTTCTGTCCGCACACTTTCTTTCTGTACTTCGGCGTATTTTTTACTTGTTATTTCTTTGAATTAATGTTGTTTCATGTTCGTCATAGTTCCTTAAAACGGGATGGTTGTCATGCCATTGTTTTTTATCCTTTTGTTTGATTTGTGAGGCGAGGCTCTTAGATTATCTGTAATATAATAAATACCTATAATGAGGTTCTGTCACTCAAGAATTTGTTTTTGCTGTAAATTTTAGTATTTCCACTACATTTGTCAGAAATGGTTTCATTGTATTCTTTATTTCTTGGTTCTGGCAGGGCAGAGATGTGACGCATTCCTTCCCCTTATGCCAATAAATTTAATAAATTGTAAAATGTTTTTAAATATAACCAATTTTTTTCTTACATTTAGAAAATATGGATTTAATTAAGCAAGCAGATATAATCAATTGTCGCCGTTCGCTCTGCTTCGTTACTAAAATGATGTGTGATTTACCCTTAGATTTAAATCAAGCCTTTTTAACCCAAGGACAATTTCAGATTTTCGACGCGTTCACATATGTCTTGTGAAAATCAAATTCTTACAAAGGTTGTAGGAAAGGAAACTGCGCCACTGTTTCTTCCTCTACTGTATGTTTCTTCCTTCACTAACCCTCTTTAACTCTCTCAATTGTTCCTATATTCTTCCCTCTTTCGCAGGTGACGGGCTCTTTCCCAACCCCATTCAATCGGAGTATACTTTGGCGTGAAATGAAATCCGTTACGATGGCGCACCACGTCAGTAAGAAAAATTTTAAAAGTAATATTGCGTCGTTGCATGATCCAGTCGCAATCTATTTTATTCTTGCCTGTAGTTGCATGCCCAGGGGTCATCTCGAGCTGGAATCGTCTAGGGATAACTAGTAGCTAATAGGAGGATGCTAGGACGGGCCTTCGCGTGACGGAGCATTTGCGTTAAAGCAATGTCTCACGCACTCTGTGGCCGAAAGATTTCGAGGGGGCCAGTCTGATTCCCGAGCCATTTCGGGAGATAGAGGAAGGCAGCATTCAAGAAAGAGGGAATTAAAACTATTCAATTTAAGTTACAAAGCTAAATGATTGGATTAACAGACATTCTTTTGGTTGAACCGATTCCAAAGGGTCATCCTCCATTTCAAAACTTTACCATCACGTTCATTATTATTATTATATCATCTCTCATAGGGCTTCGATGTCACGTACAAGAGCCTGTCTTGGCATCAAGCTGATTTATGCTAAATTAGCCCAAATGAAAGGATAAACTGCTATCATTACGAGCGAACGTAGCTGGCACTTACAGTTATATTTGTTACACAATATATACATACATACATACATACATACATACATACATACATACATACATACATATGTGAGTGTGCGTGTGTATGTGTACGTGTGTACGCACTCGCACAGGAAAACACACGTAATCATTAAAATCAGGTGAAGTGAAGCAACAGTCCAAAAGGAGTATAAAAGCTGTGGTAAAAAAAATCAAATCAATTGCACTTGCATGATTGTTACTCATTCAATTATCGTTATTCCAGGCACTGAGCCGTCAAAATCTTCTTCTTCTTCTTCACTTAAAAAATAAGAATCGATTGCAATTTACTAGTTGACAGAAATTCCCCGAAAAAAGTCATGTTGCTCGAAGCACTGACACGATCCAGGCTAATGAGTTTTTCCACGAACTTATCTGTTGGTTGCGTTTCTTCATTAAATGACTAAGTCATCTTCAACCCTCTTAGCACGTTCAGTCAGCGGCAAACGACGAGTGCCATTCCTGAGTAGCGCTGAACACCACATGAAGATGAGTCCAAGAGATTTTCATTGTCCCAAAAACCGGGCCGAATGATTTCTTGAATTGGGTGCGAGAATTGAAAAGGCGTGAGGTTCATTTTTGTTATTATATTATTTCAGTAGATGAAACCTATTCGTATGGAACAAGCACACAGGGGCCATTGACTTGGCATTCAAACTTCCAAAGAATGCTGGTTTCAACACCCTACCGCAGACCCCACACTGCAGCAGTAACAGATCACGATACAGAGCCAGTGATTTTTCATCGCCCTAAAGGAGACAAGAACCTGCGCATCTGAGTGTCCAGCCTCGACATTAACCACTATACCAGCGGACCATTTGGACAGCGACATAGGAAAAGACTAAAGAGAAGTTTTTTAATACATGATCCATTGTGCTTCAACAACAAATGTCAAAGAGCAATATAACAGAGAACTTCAGGAAAACTTAGCCAATTGCATGTTTCATCCTCTCTCTCTCTCTCTCTCTCTCTCTCTCTCCTGGAGTAATACTGATTCAGTATGAAGACAACATCGCTAACCTGTTGGTAACGTCTTGACGATCAAATAACTCGTAGGATCTTGTCACATTTCACCGTGGAAGATGAATCACCTGAACGACAATATGATCTCTTCTGAAGCCATTCGGAATTGCCTCAGAATGGAGGCTTTTTATCTTCGAAACAAACAAGAAAAGGCTGGGAAATGATGACAAATGCACAGCCCCTCTGCTGGCTGAAACAAACCGCAACTTTTCTCGCTACCGTCGTAATTATCCTCTGCAGTCCGTAATTAAAATGCTTAATCAATAATATATTGCAATCTTCAGCTAATGCCTCTCACTGGGAGGTTTCATCGTTTTGCT
>NC_087201.1:98101349-98116349 GCF_015104395.2 Macrobrachium nipponense | reverse complement strand
AGCATAGTGAATAGCTAATGGAAATGTTCAAAATCCTGAATGACATTACAAGTATTATAATCACGTTACGCTAAATACAAATCAGACCATAAACATTGGATTTAAACTAGAAACTGAATAATTACATATTCAGGCTAAAATAAGTATGGCCACGGGCTTTCTCTTGACTGTATAGAGTTGCAAGTCGTAAGACAAATGCAGTTTTGCAACCACGGGGACAATTCCAAATCCTGTTAGCCATTCTTGACTACTATGGGTTTCAGAGCCGATGGAATAAGGTGAATGGGTTTCTGTCTGGTGGATGGGCGGGGCAACATTTCATAAAACGATGTTTACCTTGCTTACATAATGAATGTTTTTAGACTCTTGGCTCGCAATCATTGGCCATGACGTCGGCTAGATCATTTTTACTCTATAAAAATTAAAAATATCGGGTTTAGGTTATTGATAATGCTGACAAAATTTGTGTGTAGTTGTAAAATATACATATGTCAACTTTCAGCTACATCCGATGCTTTGATAAGGAGCAAAATCCAAAAGAATCGTGTTACGGAGGCCCTTAATTTCATAGTAGTTTCCATCCTTTTAGTGGTTTTCGGTGTTCTGCACTTTTGCTATAGAGTTTATATATGTGAGGAACTATCTCCTCTTTTAGCTCTTTAATTTCTCTTGGATGAATCCCACCGGGCCAGGAGATTTGAACGTGTTGAGTTTGTCTATTTTGTTTTTAATGTCCTCTTCTGTAAATATTATTTTGTCAAATGGTTCTGTCCTTTCATATTTAATACAGGTTCAGGGATTGAGGTAGTCTCTTCAATTGTGAAAACACTAGTAAAAAACTTATTTTCAATAACTCTGCTTTTTCCAAGTTTGAGTTCACCAGGTTTCCTCTATTGTCCCTTAGGGGAACTATGCTATTTTTTATTGGTTTCCTACTATTAACATGCGCAAAGAATTCTTTTGGGTTTTCCTTACAAACTGATGCAACTCTCTTATCCTCATCTATCTTTGTATTTCGTACTAATTTGTCCACCATTCTACAGAGTTCTTTATGCCTGCTTGCCACTTCTGGTGTTGTGCGGGGATTCACTGATTGTGCAACCTGTCTCTTTCTCTTATTTCATTTTTTATTTCTCTGTTGAACCACTGAAGCTGGGGGTTGCCATTTGTTGGTATTTGCTGTAATGGTATACAGCTAGAGCGTTTTTCTACGTATTCCTCTAAGAAGTGTTCCCAGTTCTTATCTGTGGCTGTATTCTCGTCGTGCTCTGAATTTTTAACATACTCCTTTAGCTTTGTTTAGGTCTTTTTGGCGGTAGTCTAATCTTATCAATATCTTCTTCACTTTTTTTATGTTGAGTATCCACTTGAAATGTAATAATTTTGTGGTCACTTTTGCCTAGAATTGCATCTACTGAAAGGTCAGACCCTAGGTTATCTTCTGTTGATAGGACGATGTCTAGTATATAGTTTCCATTGGTAGGTTTATCAACCCACAGGTGTAGGAATTCATTTTTTACAAAATCTAAAAGTCTCTTTCCTTCTAAGTTTGATGCGGAGGTCATCGTGTCCCAGTGTAATGCTGCAATTGAAATCTCTCATTATTATGCAGAATTTGTTGTTTATTTCTTATCCTATTAGTGCATACAATTCCTCGTTGAAATTTGCGGTTGGTGGGAAGGTCTGTGCACTAGTATTAGAGTTATCTTCCCTAGACTGTTTACATTAATGCCAATCACTTTCTGCATGGTCGTAATTTTACACACTATTGGCATGAGGTGGTCCCTAACATATAACATAACGCCTCCACTTTTTTTTATTGAGTCTATCTTTTTTAACAATTTATATCCAGCTATCTGGCACTCTCCTACGAAGTCTCTTGTTGCCTCTTGTATCCATGTTTATGTGATACCTATTATGTTTAATTCTTCACTTACTACCAGTGCTTTGAAGAGATCTACTGTGTTCCGAATAGATTGTGCATTAAACTGCGCCACCCTGAGGGACTTTTCTATCTTCTCTTTTGTCATTCGGTGGTTTTATTAGTTTCCCTTATTGTCACTGTTTCCTGCCTAGTGCCTGTTTCTGTTTCATTTCTGGTTCTGGTCTTAAACAATTGCTTTCTAATCGCTACTATACTCTCTCCGTTTTCTACTATGTTGAGAGACAGACAGACAGACAGATAGAAACAGCAAGCCAGAGAGAGAAAGAGAGAGAGAGAGAGAGATAAAAATAACAGAATTATGAAGAATCGATCTGTTCCACCTAATTGCCATTTGGAAGGCTCTGGAATTTACACACTTTAGCCTCTCAGGCCTCATTGTGATACCTTGTTAAAGGTGAAAGACAGCACAGTAATAACTGGATAAAAGGGACAGTCACCACATTAATACATGGATAAAGGGGATAGTTATCACAATAATTGCTTGATATAAGGGACAGTTACCACAGAAAAGCTGGATAAAAGGGACAGACAGTGCAAGGAATACATTGATAAAAGGGACAGTCACACAGTAGTACTTGCCAGTTCACCCACCACAATTCAGAGGATGAACGTTTGAGTGAAAAAATTAGAATTGTCAGTAGGACCACAACATAAACCCATCTCTCTCCCCCCTTTTTCCTCCCCTCCTCTTGCCTTTCCCTCTCCCTATACATAGACTATCATTCGGAGTTTTCCCGGGCAGTGCCAGGCTGGGCAAGTATTATAATATATATATATATATAGTGGTCCCCCCATATTCACGGGGTATGCGTACCAGGACCACCATTCCCCTCCATGAATAAAAATGCTAAAAACAGCCTATTTTGTTAGTTAAAACTCAAGAAAAACCACTAAAAATTTTCATACTTGGTTTTTTTAATAGTTTTATCACAAAAAGTGCATTTTATGATGAAATTGATTTAAAAAACCAGGAATTTTTCTCATAGAAAAATACTGCGAATGCGTGAAATTTCCGTGAATAATGCGGGGAAATGTTCCTGAGAGAAATATGCGAATGTGTGAGTCCGCGAATCCGGAGAACGCGAATACGGGGGCCCACTGTATATATATATATATATATATATATTATATTATATATAATTATATATATTATATATATATTTATATATCTTATATATAATGTTTATTATATATAATATATTATATCATATAAAAAAAAATTTATTATATAATAATATGCCTTACATATTCAAAATTAATAAATTCTTATTAATTATATAATATACAATAATATATTCATATAAATATTCATCTAGAATATTATAATATATAATTTATTAATATATATAATATATACTAATATGTTTATAATTATATAAATTGTTTTATGGTCTCATTGATACGCCTCCAGACGCTAGTCATCAATAGGGCTTTTCATTAATCTTCGTACTAGTAGCGGTGTTATGAATAGAAATGAAAGGTTTTTTTCACCAACTCAGTTTTTCAGAAGCTAATTCAAATTGAGTATTCTCTCTCTCTCTCTCTCTCTCTCGTATTACAAGACTTCCCTTTTAACAATAGTTAGTTTTTTTTATGTAAAACAAGTTTTAATGGAGTACGGAAACTTGAACGAGATGAAACAACAAAGGAAGCAACAGAAGAAATTATGAAATATCTGGCATGGCAAAATATGAACAGATATGCATTCATTCTAATTGTCATAATAAGCCAGAATAACATAAAGTTTCTATTGGTTTTTCTTATCACCTTTCTCATCCAGTTTCTCTAAGTAATTCTTGTGTCGTCCTTTGCTCATTCGTCCCTTCCATCAGCCAAGGGAATGGAGATGAAGGTAGTATTTACCAACGAGTAATCCTTAATAATCCAACAAAGATAAAAAAAAGATCAGTGCTGACAGGATCCTCGCATGTCACAGAAGTATTTGCACCGTGCACGCCATGATGCGTAGGGACGAGAATAAATTCTTTCGAATACATGTGTAAATACTGAATGGCAACACTGTATTTTGTACTGCAGGGTCTGAAAGGATTAATGGTAGGACCGAATATTATTCCATCCTGACACGAACATTTCGTAAAGGACAGTAACACCCCCAAAATTTACCTGGGGGTATTTGGGCACTTACTAAACGCGTTGATCAGATAAACAAACCTTTTCTGCTTTGATTAAGAAACTTTTTTTTATCTTTTTAGATTTCTGCAACATCAGGAAGAAAATCTCTTTTCCGCTTTATGAACAAAGACTCGTAATTGGCCGTTACAACATGAAAAAGTTGATCTTTCTAAACAGCGCATGCGCAAGCTGGAATCACTAGCAACTCGAGCACTGATGAACAATATAACCAGTTTGGAAAGTATCGTTATTGTTTCCATAAAGAATCTGATGGAGCAATTTGTAACGAAATGAAATATTCACGATTTCATGATAACCATGAATGTAGAGGGAATCTCCCATTCGATGTAAATGCACGAATTAGAACTTTGTTAATGAAGTGTGCACAACTGCGTCGGCATATGCAACTGTTTTCCTAACAGAAGCAAAGGTATTCTAATCACCATATAATTTCAGTCTCATGATATTGAGTTCAGTGTATAATAACACACACAAAAATACGTGTGTGTGCAAATATATATATATATATATATATATTATATATATATATATAATATATATATATATATATATATATCATAATTCATTATATTTATATATATATATATATATATATATATATATATATATATTCATAAATACATGAAATATATATATATATATATATATATTATATATATATATATATATACTATATAATATAGACATCCTATACATAAACTCGTATACATTTTCCTTTCAGAGAACTGAACTGAACATGGAATTTAGGCCAAAGGCCAAGCACTGGGACCTATGAGGCCATTCAGCACTGAAATGGAAACTGGCAGTAAAAGGGTTGATAGGTGTAACAGGAGAAAACCCTCAAAGCAGTTGCACTATGAAGCAATTGTTAGGAGAGGGGGAGAAAGTAAGACTGGAAAAAAGAGAATATGAAAGGAGGTACAGTCAAAGGAAGAAAGGGGGTTGCAGCTAGGGGCCAAAGGCACGCTGCAAAGAACCTTAAGTATGCCTACAGTGCGCCGCATGAGGTTTCCTTTCAGAGAGATTGTAGGCTCCATACATGGTTACCCTTCAATTCCACAACAAGCGCGTTGGTTGAGGTGGATAGCTATTTGCAGTTCCCCATCATAGTTACGACTAACCACAGTCCACTAACTGCTAGATACAAAATTAACTAATAGCATGTCGTTAAAGTATTTGCACGCTGCATGTTATGCATAGTGAAGAGAATGAATTCTCGGGATTTCAGGAGTAAATATTTGAATATGAACATTGTATTTCCTTTATAATATTTAAGTAATTATACATATATACAAAGATAGATAGACAAACTGAGAGATAAATCAATAGATAGTTATGTAAATATATATATATATATATATATATATATATATATATATATATATATATACATGGATAACTTGATCACGAAGTATATAAAACGTGATACTATGTATAAATAAAAGTTTTTGCCACGAAGGAAAAAAAATGAAAAGCGAGATAGCCAAGCACTTTCGGTATAATTCGCTTTTCATTTTTTTCCTTCGTGGCAAAAACCTTTAACCGTTACATATATATATATATATATATATATATATATATATATATATATATATATATATATATATGTATATGTGTGTGTGTGTATATATGAAATTGTAATAGCCACGATGCCCTCTTAACTTCTCAAATTCTTTGCACTTTTTTAGATACGCTTGTCACCACAAAGCCGTGAGCTCCAGCTTCAAAGAAATTGAAGAGATTGTGATGTTTCTTCAAATTTCTTTGAAGTTTAAGCTCGCGGCTTTGTAGTGACAAGCGTATAAAAAAAAGAGAATTTGAGAAGTTAAGGGGGCATTGTGGGCATTACAATCTCATAGTGTCTGGTAAAAATGACCAGTAGATTCTACGTATATATATATATATATATATATATATATATATATATATATATATATATATATAGTATATATATATATATATATATATATCATATATACATATATATATACATATATAATATATACATATATATATATATATATATATATAAATATATATCATATATATATATATAATACTATATATACATATATATATATATATAATATTATATATATAGTATATATATATTTATATATATATATACATTATATATACATATATATATATATATATATATATATATATATATATAGTTTATATGTTATATTATTAATATAATATATAAATATATATATAATATTAATATATATATATATAGATATATATATGTACTATATATAGACATATATATATATATATGTATATACATAAATTCATACACTCACACCCCACACACACACACATACACACACACACACACACACACACACACATATATATATATATATATATATATATATATATATATATATATATATATATATATAGATATAGATACGTATATATAGTAATATTTATTGTGCTTCACCATTATCCTCCACCCGTGTATAATCAACATAAATAACGACATTTAAACGAAAAAACAGCGAAAAACACCACCAGCTATAATCAGGCGTGCTGCTAATGTTTTAAAGAAAGACATAAAAAAAACCCTCTGGCGGGACCAACCCGCTCAGATAAACCTTAAGACGCTGTAATTGGCTTCTTTTGTCCGCAATTACAAGTAATTGTAAACGATGCGTTTCTAATCCCTCCGGCTTTTGCATAAAGTGGAATTATAGGCAATTAGGAATTCGTAGGTATTCTGTATCTAGGCTTTTTTTTTTATAGCAAAGACCGATCCCAGTGCCATGCCAGAAGATATGAGTTGGACAAAGGAAGACAGCAGTGGGATAAGGAAGATAGCAATAGGAGAGGAAGATAGGAGTGGGGAAAGATAGATAGTTGCGGAAAAAGGAAGATAGCAGTGGGATAAGGAATATAGCAATAGGAAAGAAAGATAGCAGTGGGATAAGGAATATAGCAATAAAAGGAAGATAGCAGTGGGATAAGGAATATAAATAGGAAAGGAAGACAGCAGTGGGAAAAGGAAACAAAAATAGAATTCCAAACTTTACATTATTCATCCTCACATATTCCCCTGAAAGGAGTCGATGAATACAGTTAAGTGCTCCATGTTTCTGAAAAAAAAAATCAATCTTTTACAAAAAAGAGATAAAAGAAAGGCATAGGGAAATCATATGCTTAGGGACCGTTATCTTCAGATGGTATAATGGTTCAGCTGATACTACTGGCTTTAGTCAAAATATGAAATGCAGTATCAAAGAAGTTGGGTGATTATCAGTCTGTCACTTATTTGAAATTGTATAACAGATATGCTGAAGTGGATCAAGATTTATCTTCTAATTCTAATATACCTGATTACGGGGTCACCTAGACCCGCAAAAAGGCACGATATGACAATGAACTCTCGAAGGAAAAAGCAAACGCCAACGTTTCATAGGACAGACAGCAAGACAGTTTTGCAGGAAACTCAGGCAGAAAAGTGCACACATCCTCAACTAACTTCGTGAGGGAAAAACAACACGGTGATGTATGCAATCGCAAGTAAGCTTTGAATAGAATAGAATATATTATTAAGGCCAAAGGTCAAACTCTGGGACCTATGTGGTCATTCAGCGCTGAAACGGAAATTGACAGTCAAAAGGTTTGAAAGGCGTAGCAGGCGGAAAACCTCGCAGTAGCACCCTGATGGAGGAAACAGAATATGGACGGAGAACCATACGTAATGCCTATAGTGGACTGCATGGGATGCACTAACGGCACTACCTCCCCCTAAGGGGATGTTATCTTTGAAAGCGGAATAGAAATAATCACATAACAACCAGCTGAGTGTGTGCGATGACGCAAACCGGATGGGCGAAAAGCTAACACCAAGGAAATCGGCACAAAAATGTCCTGATTTCCGCAACAAGATAATGAAAAGAAAAGGACACAAGAGAAGTTATCTATCCATCCATGGCAGCACAAATCAGAAGACAAGGAGCGGAACAACCAGTCAACTTTATATGGGAGAAGAACCACAACATAGTATTTAATAAGAAGTTTCAAAGCAGTAACGAGTAGGAGAATTTATACTTTGGATGCTTCTGGAGGAGGAGGAGGAGGAGGAGGAGGAGGAGGGGAGAGAGA
This sequence comes from Macrobrachium nipponense, assembly GCF_015104395.2. Taxonomy (NCBI): domain Eukaryota; kingdom Metazoa; phylum Arthropoda; class Malacostraca; order Decapoda; family Palaemonidae; genus Macrobrachium; species Macrobrachium nipponense. The sequence goes on along the minus strand of NC_087201.1, from coordinate 98,108,134 downwards.
GAGAGAGGGGGGGGAGGTAAAAATGCAGACCCACAACAAAGTATTTAAAAAAGAGTTTGAGAGAGAAGCAATGCCGAATACGGGAATCTATATTTTGAGAGAGAGAGAGAGAGAGAGAGAGAGAGAGTAAAAATGCATACTCGCAACATTTAAAAGGGAGTTTGCAAAGCAACAGCAACTTAAGGGCAAGAATGTATACTTTGAAAGTTTGCAGAGGAAGGTCGAGAGAGACAACGAAATTGCTGAGTAGATGATGCTCAAGAAGATAGTTGCTTTGCCTACGTAGTCGAGGTTTCACCCAGAGACCTCTCGTGTCATCAGCACAAAGCAATGCAGGTTCATGTGCTGCAGATATGTTCTTGACCTTTATCTTCCTTAACGACAGCCGGAGGTTTCTTATCAATTGCGTTTGCGATAAGGTTCAAAGTCGGAGCGTGGAAGACTCCACGTAACTTTCCTCGATAAAGACCACTTTCGTTTGGGCTTCAAGTGTCGAAAATCAGCTACAGTATGCAGATGGCAGCCGTTTATCAGTTAGTATACCTTTCGACGATGTAAGGCGATTTCCCTGTAGGCCGTGTAGGGGGAAAGTGCCGTCGGTGCACCTCACACGGTGCGCTGTAGGCATGACTTAAGGTTCTTTGCAGCGTCCCTTCGGTCCCTAGCTGTAACCCCTTTCATTCCTTTTACTGTACCTCCATTCATATTCTCTTTCTTCCATCTTGGTGTCCACCTTCCCCTAACAATTGATTCAAAGTGCAACCACAAGTTTTTCCTCCTGTTACGCATTTCAAACCTTTCTACTCTCAATATCCTTTCCAGCGTTGAATGAGCTCGAAGATCCCAGTGCTGGACCTTTAGCCTGAATTTTAGATTCCTATTCTTCCAGGAATGAGATTTGAAATATTTTGTTTCTCATTCTGACTAACTCTGAAAGGAAAAGTCGTTTGTTATCTCGGGAAAATGACCGAGAACGTCTTCAGTAAATAATCCTGAACAATCTCAAGCCTCGAGGACGACGTTATGCAGATAGATATACTGATAGATATTAGTTTATTGACCACATTATATAGTTATCAAAATTACAAGCTCTTGAATATGGTCCAAGAAAAGTACATAAAGATGCACATAATTCATCGTTACAATAGAAGAAGAGAAAAAAAAACAGCTAAACTAGTACACTTGAAACTATATAATGTTTTTAGCCTTTTTATTTTTATAATTCAAGTTTTAAATGCAGCTAAATAAAAGAAACCCTTCTAACCATTTAAGCAGAACCTTAACTGCTACACCTTTTCCTTGCAAAACATAAAACTAAATGTACTATAGAAGAAAAACGAAAAATGATAACACCTAACATCCAAAATTCATGCAAAGCCATTACAATCAGGCAACTTATATCATCAGCAATTATACGTAAGAAGCAGTTATAATTTTCGCAGCAATCAGTTTCCCTTATCGGTTATAATCTCACATTTGAATATCGAATACATTTAGAAAAGTGGAATCGGCCACTTGTTTTTTTATGAGTCCGAAAAAATGATGAGTTTTCTTCCCAGGTGAAATTAAGGAGGGATTGAAGACGTTATTCATACTTGCAAGAGGTCGTCGAAAATAATGCAACATTGATAGACTTAGGGAGAAGTCTGTACACCGGCAAATATTGCAACTTATCACTGTGGCATATTTAGAACTCTAATTCAATGTGGATTAGAGTTCTAAATATGCCACAGTGATAAGTTGCAATATTTGCCGGTGTACAGACTTCTCCCTAAGTCTATCAAGCTGGCGCCAACAAAGGACATTTTACGTAAGGAATAAAAAAGCAACACTGAATCAAGAAAATAATTTCAGTTTAATTCAATACATTTCTTAAAACAAAAGCAATAGCAAATATATTCCTTTCATGCAAAGACAGTCAAGTTCACACCTTATACATATACTATATACATGTGTACATATATAAATATACATGTATACATATATAAATACACATATAAATATATATGATATAAATGATGGTATATATATATATACATATACATATATATAGTATATATATATATATATATATATATATATATATATATATATGTGTGTGTGTGTGTGTGTGTGTGTGTGTGTGTGCGTGCGCATAAACTTACGTATCTTTCACACTGAAGAATTTCTACGACGCCGAATCCTCCTTCGTCAATTTCCAGACGTTTCCTTCCTTCCTTTCTTTCCCCTCAACTTCATCAGACAGAGGGTTCGCAGGTTTCCTCATTTTCATAATATTCTCCCCTAAATTCTTTTCCCCTTTCGTCTTTTCCCTTCTCTGGCTGCCCAGTCTGTCATATGATTACATGGCACCGCGTTATGTTCCATTGTATAGACCCTACGATAATTTGGCAAAACATTCACGGAATCAACTCTCTCCTCTCTTCTCTCTCTCTCTCTCTCTCTCTCTCTCTCTCTCCTCTCTCTCATGCATTCACGTGCAAGCAAAGTTAATCTGTTTATGTATACTGCATATATGAACAAACATATAAACATATATATATATATATATATAATATATATATATATATATATATATATATATATATACATACATAATATTTATGTATGTACGTATGTATATGTATATTTGGTAGGATAGTAGTATATGTACATAGTATATACATAGGTACATAATTATATATAAGCACACTATATATGTGTGTGTGTATGTGTGTCTACTATAGTACCCTATCAAATATTTGGTTTAAGGAGAGGGGAGACAATGAACAGGATAATGACTATAATTTTTCACCTTTCTCTTAATCGTCTGTGTATTGTTACACTTGATTACGCATTCTGTTGTGGATTAAAATGACCATTTACTGAACATTTGTGAAATCAACTGTGTGACAGGCAGGCTTCCCTCCGCCTTTTAAGAAAATTTCTTGAGCTTTTTTTTTCTATGGGTCGTGTAGCCTTTCTGTAGCTCCGATCCATTTTATTTTGTGACAAACTTTACTGTTGTCGGAAAATGTGTCACATCCGAAAATGCCATAACACCGTTTTAATGATGTCGTGAGATACTGATGCAGCCAAAACTATGGCCTAAAAAGTTTGACATGTAATTACATCAAGCTATATTAAAGAGCAATGAACAAAACTTAATCACTTGCATGCATAGTTTTCACAAATAGGTGTCTCCAATATGATCAGTTTCAAGATAACTCCGATTTAATGGCATATGGTGAAAGTTTTAACGACCCTTTTTTCCACAGTTCCCACGATTTTTATTATCAATTGCTGTTGCTTTAAAGATAAAAATAACAATCTTAGAGGATGCACGCGAGGTTATAAAGCATATGGCTACACAAAATCACACAACTTGGCTTAAAAATCACTTGACTGCTATTTCAGAGCTCGACAATGATTTCGGTGAGAGCCTCTGACCTGGGGATATCATAAAAGCTTAACCCCAAAGCCATAACTTGATAAAATGCAAGGTTTATCTCGTTTATCAATATCTCAGAATCAAAGAAAAGTCAACAACGTCTTCTGGAGTTGAACATCGATTCTGTAACGTCATGATGACACTACACAATCAACGTAGATCTTTGGCCCTCATCTATTGTTTTGGGTCAAAATTCCACTTTGATCATTGATAACTGGTAATTGTTCACCTTTGTAACATTTTATTTTACATGCACGGATATGGGCACTTTCATACTGCTAGCATGTGTTGTTTATCGCATACACACACACACATATATATACATATATATATATTGTATATATTATATATATATATATATATATATGTATATATATAATATATATATCTATATATATATATATATATATATATATATATATATATATATAGGGTGTTTCGAAATTAGAGGCCCCCCCCCTCTACAGCATAATCTAAAATTGATATGGACAAAAACAAAAGTAATTCAGAACAGGTATTTATTTAAGTTTCTCTCTGAGTATTTAATATTTTGTGTGGCCTCCGTCTGCCTGTACCATAGCCTGCATCCTTGAGGGGTATGATTTCAGCAACTCGCAATAAAGCTGAGACTCAAACTCCATTTCCCCGACCACTTCGGTCACCTCTCTTCGCAGGTCGTCGAGGCTTGGAATACCATCATAGTTCACTGTGCGCACTTCAACACGATCCTTTAAGATATACTACCAATGTTTTCACACACTTTAAGGTCAGGGGAGCTACCTGGAAATTCACTTGACGAAAAGAAATCGATACCACTGTTTCAAAGCAGTTCCTGTGTCTGAGGAACCTTAAAACATGGTGCCTTCTCATGCAAAAATGTGACTTCTTCAACAGATTACACATTTTGAGGATCTTTGAGGAAAGGAAATACTCCATTAAGCACAGTTTCTCTTAAGTATTCACCATTCCATGCCTGTCCTTTTTCTTTGATGATCAGCATTAACCATTCGGCTGTGAAACAGAGAAAAATTCCCAAAAATTAAGGAAATTTCACAACTTGGCGATAGTGCATGCCATCGCTGATATCATCCAACTTTGCAGCCCAAATGATGTCATTTTTATGATTTGGCTTCATGACTGTGTAAATGATGAATTCATCTGATGCAGCAACATGGAGAAAGTCAGCTTTATCCCAATCTTTAAGAAATGAACCATAAAACCATGCACGGTCTTCTCTCTGTTGCTGAGTGATGTTGGGCTTGCTGATAACATGAAATGTCTGGATACAAGATTTTTTCAACTCACGATATACAGCTCTATAACTTCTCTTCTTTCCCTTTTTTGTTTCTAGCACGATATACAGCACTATAACTTCTCTTCTTTCCCTTTTTTGTTTCTAGTTCAAGCACCAATTTACATAAAGACTTTCTTGTTCTACCCACTGCCTCTGCTATGATGTCTTTTGACTCATGAGAAAGGATTCCAGGCCTTCCAAGATTCTCACTCTTTTTGTGATGACAGTCATATGGATTTTTGTTCCAGTTTCTTTTAACAAAGGATTCATCTCTTTTAATGTATTTAGCTCTCCAGGAACGTGAAATGAAGGATGCGCCAGCATCCCTGGCCTCTCTGAAGGTTATAGCCCGGATTCGGTCAATCCATCTGATTTCCTCCGAGTCGTTAGCCATGGCTGTATCTAACTCCGTCACTCAGTCCGAAAATACAAGAAATGTAAAATGAAAAATAGCCTAATAGAAACTTAAGATAATGTACTTGGAGATAGGTTATAGCAGAAAACTTCATAACTTTCCATTTGTTCTGTGGAGGGGGGTTTTAATTTCGAAACACCCGGTATATGTGTGTGTGTGTGTGTGTGTGCGTGTGTGTATCCATATATTTATATATAGATATATTCGCCACCCAGCGTAGGAGGCATATATATACTATCTATTTATCTATCTATATCTATCTATCTATATATATATATATATATATATATATATATATATATATATATATATATATATATATATATATATATGAATAACTATCACATCACCGTGATTCATATAAATTATTCGAGCTACAAATGTCCTTAAATATCTAATTCGCTCTACCTCGGAATTGATGTGTTTTCATATATGTAAACAGATGGGGAATTTTTTAGTTGATAATCATTTCGTTCCCTTATGATTCTTATATCATACATTACCACAGGTGAAAGAATAATACATTCTCTGGGTCCTGACAGGTTTCAACTCTAATTCCATGCCACTGACGAAGGGCTGGTACATAACGTTAGAAATCACAGTAAATATACTATAGAGACAGTACTGATGAACATGCACTGACAGGTTTCAAAGTAGGAGTCGCTTCAAAACTCATTAGGGCTAGTGGTAGAAATAACAATATATAGTTTATATATATGTATATATATAGATATATATATATATATATATATATATGTATATATATGCATCTATATATATTTGAAATTTATCACATCACTGTTATTTCATATACATGCATTAAGCTACAAATGTCCTCGGAATTAATACATTTTCATATATGCTTACCTCACTTGTTGGCCGAGTCGATAACATCACTGGAGTCCTGATTTCTTTTCTGTCCGAGAGGAGCAAATTTTTATCAACTAAAAAATTCCCCTTCGGCTAACATATATGAAAATACATTAATTCCGAGGTAGAGCGAATTGGATATTAAAGGACATTTGTAGCTTAATGCACACACACACACACACACACACACACACACACATATATATATAATATAACCATATATATATATATAATAGAAAATAATAATATTATATATTTATTATATATATAAAAATGGCATATATAAGTATGCAGGGATATGCATGTATGTAATAATGTATATATGTAAGTATGCATATGTAGAATGTGGTTGCTTATGGATCAGATAATTATGCGATAGCCTAGAGACAGCTCTATAGAGGGCAGTAAAGTCGTGCTATAATCAATGCCGTACCGTGCTCACGATAGAGAAAAAATGAAAAGAATGGGAGAGGTCCCTTACGAACCCCCCTGACAAGTGGATGAATGGTGAAGGGACCCGAAACCTTTTGTTCTTTGTTGCCTTTGAGTTCAGAGAGAGAGAGAGAGAGAGAGAGAGAGAGAGAGAGAGAGAGAGAAACAAAGGACGAATGATAATGGAAAACAGAATGATGATACTGGTGGGATAATAATAATAATAATAATAATAATAATATAATAATAATAATAATAACAATAATAATAATAATAATAATTAATAATAATAATAATAAATTTCATTTTCAGCTCAAGGCCCTGCTCATAAGAATATACAGAGT
>NC_087201.1:97928849-98096349 GCF_015104395.2 Macrobrachium nipponense | reverse complement strand
CCTTCTGGGTAGGTTGTCACCAGCCATTTGCTTGTTCTTTAAGTAAAATGGTTTTTTATTAAATTACATTCTGAATGTTTTTTAATTTAATTATATGTAATTCGGATTTTATTAGTTTATTGATTGCCATGTTCGCTTGTTTGCAGCCTAGAAAATGCAACTATGTGGAGTTGTGAAACGTCGGCATATATTTTAATAAAATGCATATGGATAGTGCCTTTCCCTGACCCGCCTTGGATTGTTCTTCGAGCTGTTGCTCCGGAAATTGGAGTTATATATATATATATATATATATATATATATATATATATATATATATATATATATATATATATATACTAATGTAATTAGGAGATATAACGTAATCAAAAGCAAATATTTCAAAGTATCTTTCTAAAACTCGCACTTAACTCAAACAATGAGAAACCACAATAAAACATGGTATAGCCTTCATGGAATATTTTTGTTAAATATTATAATAAATAAACACAAATATATATTCAACATGAATAGCGAGATTCTCTTACTAACTCTTGTTAATATTACTAAAACAATTCCTTACTATAATAGCATTTTTATCGCTAAATGATAAAGAATCTTTGTCATATATCTATTTAGAATTTCATAAGCTTCCAGTGAGGTGTTTGTAAACTGAAGTATAAATTTTTTATTTTTGTAACAAATTCCAACGGATTATTCATCAACCGCAATGCTGACATAACCTTAGACTTATAAAAAAGGCGTCACAACGTTAAAATCTGTTGCAAGCGTTATGTTCACTTACGTTATACGAAAGGTTTTAAACTGGGTAATCACCACCAAGAGTTTTGAATAAATTCTAAGCATATGAACCAGCAGTCATATATCCGTAGGAAAAATTGAAAAAGAAAAGTTTACATTTTTACAATCAAAACGAGATTTTCTTCACATTATATTAAATTCAGTATAAAATTTATTTGAATTGCGTTTATATCATCATTCCAAATGAAATTACAATTTATCATGTATCCCAAATAACTAAATGATTTTAGGGATCGACTCGTCAACTGCCGTTCTTAAATGGATTGATGTTTATTGTTTCTTTCATTTATTAATTAAAACCTTGTATTTCAAACTTTTTTTATCGTAGGTTGTTTCTACGTAATTTTGCTTTTTTTCATTTATATAGATTTTTGGCATTATGCCAAACACTGGCGCAACTAAGTTCAGCGCTGAAACGGAAATTGACAGTAAAAGGGTTTGAAAGGTGTAACAGGAGGAAAACCTCGCAGTTGCACTATGAAACAATTGTTAGGAGAGGGTGGACAGTAAGATGGAAGACAGGGAATATGAACGGAGGTACAGTAAAAGGAATGAAAGTAGTAGCAGCTAGGGACCGACGGGATGCTGCAAAAAAACCTTAAATAATGCCTACAATGCACCAAATGAGGTGTACTGACGGCACTAACCCCCTAAGAAGCGTAATTTTGCTAAATTACACTTGAAAGGCCAATAACACACCATCATCAGCGTTGCCTAAGCGGCGATACCCGTCAGTGTCAGAAATATTCTTTGAAAAACCGTTAGTACCTATTCCTAAGAACAGGCTTGACCATCATTCCTGGTTCATTCAGTCTTTTCTTTCCCATTCATTTGAAACACGATATATATTTCAAATTTATCTGTTTATCACTATACCAGAAGTGAATCGAATTTGCATAAACAGTCGGAATGCAGAGATTGACAGATACAGCAAAACAATTAACAACACCTACATTGTCATTTATTGCAGAGCAAAAATCAGGTATAGCTAAATCCAGGCTGTCTATCACTGAGAGATATGACCGGCTTCGGTTCATCTGCTATGCGACGATACTCGAGCGATTCCTTTGGCACTGACGGCGTCAAAACAGGTCGGTCATTTTCAGGTTACTTAGATCTTTTTTCTGACTATTTTTTCACGGATCGATTTCATCTCTAAGTGAACCTGACTGACAGTGATCCTTGTTTCTTGCAAAAAGTAATGTAATCCTCTATCTATCAGGGTTAAACCTAAGAATTTTTTTGTGACTGGGCAACGGACTTTTATTTTTTTATTTTTACATAGTCATCGCATATGAAATATACGTGTATACTGTACACCTGTTTCTTCACTTTTATGTCAAATTTATCAATAATTGTTCATACGTGATGGAATTGTGATTCAATAAAAAACTTTTCATGTCATATTTTAGTGAATATTTTGTTTTAGCCACAGCAACAAAGAGTTTCACAAATTCTGCCCATTTCAAGAAATGGTGTTTTAGTTAAATTTAAATCACCCACAGACCTTTTGTTTGTTTGTTTTGTTTCTATGGTGTTTTTACGTTGCATGGAACCAGTGGTTATTCAGCAACGGAACCAACGGCTTTACGTGACTTCCCAACCACGTCGAGAGTGAACTTCTATCACCAGAAATACACATCTCTAACCCCTCAGTGGAATGCTCGAGAATCGAACTCGCGGCCACCGTGGTACGCCAACACCATACCGACCACGCCAACTGAGACGCTCAGACCTTTTGGGCGTAATTAATTTAATGGGTGGGCAATTTATTTTTGTAGGTGGGTAGCCGGCCACTCAGTTAACATGTTACGTTTAGGCCTGCATATCTATTTATCTATATTTTTGTTTTAATCATTTAAAATTAGGCTCCGATATGTTCAATAACCTTCTCACGTTGACATTTCTTTCCGTTTTGTTATTCACAGATAGATTCGACTGTGTAACTCACACAATGGAATTTATCTGTGAATAACAACAAGGAAAAATACAAAATGAGGAAAGGTCATTGAATATATCGGGCCCTAATTTGAAGTGATTAGAACAAGATATAGATAAATAGATTAAGGGCTGTATTACTATCTCTCAAGAAAAAAGGATCACTATGAGTCAAGTTCAGTTAGAGATGAAATTGATCCGTGAATAATGGCAAGCAAAAAGGTCGAATACATTTTACAAAGATATAGTCTCGAGAATTTTAGGCTACGGTAAGTCCTTCGTTATTGCATATACAAACCGTGAGGCGACGCAGATTCAGAATATTATATTTTGTGAATGATCCGTATCAACATCCTCAAAGATCTTGAATTGGCTCCATCAATAAAAAAAGATAAAAAAATAAAAAATAAATCACCCGGGCTTATATGTGGTGATCATACTTGCTAAACACGAAATCGGCCCATATCTGTTAGGGAACTTTTTATTGAGAAACTTCCTAGAATGGGAGAACAAAGACAGCCTGTATTGTCTCTTTTCGACAGTTTCCTCCGATTCCCAGTCATTTAAGTTCATGGATAAAACCATCCTGTAGGATTTCTAAACATAGTTTACCATAAACGAATCGTGCCACAATAAGGAACGACTCTGTTATGCTGTTATTTCTTCATGAACATCAGGCACTTGCTCTAAGAAAACCTTTTCTTGCACTTCAATTTCTGTGTGTGTTTGGCGACCCATTTTCGATAATACTCTATTTATTGGACCAGCTCATTGGAATATTCCTTTGTCAGAAACGAGTGAATGGGCCAAAAATACGACAATAATGCAGTCTTACAATAAATAGATAACAGGGTAAATCGTCCGAGAGTACAACCTTCCTGGGAACATTTGGTGTTCTTGAATTGTTGGACAGGAAGAGTCCGGCTCACGGCTGAGTCAAGATTCCTGTCGAGCTTCCTTCTTGTAAGAGGCGAATCTTCCTCTCCCATTTGGGTCGCTACTAAATCTTCGTTAGTCTTTCCTTATCTTTTATATATCTGGCACAAAACGTCATTGGTGAGCCAGTGCCATTGGCCTCTGCATAAACCAAGCCTTTGCTATTTCAGCAGGCACCAAGATTAAAGTTACAATGAAACTATTTTATGAATTTGTGTTTATGAAATCTAACCTGTCAAGCCATAGTGGGCAACGCTCTGCCATTCAGCGCTTTAGGCAATGAAAAGATTATGGTGGAGTGGTTGAACAGCAAAGCAGAGAGATCAAGAAAACAAAAGAGATGAGACACAAGGATCCAAAGGTGGATCTGGGATCAAACCCCACGTGCACAAAGGACTAATAGTTAGAGAGGTTGGGCAGTGAACTTGAAGGGAATAAAAGCGGGAAGTAAAATTCAAGCCAGAAGGATTAAATCCTAAAGAAACAGGAAAAATTGGGCGCTTAAAATGAATTCCTTTGGTTGGCGACATTTTTACCCAAAATGAAGATAGAGATGATCCTAGAATACAGGAAAAATTGGGTGCATGTTTATTCCTTGGTTGGCGACACGTGACCAAAATGAGATAAGGAGATAATGATCATATTCATTACGTAAAGAAAGATAGACATAGCAAGAAGACATAATGACTAATGTTAGTAAAGCCATAGTATCTTCAAAATTACGAAGTTTTTATCAGAACTGTAATTAATCGAAACTGAAAGGGGGGCTTCCCACCCACCATCTCTCCCTCTCTCTCTCTCTGTCTCACACACACACGCACGCGCGCATGCGCAGAATTTAAGTTATATTTTGGCTATTTTTCGTCACAGGCCTCAAATCAAACGTGTGACATAAAGCTTCATGAAGTAACCTTCTTCCTGCTTATCCATGAAGATATGTCAAACGAACTCTATTCACGTCTTGACAAAATATACTATTTATAGAAAACACAAACATATATATATATATATATATATATATATATATATATATATATATATATATATATATTATATATATATATAGAGAGAGGAGGAGAGAGAGAGAGAGAGAGCAGAGAGACGAGAGAGAGAGAGAGAGAGAGGGTAACAACTTCCGCAGACGTCTATTCGGAATGAAAAGGTTACATACACACACACACACACACACACACACACACACACCCATATATATATATATATATATATATATATATATATATATATATATATAAATGTTTAAATGTATATATTTATATATAATATATATATATATATATATATATAAACACACATGCACACGCACACACATATATACATACACACACACACACATACACACACATATATATATATATATGTGTGTGTGTGTGTGTGTGTGTGTGTGTGTGTATGTGTGTGTGTGCGTGTGCGTGTTTATTTCATATGAAACATGCACGTAGTGGCCAAAGAGATGCCAGCAGAAAGTAAAAGCACGTCACCTCACACACTTAAATACTTCGCCTCTTTATCAATGAATCACTCCCCGCCAGGATAAGTAGCAGTAAGCTCAGTGCTGCTTCTGTCCGAGTACGTCGTACTGTTACATCTTCGTCACTCTGTCTCGCCCTTTCTCTGCTAAAGGTAATCGAGTCTTAATAGGCATTTTTGCTGGCTTGTGTTGGTCCTTTTCTGTTTAGGGGCTCTCTGCAGCCTAAAGTGTAGGAGTCGAAATAGTCCAAAAACGCCCAGAAATTCGTGATACGATCGACGCATGAATATTTTCGACTGTTCGCTGGGTCGTTGAGTGTGGGAACACCTGTTTTCGAGGCGATAGTAACCTGAAATTTGGTTCGTAACTAAATTTCACGCGGTTTGAGCAAATTTCCGGTTTTAATGCTTTTATTCCAAAATGGTCCTTACTCAGACCCGCAAATATTTGCCGAAATTTGCCTGCACCGCGCACCATAACCGTAATGCTATATATAGAGTACCATCTTCGACATACGCGAAAGTGACCAATTCTGCTCGGAGCAATATTAGAAATCATCGATCGACTTTTCATTTGAAGCTTTTGTGATGGGATCGATCAACACGTTTGTTTCCAAAAAGGGTGTGTCGTCATATTGATGTGACTGAAGAAACAAACCCACAATTATGAATGGGCAAATAGGTATATTTAAAAATAAATCTCAACAGAAAGCTTTCGGGAATCCGTTCGGTTCCCCTTTTCAAGAGGGAATCGAAAAGATTCCCGAAAGCTCTTAGAAGGGGAAAGGAACAGATTCCCGAAAGCTTTATGAAGAGATTTATTTTCAAAATATATGTAGGCTACCCAGGCGTAACTGTGGATTTGTTTCCCCATTTCAAGACTCATCCTACTATGAGAATTTCTAGTTTTCTGTAAAAAATTAGAATATAATAAACTTTTGAGATGGCTATTCGTCTGTCTGTCCGCACTTTTTCTGTCTGCCCTCAGATCTCAGAAATGACTAAGGCAAGAGGGTTGCAAAAACATACCAAATTGCAGCCCTCTAACTTCAGTAGTTTTAGTCTATCTAAGGTTAAAGTTATCCATTACCGTCCATCTGCCAACGACTCGATTGCGCACAAAATACGTCGGCCCATTTTTTACTTGTTTAATGGTATGATTAAAGTGACATAAATACGCCTCTCTAATGAATGATAAGTAACTTAGGACAAACTTGTAGTCTTCATTCGGAAGATGGAGAATATGGTAGAGTTTACGACTTATAACCCAAGTAGTTTCTAACCTATGACTATGATTTCTCGTAGCATATGTGAGCCCCTAGGGCGCTCCAGAATATAATAATAATAATAATAATAATAATAATAATAATAATAATAATAATAATAATAATAATAATAATAATAATAATAATAATGGAGAAGCAAATTCACAGTTATGTAAATGTACATATATTTAAATTTAAAAACAGCAAGGATAGCCTTCGGGAACCGAACAGATTCCCGAAAGCTAACCTTGCTGTTTTTAAATTTAAATATATGTACATTTACATAACTGTGGATTTGCTTCTCCATTTGAAGACTCGTGCTACTACGAGGATTTTTTAATAATAATAATAATAATAATAATAATAATAATAATAATAATAATAATAATAATAATAATAATAATAATAATGAATTGATCTGTTCAAATGAGTTTTTTCCATTGTATTTAGTTTCTTCCTGTTATATTTACATGCATATTTTTTCAGAGAGACGTACATTTTTTCGAAAGTGTTCACCTGAATAATAATAGAACTAACCAAGTCACCTGTTTACTGTGGTAAACAGGTGCTTTGGAGTCATAAATTTCTTAAAACAGACTAACTTTGAAATATATTTGCTCCAAATTAGTGGTGACAAAATATTTACAATTTTCATCACGGCAAAATATTTTTAGATGTTGTGTATGACAAATTGAAGGCCATTTGGGGGTAATTTGGCTGGAAAATTGAACACTGTAATTTACCAGCCATGACACGGTTACCCCAAGAGTATGTATAAGTTAGCAAACATTACTGTGGATCATGTGACGTCTGTCAAGGGATGCGTTCCGAATTTCACGGCGTAGAGGAACGTGCAAATGCTCTGCCATAATACATAACACCAGTTAATAAGACCAACGGAATGAGACACTTACATGTAGGTTGATATGCCGCTCGTTACAGAAGGGCAATATAAGAAACATTTAAGGTCAAGGCTACAATTCGGGTGCACGCGCTTATAGAAAGTTCATGACAATTTTATGGTCTCCTTCTAAGAGGGACGGAGATTTTCGTCCTTCGATTTCAGCATATAATATATAATATATATATATATATATATATATATATATATATATATATATATATATATATATATATATATATATATTTTATATAGATATATATAGATTATATATATATATATATATATATATACATATATATATATATATATATATATATATATATATATTATATATATATATATATATGATTATTTAATTATAGGGAGAGAAAGAACGTTATTTTGGCATAATGAGACAAAGTTGAATGGAGAGCAGTGTGAGTGTGTGTATGGGTATGGGCAGGAATGGTTAAGACATGGTGTTTATGTCTGATAACTGAAAGGTGTAGAGCTAAAAAATTGGGGTAGTGCTTGTGGTGTCAAAATCATCTCCGAGGACATTTGGGAACTTAAAAATGTATTAATGCGACAAGCAGTCAGGTAAGATTGTATGCGATAGATGAAAATTTGTAATCGCGAGTTTGCATGGTCTACGAATATAAAGAAAATAAGACATATGTGCTCGGCCAGTTTTGGAGCTACGGAATTCGTAAATGAGATTTATAACACCACGTGGAAATATGTTTGGATAGAGGTTTGCCTACTGGGAATACGTGGTTTCCAAAATGATAATCGTAAATATAATTACTGGGAAAAAGAAAATGGTAAGGCCAAGAGTTTGCCAGGGTAGCACGTGCTGGTATAGAGTAGATGTCAGAGGCAGGCAACCTGATGCTCGCGAGGAGCACCTCCTTCCTGCTCTGCTCTTTGAAGGTCTCAGAGTGATCTCTCTCTCAGGGGAAGTGAGTTTAGCGCTCGCCAGCACTGATGCAGCACGTTTCATAACTATACATTTTCAATAAATGTTCAATTGAATAAATTGATTTTGAAAAGCTGGCAGATACCAATCAAAGCCAAGGTTCTCACTAGTTTGTTTGATTTTGTAACAATTTCAGTTAACCACTTTATTTTGCTGAATCCATTACAGTTAATGGTACAGTATCATATAATTACTAATATCTGCTTTCGCTGTATATGTATGGTACATAATTGTATAATTTATTCATATCTGCTCTAGTATTTGTATATGGGCATATTTTCTTTACAAATTGTATTTTACTCATCTATTTTTTGCTTGAATATCTTTTGATATAGAATAAAAAAATCTGTTCAGCCAAATAAAATTATAACTACATCGGATCGGCTATGTGTTTTCTGATATCTATAATTACATTTCATGCAGCATAAACTTGCTTCGTTGAGGAAATGGAAAGAGATTTGCTTCCAGTAGGTCTCTTACGAAACAAAAACTTACACAGTAATATGTTCTTCCTTTACATTTACAAATTTTCGTCAAAACAAAATATGACTTCTAATATCAAAATTCATGTTAATTCTAAGATTTTAGTGTTCGGCACTTGAAAGGTTTAGTTATAATATAATGGCAATATAAACTATATTAATCTACTGGTTAAAAATGATTTCGAAAAAAGAATGTTTGTTGCTCTCGTCTTGAAACACCAACAATAGGTTGCTCTTGATGCTTAAAAGGTTGCCCACCTCCGGAGTAGATGGATAGGCAAGAATGCGGATGAAGTAGTAAGGAGAAAAGAAGGGTGGGTGGCTGGAGGCATACTGCTCTTTACTTAGTTGAAGCAAAACCGAAAACAAATTTCAAGTTTGAAATGGCGAGGTAAAATTTTGGCTGTTAATGTAATCATGATGCGTTAAATAAGGATGGAGTGTGAAGAACGTGTAAGAAGAAAATGAATTAGATATAAGCTAGATTTAAAGAAACATAGCTGGAAGAAGTCAAAAAGAAATAAGTCATTTCTATGGGGGATCATAGACACAAGTGCTTGTGGGTACAGAAGTGCAAGTTTTGGAATGCTTGTGGAGTGACCTTTCCGGATATGAGGAGGTCAATATTAGACTGAAGAACACAGAAAGACACTAGAAGTGCAAGGGATTACAAGATACTGAGGTACAGTAGTGAAAACTTGTATTGAGCCGCTGACCAGCTTGTAAGATACGCCTGGATGAGAATAGCTGTAAGGAATAATTGTACTAATGTAAAGCAGTAAAGATATATATTACATTGCTTAGTATGCAAGCGACGATGCACCGTAGGATTTAGAATGTGATATAGTAAAAAAGATTCCAGATGGACCAGTAGGGAGAATGTGTAGATTCAAACAAGGTAGCGGGCGGGTGGATCTACTAAGAGTAACATATAAAGCCCCTTCCACACGAAGGGCAAATGCAAGGCGGGCAGACACTGATACCAATTTTGAAAGTGGATGGCGATCACGAGTGTGGTCCAAGCCATAGGTTCGCCTGCCTTTGACTACTGCCTCCCTTGGACAGTTTGATCTGGTAACACTGTTGAAAAGCGAGAGAATTGCGGGCAAATCAGAGTGCCCGTCGTGTCTTTGCCCCTCGTGTGGAAGCGGCTTTAGAATTGCAGGGGCATAACATTGCTTCTTACACTTGGAAAAGGTGTAAGGAAAGAAGTTGACTGACAAAGTAAGGCAGATGACAGAGGGATGAACAGGGCTTTATGTAAGGTAGAAGACAATAGAATAAGAGTTTGTCACGAAACAGCTATGGGAGAAGTCTGACATTGGGAGAAAACTATGTGATGCATAAGACAAAGAAAAAAAACTATTCAAAGGAGACTGAAGATGCATAGTGTAAAGATATGTTATAAGCGCAAGCGGTATGTATGATGGAAGAGTGATTAGTTTGGTGAACAAGTGAGCCCAATTTAAGGGGGCCTTATGTCTCCATATCTATTCAATGTCATTATGGCTGGAATAATCTAATAAGCCAGATAAAGGACATATTGATGCAAATTTGGGACACAAGAGAAAGCGTCGTGAATGAAGTGTGGAATAGTTTATGTTTACAGACAAAAACAACTGACTGGAAATAATGAAAAGAAACTGCAGAAATGACTGCAAGAGTTACGAAATATTTACGAAAAGAGTAGAGAGTTTATTTGAGGATGAGTAAATAGTGGCAGCAAGTGAAAATCAGGAAGATAAATTGATTTTATATGATTTATGAAATCTGGTATGTCAATCTAAACAATGGAATACTTTTAGCCATTTAGCTGTCAAGGCTGTGGAAAGAGAGAGTTGTAGTAGATGGTAAGATAAAATATCCAGAAAAATAAAGGACGCGAAGCAGTACAAACTGCTGGGAAACAAAACTTAAATCGGGAGTGGGAATGGAGGTAAAGTAAAAGGCTTAACAAGTGAAAGCAGCTAGGGGACGGGGGGACACTTCAAACCATTATTTACTAATAATGCCTATAGACTACAGTGCATCACTTTATTGGCCAAGCACAAAACCAACAAAGCTTCTAATACTCGAATCTCCAAATATCGAAATTCGTGTTCCCTCGTTAAGCGCTCAAACCGCCTCCATTCCATTGTTCTAAGTAGTCCTAGTTCAATACTATTTGTGCTTCTGATTTTTGTTTTAACTTTTTTTGTGTTAGTGGAGTTCTGTTACTTGCATTGAAAGGTTAGCCCCTTGCGTTTTTTACGTGGTATTATATAAATGTATTATTGTTTGAATACATTGATACTTTTGGATCTTTTAAAACATTTTTGCATGATATAATTTATTCGGAGTGCTTTAGGATTACATTAATATATACATTTTTAATATGCCTTTGTGTAGCCTTATGTAAGTGTGTCTATATGTAATATGATTTTATACTTTGTGTGAATGTATTTAAGTGTGCTCTAGTTTATGGAATTGGGAAGCGAGTTTCCATTTTATATTTATGTTGACGGTTAACGTAATTCAATTTAAATCTGTTCAGTCCCATTTATTAATTCATATATAATTATATATATATATATATATATCTTAAAGAGTTTTTAGGACCAAATGACACTCGTTTAAACAAAATTAAACAAACAGGCAACTGCACCTACCTCGTTTGTTGCAGATCATTCTGGGGCGTTAGCTAAGAATGCAAACTAGGCTAATAAACCCCACAGATACAAAAATATACTTTTTATTTCCCACATTAGCTAACATTAAAATGGAACAAAATATATTAATTAAAGTGGAATAAAACGAATTAACTCTTGACCCCAAAAAAACTGTTAAACTGTCAGTTTCCTCTCCCAAATCAGGTTTAAGTAAGTACCCCCTGTAATCTCCCTATGTCCGACTAACCACACCATTTTTAATAAGTCAAATACGTCTTACAGAATCCATTTTTCTATATGGTGACATTGAACCCATCTGAAATAAAGAGACCACGACTATTACATCACTTTACTCATGAGAGTTAATCAAAAGGAATGTGTATCGCACCACACTTCTCTTTCTCCCACATATTTTTATCACTGCAAAGGTTAACTTTTTCAAAGTTCTGTCTCACGTTACCTTATTCGATGGGTCTGCAACACTTCTCAATATCTCTCAACACCTCTTCAGTGTGTTCCGCACCCTGTCACAAGTAATCAAAGTGTCCTCTCTTATTCCTATTTCTCATCACCAAAGCCATATATTGTTTGCTACACACACACATGCAGACACGCCCTGCGGGGCATCCAGCAAACACGGGTGCCGCATGTCCAAAGCCTGTGATTTCTGAGGCGTCACCGACCTAAAATTGCATTGGTTATCTTTCCTGGCTGTTTTTCATTTCAGCATTCTTGTCTCTGAGTGACCTGTCTCTAACCAGAAAGAGCTGAGAGTAACAATTCACTGCCGTGCCCTTTTAAGATTATATATATATATATATATATATATATAAATATATATTACTATATAATATATAATATATATATATATATATATATATATATATATACAAATTGATAAATGGGACTGGCTACCATACATTTTAGTTAAGGTCCTGTTATTAATTGAATTAATGCACACAACATATATATACATGTACACACATACATATATATATACATATATACTTAATGTATATATACATATATATTAACACTATTATATGCATTTAGTACGACCTATTTTACAAGCATAACCATTATATATTGTAAAAATGTATAATTTATAGGAAACCTAATTTTTTTAACCCTGTCACTACTTAAATTGCACCAAAAACCGGAAAATAATAAAACATAAAATACTACATCCACTGAAGTAGAATATTTCATAGAGCAAATATTGAATAAACTGGGTCCACATAACCAAGAATAAAATGTTAATCCAAAGGGGAAAAATGACGACGAAGGAAACAGGAAGTGATTCAAGAACTAAATTTATTTAATCTTATTAAATAATTAATAATTAATAATTAAATAATGATTATAATAATAAATGATTATAATAATTAATGAATTATAATAATGAATTAATTAATTAATAATGATATTTATAAAAGAATTATAATTATTATTATTAAATTATTATTATTATTATTATATATAATTATTATTATTATTAATAATTAATAATTAATAATTAATATATAATATAATATAATAATAATAATAATAATAATAGATTAAAATAATAATAATAATTAATAATAATAATAATAGTAAAATAATAATAAAATAATAATAATAAAATAATAATAATAATAATATAAGAATAAAATAATAATATTCTTATTCTTATTCTTATTCTTATTCTTATTCTTATTATTATTACTATAATATTAATAATGATGATGATGATAATAATAATTTCTTTTTCCAGCGGAAACTAACAAAATATCAGAAATGGTGGTAAGGGTTCTGGAAAATACAACTCTTAAAGTATATTTAATTGAATGCTGCAAAACTAACAGTATGACTTTGCAGTCTCAGCACGATCTCTGATGTTACGGATGCTTGAGTGATCGTGATAAGTCTGATATGATGATAAAATGCAAATAACAACAGTCCTAGAATGTTTTTGTATAATTTAAGATTCATTTTCACGAAGCAACCATACTTATTTCACTACACAAAGCATAAATGTTAATCATATTTTCACATCAGAATCATTCGGTTTCGTTACAAAATATACGGGTAAGAAAAACAAAACTAATATCCTATACTTTTCCGCCCCTTTGCCCAGATGAGAGCCTTCAGAGGAATGAGAAGGTGGCCCTATCTCCGGTCGAAAGCCGGGAGGAATCTTACCGAGAGATCCTTGGCCCCTTTGCATAGAAAACAAGAAGAGGAGACTTCGGCGGGAGATTTCCCAATGCTCTCGGGAGCCAGACGACTGGCGACCCAGTCAAAACCGGCGGAAGCCACCATTCAGACAGGGAAAACTTACAGAATGGCAGAGTTACCGAGCGATCACCAGTTTTATTCCGAGCCCAGCCAGTCATTGCCTTACCTTGAGGCTTACAACCTGATGGAGGAGAATGCCGATCTCATCTTTGATGACGGAAAGATGTTGCGAGAAAGATCGTTCACATTAGACGACGCCACAACCGCAGACCCTTCCTCTCCGCGCACAGCAGCCGAGTTGCCCGGTCCAAAATCATGGCCGCTGGTTGGCTGTCTGCCCTATATGATAAGTCATAAAGGTAGGTAGGTACTGGAAATACAAAGACATTTTCTTCTATTTTTCTTTGTCTATCCCTGGCTGACATCCGATGGTGGCTTTCTTGCAAGTATTGAAGTTAGAATTTAAAAACAACGAGACAGCGGCGTAGTTTCTTAGTGCTTAATTAATAACAGCGAATAGAAGACCGCCTTTTCATCAGCTCCAAAATGTCAAGGCGAAATATTAATTTTCACCCAATCCCGTTTAGTAAGATGATTATTTCCACCGAGAATAAGATTCCGGAGAGAGCTGGACGTTTTATGAAGTCTAGCGTCTCAGAGAAGAATAACTTCCGGTGCCAAAATGGCACAGAAAGTATTCAAAGTGGCCTCAAAGTTACTTGAAACATTGGTTCTTAACTCCTTCAAAAACAGATGTAAGTGTACTACGCCACTTTTTATACGGAAGGTTATAGCCGCCTTAAAAACCATTTACATAGAATAAAATAAAATATGTCCCAAAAGCGAAACTTCATTGTATGGTCACGGAGGACTGACTTCATTTTATAAAAACACCTTTCCCTGTTGCTTTCACTTATTCTACGTGGCCTTAGTTTGGTCCGCATGTTGATGGCCTTTTAGGTTTGTTCGATAAATTGTTTATTGATATGATTAATAATAATATAATATATAATAATAATAATAATAATAATAATCTCTCAGATTTCGACCCCCAACGTCTGTACCTGTTCTGGAGGGCTCTCAGGGAAGAGTTCGGGCCAATCTTCCGGAAGGACATGCCAGGCCACCCGAACATGATCTTCATCACTGACCCGGCTGACGTACAGAAAATGTACCAGTCTACCATGTACAACCCCATTCGACCAGGAATGCAGTCTCTCAAAAAGATACGAGGACCAGGAGGAGCTGATGGCAAAACCAATACCTACCAGGACGTCTTCCTTGGCAAAGCTGGTATATTGGCAGAGTATGTTTAGTTCTCTTTGGAACTGGGAATCTTTTTTTTTTTTTTTCATATTCTTAGCCCATAACTTCATGAAGGTCATTACTGATACACAGGCAGCTTCTTATTTCCAATAATGAATTGCGATCAAGTGTTAGGACTGCCAAAAATGTTGATAATAATTCATTCAAGAGCTATTCTATTTCAAAGAAGGGGTGTTCTTTAGACATGTCTAAAAGTCGGATCTCGAGTCCATCGAAATGTATAATCTACATTTCCTCACTCTTGAATAATACAGAACTTTGTCTCTTCACGCCTTAGTTTTTGATAATCTTTGAACTGCTTCGTAACAAAGGCAGGGGGAGGAGTGGTGGAGGGTGAGGCGCCAGGTGCAGAAGCCTATCACAAATCCCGAAATCGTCGGTCGCTACCTTCCCAGAATGAACGAAGTGGCAGAGGCATTCATTCGCAGGTTCGTTATGTGGTCTTGTTAAAAGCTGTACCTAAATATTTAAACTTATCCACTTTCTTAAAACCATGCCTTCAATTCGACTATCCTGTACATTTTGAATATTCATATTCATGATTTCAGTTGGTCCAGTTATTAACCAAACCCGCCTTTCGACCTTCACCGACTAGACAATCCAACCACTGCATCTGTTCTGGTCCCTCGCAGATCAAAACTATATCATCAGCATAATCTATGTCAAGAAATGTCCCATTTTCTCCACATATATACTTGCATCCATTTCTCCTTTGATTGATTGGTTGATTATGAAATTTAGGTATTGAGGACCAAGCGCCAGAACCATCAGGATTGTTCAGGGCCATTTTCTCTTTTCACCCTTCCCGTAACGCAATCGGTGACCAATACAAACAAACAGAATGCTCCCCCCCATCCCCCACCCCGCCATGATTCACACCAGACAACTTCAAACAGATCACTCAAACACCCATCACCCATCGCTTTAAAAGATGTACCCTCATGCATGTTCATAAAACCCCTCACAAACTGTCCGGTATTCTATAATGCCTCATGATTTTTTCCCTAGGCCGTCTCGAAGTACTACCAAGGCCTTGTCAAAATCAACAAAACAGAGACTTAACTGTGTTCTCATTTCATTAGCTTACTGCATTAAATGCTTAACTATGAAGATCTGATCACAGCAACCACTGGCTCTAACCTGTTCAATAACATACTGACAAATTTCAAGTCTACAGGTGTCGACGTGACTCCCCTCCAATTCCCACACCGACTCAGATATCCTTTCTTTGGACTTGGATGATCCCATCATTTTAACTAAGAGGGCGGTATATCCTCTTCTTGGGGGACTGGTCTATTAAGAACTGTCTCAAAGTGCTCTTTCTATTTATTTCTGATTTTTAAATTTTTGGTCAAATTACTTTCCATGTCCCTGAATGGTCACGTTTACCAGCACTTCCAATCAGCTCTCCAATTGCTTTGTATGCTATCCTTTAGCTCTAAGCATTTTTATTCATTAATCTTTGTTTCCGCAATCTTTTCATCAACGGATCATCTTTGATCTAAGTCCAAACTCTAGCACTTGGTCACTAACTCAAAATGTTCACTAATAAAATGCATCGCCCCTCAATTTTGCTTTTTTTTCTCTCTCTCTCAAATCATAAGTTTTGTGACTCCCACATGTTCATCCTCAATCACTCTTCCCTCCTAATCGTACAACCAACAGCCTCATGTAAAGCTTCATTCACATCCCGGACATCTCGTCTACTCTCCTCTCCCATGCCTCCAATGTTTCCAACACCAAATACCTGTTTTTGCATTTTACTCTAAATTCCTTTTCCTTTTCTTTCTAAGCATCCCAATATCAACAGGTTTTCCTCTCCGACTTTTTAGCTTAAGTCTTATTTTGCAACGACGATATGATCACTGCTAATATCCGCTCCCCGATTAGCACATCAAGCAAAGAGCTTCTATGCCTTTCACTAACTGCCATATAACCAGATCTTTTAAATGAAGATTAGGAAAACTAAAAATTACTTGCACCCTAAGAGTAGATGTAGTACAAGGCTTCTGCAATGGAAAGTAGAATTTCCAAGACCTAAATGTCAAGGTAATGAATGCTTAAAGCTGCATAGTTGTACTTAACTCAAGAAAAGGGTTTAAACAAATAAGATGTACGAAATCCCAATAAGACAAGTACTGCCCCGTAAATTTTAAAAAATTCGTTATAGTGCAATTAATTACTCCCTATTTCAATCATTTTAAGTTAAAAGTTCCTGCGACGACTCTACTAAGAAGCCATCTTATCTAATGTGTATATTCTTTTGGACTACCCTCGCCCATTCCGGAATGGAACAAGTTTTGTCAATGTCATTAAGGCATATTTTTGCATAGTTCACAATCATGGCAAGCATTTCATACTAGAAGATAATCGTCGGCATATTAAATTCTGCTCATTTCAACGTGCATATATATACCTAACCTAATTTATTTATGGACGTGTTTGCAGGCTGTTTAACCTGTGTCAAGGTGGTTTTTGCGTAACTGTTTTGCTGTTTATGACTACTAGATCATATCAGGGGCACATTCTGACGCCTTACCCATGGTGGCGACAAATTAACCATCAAGGCCACTAGTAGAGCTCAAGAATACTTTACCACGCACCGCACATTCTCTGGTTCAATATATTTCTCATTATTTCTTACATACTTTCGCGTTACATTTTAGTTTATCAATTTAGAATTAATTATTCCGTTGTACTACATAATATACACAAACATATTACATGGAGGCTAGTTACAAAAGTCAAAATCTTAAAATCATAAAACTTTCTAAGACACTTTTGAATTTCCAGTTATTAGCAGATTGTAACTCAATCATAGACTAAAAGAATACTTAAGAATATATCTAACCATTTTTGCTCAAGCTGTCAAGAGTGTAATTTCTAGTTTAAACTAGAAAGGCGTTTGTTTTCTTAGTTCTTAAATATGATCTATATACTAAATTAAACCTATAATTTTATCGCCTGTAAGACATTCTCCCCAATAAAGCAAATTCCAGAAAAGTCAAGTATTTGCCACTGAAATGACTCCCGGCATCTAGTCATGCATTAACAGCAATATTAATCAAACAACCGGGGATAAAAAAGAAATTTAAAGTTAGGTTATCAATTGTAATTGCTACTCTTGTATTACTATTCAGGCAAGTCGCTTCCGGTTCAATCTGGAACATTACCATTCTGTTGCGTCATTCCCGATCAAGTCTGGAACATCTTTATGTAACAAACGTATTCAAGACCTTGCCACTTACCGACTCGGGAAGAATTTTAGAACTCCTGTGGCGTCTGTCTGTAGCTAAACTGCTCTATGGATGTGAAGTCCCTAGGAAGCTCACCCAATACATGGCAGAGCAGTTATTGTAGAGAAACTTTCTACCGTCCTCGGGCAGGACTCTACTCTTGGGGAACGGGAAAGCCCAAAAACTCCTAGAGTATTGTCATTCCCAAGTATAGAATCTCCCACCATTTTAAGTCCCTCTTGATTTCTAGAGTCACAGGGAAAATGAACGTGTCTAGGTATTTTCTTCCTTCCCAGCTGGCAACCTGCAAGACAAAAAATATAGTCAGACAGACCCGTGTCTTTAGAATTTCAATACAGGCTACCTAGAAAATGTGTTACGTTAGGACCTTTCAAAAACATTGCAGGAGGATGTGCTAAAATACTAAACGTCAAAATGACAATTCAAGAGATGTCCTACATACAAAACAATTCTTAATGTACAAAATTCTTCCTGGCAAGTGCGATTTATATTTATAAAAATCAGATCTCCGGACTTTTTAAATACATACTATCAATTAAGAACACTTCACTTAATTAGCATAAGAGCTAACAGCAAGCCCCTATTGTCATACGGTAGACTTTTGTCTACCGTATGACAATAGGAAATCCTCCCCATTCAGGGGCTCCGCCCCTGAAGGGGGAGGATAAGCTTGCAATATCTTTGGTTTAAAAAGAAATAATAAGAGCGGTTACCTTTTAGTTTTAAGGAAAAAATACGTTACCCACGATGTCTAGAGAAGTCAGGAGGTCTGCTAGTCAACAAAGCACAGATACCTGAAAAAAAATCGGGCAAAACGTCAACCACCAACTATACTTCTCATTTTAATAACTATACCAACCACCCTTTAAAAAATAATTACAGACACCTAATCGTCAATATCTAAGCCAACCGAACACAAACGTATACAAAACACGTTCAATTTTAGTCACCTTCCGAGAAAAACTTGTTAACACCACAAACTCAAAAAAAAAAAAAAAAAAAAAACAAAAAAAAAAAAAAAGCGGGAAACCAGTAGAACACGACTAAACCGTTTCCTCTGCGCTCGTTCCAAGGCCAATAGAATTTTAACTTTCCTAACTACCTTGCGACTAGCCAGCCACCGGCTGGCGGCTGTCTGCTCTGGTAAATCCCCATTCCCCAATAATCCCCATGGAGTAGTGAGAGTGGTGGAAGGTGTTTTCACCTCAGAGAAACGAAAGCCAATCGCTGGAACGACTGGTAGATGGCGCTAACACGCTGGGTATTTGCTAACATATTACGAAGGCTATAAAAATATATGTTGATAGGCATGATATACCTACTAAGCATAACTGAAAGACTGGGTAAATACCCAAACAGTTATCAATAAAGCTTATCAAAGTAACAACAAAATCATGTGAGATAAGTGTCAGCTAAATAGTTCGCAGACCGGTAATAATGAAGACGAATGGTTCAGAAACACAAAAGGTAGAACTGATATTTCACACGGGTTTTTCAGTTTAAAAACAGATTTTTCTGATCACTTATGAGGTTTTCGTCGTTTTAGATTTGTAATAAGCCTAAACCACCTTCTTTCGTGTTATGGTGCGCTGATATATGAAGGAAACGAGTAATATTTGCTTGAACCAAAAAGAGAATGGAAGTACTTTATTCTTCCCTTAGAAAACTGATTAAGCTTCTAACTTAGGAATTAAGTAAAAAATATTCAAAAATACTCTAATGTGGCGCTTAATGAAATTTTTAAAACCAATTTTGTATTTGGAAATATCGAGCTTCCCAATCGTTTCAATGATTTCACACATACGCACACAGAGACAGACAGACACACACACACAGATATATATATATATATCTATATATATATATATATCTATATATATATATATATATATAAAATATACCTTATAGATACTAATATGTATATAGTATATATATTATATATATAT
The DNA here is from genome assembly GCF_015104395.2 of Macrobrachium nipponense. Lineage (NCBI taxonomy): Eukaryota > Metazoa > Arthropoda > Malacostraca > Decapoda > Palaemonidae > Macrobrachium > Macrobrachium nipponense. Next base: position 98,076,180 of record NC_087201.1, on the reverse strand, counting down.
ATACATATATATAATATATAATAATATGTGATATATACTATACATAATATAATATCTGATATATATATATATATATTATATACATAATATATATATATATATATATATATATATAGTATATATGCTTTTAAAAAATCACAGTAGATGCACGTGACTTCATTAAATAAGCGAATACCACAGAAAAATAAAATGATAGGCAGAAATCCAAGCGCTTGACTAAGACATTGTCAAGGAACGAATGAAATACAGTCGGAAAGAAAGTTATCAGGTAAACAAGATCAAGAATACCAGATGGTTAATTGTCAAAAGGGTAAAAATTAAAGAGATAATCCAGGATTATCGGATGTCACACGGTCACAAACCTAAACATAGATTTAACCCTAACAGAAACTATAGTCAAAAACATTTAAGAACTGAATATATTAATTTTGTTGCTTATATTTATCTGCAACTTTTTTTATTATGAAGACATCGAGTTTAAATAAACCAAGACTTAAATTTAGAACATTTCCATTATTTGACTTGAAACAAGATTCAGTGATATTCCTTTTAACTGTGTCATTGCCTGGGATTAAGGCTCTTGCTTGACTCCAGTTAATAGGATGATCTAAATCTCTCATATGTACGAATAATGCATTCGATATTTGACCAGTTTTCACAGAATATTGGTGCTGTTTGAGACGTTGTGAAAGAGATTTACTGGTTTGTTCGTAATAGACTTTATCACACGTTTTGCAAGGAATTTCATATAAGCAGCCTGGAAGATCTTTAGGAGAATTTTTTATTACTAAGCTCTTGGCATTAATATTACTGAAAACAACATTTATTTTAAAAACCTTTAAAATTCCAGGAATTTCTAAAAACCTTTCATCATAGGGTAATTTTAGAATGTTATGCTTACTAAATTCAAGTTTCTCATTAGTTAAATAAAATGTTTTCCCAGCTCTTTTCCATGTCACATCTTCAAAAGTGTTTGGGAATTTAAGTTTCAAGGCAATATCATAAATAGTTTTAATCTCAGCGTCAATAAACTGCTAGCTGCCCGCAGTTTATTGCCGCTGAGATACAACTATTGTCTTGAAACTTAAATACCCAAGGACATTTGTAGATGTGGCATGGAAAAGAGCTAGAAAAAATGTTCATTACTACTCCAATCACCATCAAAATGTTAAATTCTCTGTTTTTTCTGGGATGTTCCTAAGTGCTTTATGTGTCTGTAGTCCGCAGTTTATTGACGCTGTGAATAAAACTATTTATGATATTACATTGAAACTTAAATACCCAAGGACTTTTGTAGATGTGGCATGGAAAAGAGCCAGAAAAAATTTTATTTAACTAATGAGTAACTTGAATTTTAAGCATAACATCCTAAGATTACCATATGATGAAAGGTTTTTAGAAATTCCTAGAATTTTAAAGCTTTTTAACATAAATGTTGTTTTCAGTAATAATAATGTCAAGAGTTTAGTGATAAAAAATTCTCCTAAAGATCTTCCAGGCTGCATATATGAATTTCCTTGAAAAAGTGTGATAAAGTCTATCATGGACAAACCGGTAAATCTCTTTCACAACGTCTCCAACAGCACCAATATTCTGTGAGAACTGGGCAAATATCGAATGCATTATCCATACGTACATATGAGAGATTTAGATAATCCTATTAATTGGAGTCAAACAAGAGCCTTAATCCCATGTAATGACACAGTTACAAGGAATATCATTGAATCTAAATTTAAGTCTTGGTTGATGCCTTGATGCCTTCATAATTAAAAAAGTTGTAGATAAATATAAGCAACAAAATTAATATATTCAGTTTTTACATGTTTTGGACTATACGATGCGTTGTAGTTTCTGTTAGGATTAAATCTATGTTTAGGTTTGTGACCGTGTGATATCCGATAATCCTGGATTATCTCTATGTTTACCCTTTTGACAATTAACCATCTGGTATTCTTGATCTTGTTGTTTACCTGACAACTTTCTTTCCCACTGTATTTCATGCGTTCCTTGACAATGTCTCAGTAAAGACGAATGCGCTTGGATTTCTGCCTATCATTTTCCTGTGGTATTCGCTTAATTACACACACACAAATACACACACACACACACCCACACACACACACACACCACACCACACACACGCACACAACACACACACCACACACATATATATATATATAGTATATATATCTATATATATATAATATATATATAAAACTATAAAAATGTATGTATGGATGCAGGGTGACAAATAATGCCCATATAAATCAATCAGTGGATGTATATAATGCAGTTTTGTCTTGATTAACTCTTGTTACAATTTTTAACAACAAAAATTTATGCGGTAAAGGCCTGATTTTACATACTGATTTCAAGAATGTCTATACCACCTAAAGTTCTTATGATGGCACTTATTTAGGGGAGAAATTTCCTCCAATCACATAAAATCATTCGGAGAGAGACACCTTGCATATGTGTGAACACTTGTCGAAATTCTGGGCACCCTTTGCTTGAGGGTCATTACCATTCATTTTTGGGGGCAAATCCTGCAGAATGAGTCATGGCATGTGTAAAGAGAACTTAAGCGTGTTGGAAATTGTTTGTCTAAGACACCTACGACGATTCATAATTAAATTACAGTATACCAGAAGCTGCATCAAGCTGTCCCCTTAAGGCCTGTCCACACTAGTGGGCATGCCCATCGGGCACTTCCAGCCGTTTATATTTTCTCTCGCTCTGGAGCAGTGTTACCAGACAGTCGCAACATTCTGGCTCCATACTTGGTCGGTCAGTATAGTGGAACGGCTTATGGGAACAGTGTTTGCCCGTCGGGCAGTCCCCGCTAGTGTGGTCAAGGCCTTAGAGGTGGGTAATGCCATCAATGCACCTCATGCGATGCACTGTAGGCATTACTTAAGGTTATCTGCAGTGTACATTCGGTCCCTACCTTCAACTCCTTCCATTCTTTTACTGTACCTCCATTCATATTCTCTTTCTTCCATCTTAACTTGCACCCTTTCCTAACAATTGATTCATAATACGACGGTTTCCTCCTGTTGCGCCTTTCAAACCTTCTTACTGTCAATTTCCGTTTAAGCTCTGAAACCCCCATAGGTCCCAGCGCTTGGTCTTTGGCCTAAATCATGTATTCTATTCTATTCTGTATCAACCTGTGATGGAGAAGAGAATGTCTGTATGCTTGAAGGAACCAGTGAATTCCAGTCACCCAGGCTGAAAGTTGTTACTGATTGCTAAAACTAAATGTTGAAAGTGACTGACAATCTGAAATGGTTCCTATTTGATGAAACCTCTCCGAGCAAGCACCGGAGCTTAATCTCGGCAAGCAGATGAGAAATTATATTTTGATTTTATTACCATAATAGCTAGGTTTAATTTTTTTTTTTAATGAATTGAAGATTGTCTGAGACAGTATGTTAAGCCAATTAAACTTCTCTCCTCCTCTCTCTCTCTCGGTCTCTCTCTCTGGAAAGAATTTGTGTTTATATATATCGATATATAATATATATATATATAGATATATATATATATATCTATATATATATATATAAATATATATATATTATATATAATATATCATATATAATATTCATATACGCACAGATTCTTTTCAGAGAGAGAGAGAGAGAGAAGGGGGGGGTGGGGGGGGAGTTAAATTGACTTAACATACTATCTCAGACAATATATGTATGTATAAATCTGTCCTTTTGTAAACAATTATAATTTTTGAGAGGAGGCAGATATTATCGGAAGTACGGTGCATGTCAATTTCCACCTTGATATATATCAAGCTAAGATCTACAATTCTGAGTTATATACAAATTTGAGACAAGATGTGATATGTTCAATTTCACTGCGCAATGTTTGATATGAAACGATTTCTAATGCAACACGTTCATGTTCCAGGATACGTTCTATTCGAGACGGAAACAACGAGGTCCCTGGAACCTTCAAGAGAGAAATGTATAAATGGGCTCTCGAATGTAAGATGTCAGAGTTCACACTCTTTTTAATGAAGTTTCCTCAGCTGATTTGAATTGAAGATTAAAACTCTTTATAAAGAAATGCAGCGATAAACTCAGAAATACTAGGTCATTGCCATGCAAACATTTGATCATTTTTCCAAGTACTACACATCGCTTTCTTTTTTCATATTCTGTCAATAATCCTTGTAATCTTTACGGGCACGTGCAAGGTAAATTGGATGGGCAGTACATATTAGTCAACATCCTCGTTTTAAAGTGAATTCCTCAAATAACCTCATTCACACACACACACACAACACACACAAAGACGTAACATGCATCTCTATCTTTTAGCTCTGGGCACCATTGCCCTTGAGAGAAGACTTGGAATTCTTGACCCAAACCAAGAAAAGGAGTCTCCGAGTTCTTCGCGATTAATCTGTCTGGTGGAGCAACTGCTGGAGGCGCTGCACGAGACGGAAAACGTCAAATTATGGCAATACTTTCCTACCTCCTCCATCAAGAAGCTTCAAGAAGCCCACGACATTTTTACAGAGTGGGTTTGGCATCAAAATGTTTATACTGAAAGGAATACGGTATTAACTAGGTGGTTTGCTGTCGTCTTATGATGACGTTACAGAACATGGTCGTATCAAGGATATCCATTCTAGGAGCTGGGAACAAAAATTATTCATCACAAATTTCTTTCATTTCTTCATTTGCATAAAGTAATGCTATTTTACATTACTTATTTTTGCGGACCATGTAATTTATCTACCTTGAGGATTGTAGGTCGTAATATATCTGTTACATTTTTTTTCCTTATTAACAATTTTTCAATTTTGTTTTCAAATTAGTAGAATAACATGGTCTTAAAGCATGGCTCCATCCTCTAGCTCTACCCGTGATTTGCACACTTCACAGGCTGAGAGTTTGCCGAATTTTCCCCGGGAATAAGTCACCAAGTAAAGATTGAATTGAAAAAAATCATAACTGCAAAGAATACATCAGTGACTATTTTTTTGATGCCTGAAAATACAATTGCTGTTTTTCCATGATACTCCTTATATTATTCAATCCCAGTGAAACTAGGTTTTATATGATCCATGGCACTGGAGTGAAAGCACGCTCAGGTCCAGTATTATAATATTACTTCTTCCAGGGTTGCGCTGGAAGCCATACGGGGCACGCAAGAACTCGTCCAAGCTCGCCTCGCTTTGTCAGAGCAAGCGGTAGATGAAGGAAATAGCAAAGCATCGTCTTCATTCACTGCTTCGTCCGATTCCGCCGCCTGTCCTTATCACAGCACCAGTTCGAAAAACAAAGCACCAGAAACGAGCACTCTGCTGGAGACGCTGCTGGGATTACCCGGTTTGGGTAGAGAGGATGTTTTGACTTTCTTGTTGGATATGTTAGCCACGGGTATCGACACGGTTAGTTGTCATTTATCGCTACAGGCACTAACATGGTTAATTATGGTTAATTAGCTAGGGACGTTGGTGATATGATGAAATGTAGCTGTCTTAGTTTTACCCTTATTAGCTACCGAACTGTACATCTTGGTAAGGTAATGTGCCGCACTGCACTCTAATGTATCATCTGAGTCCATGGTAAAATTGATATTTTCAAAATTAATCTTTTACTTCTACACAGCTATCATCGCTCACACTTCACTTCAATTTCTGTTGGTGCTGTTGCAAGCACTTATGCCTTGTATTGCCGCTACATCTCCACGGTGAAATATTAGCACTTCCACGACCAGGTAGCGTCGTGACAGACAACATTCATTCGCTGCTCACCTGTAATGTCTTTCAGACTTCGCACACCGTTGCCAACATGCTGTACTTACTGGCTCGCAATCCAGAAGAGCAGAAACGACTTCGGGAGGAAATCCAGACCTTCGTCCCAGATCCGCAACGCCTCACTCCGCAGCAGCTGGGTTCGCTCACATATGCCAAAGCTGTTTTTCGGGAGACTCTAAGGTTCGCTGTTGTCTTTGCTCAGTTAGTTTGACGCAAAAAAGGATATGCACATATATGTATTTTCCATTCATTTTGTTGGGCAGTATTCTTCGTTGCCATTGTTTATACGATAATAAGCTAAGTGATGAAAGCATAAGTTAATTTCCCAGAGGACGCACGTGTGTGGAAAGTGATTTCAAAATTAATGTAGAAAGATCATTCTTTATTTTGTTCCTAAACATTGACTTGTGAAGCGGTCATTTTAAAGTTTGGTTGTTTTAGCACTCAACACTTGTCTCCTTAACTGAATGTGTATCGAGGGTGAGACAGTAACTAAACCAGAAGACAAATGTTCTTCTTCTTTCTTCAGGGTGATGCCTGTCAATGTTGGAATTACCAGACGGCTGACACAGGACACGGTATTAAGTGGATACCTCATTCCAAAAGGGGTAAGGGCACTTTTTTCTTTTGTTTTCCTTCTGTTCTTTATTTGGAAATTCTTTGTGTTACTAGTGTTGACGTTCTTTGACTGATGGAAATAACCTTCGTATTAATCGAAATGGAAAGTCTTATTTACTTAGTCCATTAGCACTTATTGGTATCCTGATTATGGAGGTTGGAATTTCTTGCCTTTCAAGAAAATGTATTTCTATATCATCTGGATCACGAACGCATGAGAATGACGACATCAAGGGCTTTCTTTTCTTAATATAATATGATGATAAACATTTTAAAGGCCGCCACTAATGATAGTTTACCTGCGCAGTTATGCCTCTGTGCAGGCCAGACTGAACCCAGTCATGTTCAGTTTTACCTTCATTGGTATAACAACTGAACGTTAGTGGGTTCGGTTTTACCTGCACAGGCCGACTGTGCAGACATAATTGATCGTTAGTGGCGGCCTTTAGTTTCCTCCCTGTATTTTCTCCTTCTCTATCCACCCTAGCTGTGACTTAACAGCGGCGCACTATACGTAAGTTTACTAGGGGTTGTGCCATCAGTGCACCTCATGCAAGGCGCTGTAGGCATTAAAGTTCTTCGCAACGTCCCTTATGGCTTGTTCACACTAGCGGGCATGCCAGTCGGGAACATCCACTTGTTTAAATTTCTCTTGCTTCTGAAGGAGTGTTACCAGACAATCGCAACATTCTGGCTCCAAACTCGGTCGGTCAGAATAGTGGAACGGGTTATGGGAACAGTGTTTGCCCGTCGGGCAGTGCCTGCTAGTGTGGACAGGGCCTAAGGTTCCTAACTGTAACGTAACCCCTTTCATTCCTTTTACCGTACCTCCGTTCATATTCTCTTTCATCCATCTTACTTCGCACCCTCTCCTAACAATTGACTCATAGTGTAACTGCAAGGTTTTCCCCCTGTTACATCTTTCAAACCTTTTTACTGTCAATTTCATCGCTGAATGATTTCCTAGGTCCCAGTGCATGGCTTTTGGTCTAAATTCTACTCTATTCTACTTTCTTACCTCGTCCGAGATCGGACAGGATAAACAGAGAAAGAGAGAGATGAAGAATTACATTTAAAATTACCTATATTAAAGTGGCACACCTCTTGAGGTGAGGAATTCCAACCTCGAAGTCTTCCATTCTGTGGCACCATTTATAGCGGTTACTGAAAGCGATGATGCTTCAGACTGACTTTGGGATTAGATATGGTGTGACAGGTCGAATTAGAATGGTGCCTTATGTTGGAGTCACTGAAATGCCCTGTATACTATTCCATTTTGGCTCCATTGGCAGGATATCCAAGAACTTATTCATCTTACTTTTAAATGAGTATATTAGCTGCTTAAACAATGTTGGTTGAAATGCAACGAGGGAGACAATTTTATAGTTTAGAGGCCGTCAGTCTTAAAGACGAAGAATGAGTAATTTATAGCCCTTGTAAGCAGTTTTAGTTGGAGCACTTAAAACAGTATTGCTTGAGAAACTGTTGCGGGGTTAATCACAGATATACATTATAATATATTATATATATATATATATATATATATATATATATATATACTATATATATATATATATATATATAATATATATATATATATATATATATATATATATAGATATTATATATATATGATATCATATCATTATATATTATATATTAATATATATAGCATATTATATATATATATATATATATATGTGTGTGTGTGGTGTGTGTGTGTGTGTGTGTGTGTGTGTCTGTTGTGTGTATGTAATATACATGTATATAATATATGTATATATAATATGTATAATATATAATATATATATATATATATATATATATATATATATATATATATATATACCATCCTAAGATATATGCGTGCTTGTGCAAAGATGTAAATTAATTAATACAAGTTAGGTTTGTCCAAAGTTACAAAATGTTTACTTTTTATCAATATTTATGTTAATTTATTCTTTAAAAGTACGACAAATGCAACCTCAATGTTTTTGACATAGCCTAATGTTTGATAAGATCAAAATGCATAACCAAAGACATTTAGCCAGGAATGTTTATGAATGAAAATCAGAAGAGTATACAAAGAATAAGAGGAATGATATAACCTTTTACAGCGATAAAGTATCTCATAATTAAGAATACAAGAAACGTATTATCATTATCAATGGAGTCATTTATTAGCTCAAGGAAATCGGAATTATGACACTGATTAAGAGAATTTCCTCTAAATACTGACGCTAAATTATTTTTCCTTATTCCTGAGAAGCTTGCCAGAGGAGAAAAAGAAGTGTAGACTGATTCAAAGCCTTGATAAGAAGATAGTCTTTGCGGACAATGCAACTGACTTCCACAGAAATTGCAGAAGATCATCATACCTCTGGCGGTTAGGGTTGTAACTGTCCCGTACACATCAGTGCAATCGAGAGTTTCCTACCTTTCCCACATTATTTTCTCTTTCTCTCTCTCAGTGGCAGGTGGTGATGCCAACGATGCTGGTGAACTGCCAAGAGCGCATATTCCCTAGGGCTTCCGAATTCCTGCCGGAAAGGTTCCTGAGGGGTTCGCCCTTGGCGCCCAGACATCACTTCGCGTTCTTGCCTTTCTCCTTCGGGCCCCGGATGTGTATCGGAAGGAGGATCGCTTATCAGGAAGTCATCTGTTTGATAGTTCGAGTAAGAGATCGATTCTTCACCATTCCTCTAATTTCGGAGCTCGTCAGTCAGTGATGCTTTCTTATTTTTTTATTTGTGTATTTATTTTTTAGACTTCCGTATTAATGATTCCATTAGTTCACCAGCTTCAGTTCTGTTTTATGAAATAAGTCTTATTCACTGGAGCGCTTAACAAGGACTGCTTATCATAAAAACATTTGTCGAGTGGTTTAAGTAAAGACGCCATCTTTTAATTACAAATTACACCAGAGACAACTCAGCGACATCATGACCTTATCCCATGACACACTTCGTCGTTTCTAAAACCAGCAAGTGGTATGTCCCACTATTCTCATTCCTTAACATAACCTGACCCCAATTTCAATCCTTGGCTTACAACAAATACTTAGGCCCAGCCCTACAGGAATCAAGAGATTAGATGACTCCGTGATCTGGATAATGTACATAAAAAATTCTGGTTAGGTCAGAACCTGGCATTCTACGAAAGGTTAGGTTTGTTTACATCTCCGGAATTTGTTCCGTCGTTCTACAAGCAAAAGATAAACATTGTTTAAAGCTTACCAGACCAGTTTCATTTTAAAATGTCTTCCAACTGTTCTCCCAGCCTTCAAATTCTAAACTGCTTCTGACCACACTTTTTTTTTCATTTCTCGCAGATCATGTGCATATTTGTTGGTCAGCCTCTTCTTCCCATTCTGAACAGATCCTGAGGAGAACACCCACCATCTCTAACGCTTCTTTTTTTTCTTCTTCTCATTCAAAACAGATCCTGAGTGAGTTCGACGTCGATTATAAACACGAAGATATTCAGTCGGTGAACAGACTCGCCTATGGACCCTCCAGACCGCTTAAATTTACGTTCATCGACAGAAGATGAAGTTTAGTTCCCAAGATGTTGCGTTGCGGTTATGGTTCTCCATTTAGCAACGAATAGAGCAGTTGTCACCGGAGTTCAAACAGATGTTCTAGCTGTTTGACTGTTCATCTTCTGTATTCTGTTTCACAAACCTTCGACTTGACCTGGCATTTGAAAGAAAGGAACAACAGTCAAGTGGTGACGATTTTTAGTGGCGACAATTTTGAAGCTTTTTTTTTTTTTTTTTTTTTTTTTTGCTACTTCCATTAAACTGTGACCAGAACATTTGACTTTTGATAATACGACCGTCATTAACAAATATATGACTTTTGTTTCGATTTCCTCGCCCTTGACGAAGCGCTGCTTCTTATTTGACAACTAAAGCTTGCATCAAACATTTTAAGAGCAGCAAAGGTTGTAAGGACAGGAAATAACATCTCTGTTTAGAAAATTTTCATTTCCCCTCAGGCGTCATTTCACATTGAGGCCACATATCTTTGTAGCCTAAAAAGAGACTGCTTTCATTCAATGTTCCCTTTGATAAGTGAGACTAAAACAATGCTCTTTCATGAGGATAATGACCAAGTTTCATTATTAGGAATCCAGTTAGTGTCGCTGTTCCGTCACCCAAAACATTGTCCAAATCTGACAGTTTTGCTTTTTCTTGTCGTCCCAGTTTGCTGTTCTTGTGACAGACGCTACTGGATGGACTCGGTTGTGTTGGACGTCTCCCTGGTAGGTACTGCTTCAGTGGTGACTTGGCAGCAGTGTTTGTTTGTATGGTGTTTTTACGTTGCATGGAACCAGTGGTTATTCAGCAACGGGACCAACGTCTTTACGGGACTTCCGAACCACGTCGAGAGTGAACTTCTATCACCAGAAATTCACATCTCTCACTCCTCAATGGAATGGCCGAGAATCGAACTCGCGGCCACCGAGGTGGGACGCCAACACCATACCAACCACGCCACTGAGGCGCAGTGGCTTCTAAATTTGGGGGTTAGGGGGCGACAGGGTGCTACTAACAGCATTTCATTTTAAGCAATAAATAGATTGCTTTTTCTTATTACAAAATCTGAATGACAAAAAATATGTCATAAACACTAAGCCTAAGTGTGCAGTTTATAGATAATAAAAGTGACATTGGAATTATATAAGCGAATGCATAGCTCTGTTATTAAATTAAGTATTATTTGGGAAATACATGTTTATTTTTAATACGGTTGCTTTCAATCTGGAGCAAAAAAAATGCTCACCTGTGTTTATCGGTGGGAAGGGGGTGCTAGTAAACCATCTGGAAGCCAAGGGGGCGCTAGCCTGAAAAAGTTTGGGAGACTGCTTTACACCAATTCGTGGCCCGAAGCTGTGTCCATTATTCTGAAGGATAAACAGAATCCCTTGTCATAGACCTCATAAACAGCTCTTCATGTAGCAACGAATAAAGCAGCTGTCACAGGAATTCTTAGAAATGTTTTAGTTATTTGACAGTTCAATTCATGCCCTACAGTCTGTTTCACAAACAACTGACTTAACCAGCGAGACGCTCCACTAAGGCCTGTCTTATCTGAACATAATGTCTTTACGTAACCAACTCTTTGATTGAAACGAAGCTATGCATTTGTGCCATTATTTTTTATACTACTGTGAATTATACGAAAAAGAAATAGAGAACCAATTCTTTAACCGACCCATGCCGCGCCCTACATGTAAAGAGTGATGTGCTGCCTTAGGCCCTACGGTGAAAGTGAGTTTGATTCTAGAAAGTAATCAAACTTCAACTTCATGTGAAGTACAAGTCCACAGATCACTCCTGAGCAAGGTATATGTGCCAATAAATTTGCCAAGGAAATTCGATGTCTTCTTCTTTTACCTTACTCTGAGCTCTGGTCTCTTCGGCTCCAACTTGATGTCTTCCATAGTAATCTTAACAATACTTCCATCGAGGGGCTTTGCTCCTTAGTGAGTGTGAAGCGAGAAGGCTCCTATCCTTCCGGTTCGTGGCATGTCATTTAGTTGTTACCCAGTACGGCCTACTACCTACCAGATACATAAATCACTACTTAGATCAACAACTAAAATCAACTAAAGTCCAGAGATCTAATGGAACATGTCCCAAGTTGGAGAGGTGAATGTCATATCCACTAGAATGATAATAATAATAAAAATAATCACAATAATAGCATGAGTCTTGAAATAAAGAAACAAATCCACAGTTATGTATGCGTACATACATTTAAAAATAAATCTATACAGAAATCTTACAGAAAACTGTTCAATTCCCCTTTTCAGTCAGTTTCCCGAAAGCTGTCTGTACAAATTTATCTTTAAATACGTACACATAACTGTGGATTTGTTTCGCCAATAATAAAGATATTATTATTGATCACTTTATCTTGTGCAAGTTGATGGTATAAAGTACTGTTCTCAGAGCCTACCCGACTCCACAAATCGCCTTGAGAAGGTTATATGAGTGGCGTATGAAATGGAATATTGCAAGTGCCAGCAAATGTCCTCTTAGAAAAAAAGACTTAAATATTCTCTCAAGTCATAGACCTCTGCTTTTTCTAAATTTGCATTCGTCAACATATGATTATGAGCTTTCTTTGAAAAGTCTTAGGAAAACGTGAATATATTTATAAATATAATATATATATATATATATATATATATATATATATATATATATATGATATCATACATACTTACATACATATATACATATGTTATAAAATTATATATATATATATATATATATATATATGTGTGTGTGTGTGTGTGTGTGTGTGTGTGTGGTATAAATACACATATATATACAAGTTATCCTTCGCATTTTCAAAGAAATCATAATTATATTTTGAAAAATGAAAATTTAGTTCCTTTGGGTTATCGAAAACGCATATATAAACATTAAAATCTAAAACCTTTGACAAATTTATTCACACCCGAATCGTACATATTTTAATTGCGAACCCCTACTGTTTCGTGAATTCTATACTGAATTACTTCAAACAAACCTGTTTGTTACTACATCATCTTCCCCGGTGACTTCACTCACCCAGGTAACATCATCCTAAAAAAATATTTCTGTGTGAATGTCCTTCGAAATTTAGGAAGACCACCATAAACGAATCTTCAAGTCTGACTGAGAAAAGTTCAGCAGTTATCGTCCTTATCACCGGCATGATTATCGCCTTGAGCCACATAGCAACAGACCTCGCGTTATCAAAACAAATAAATAGAGGGCATAACGGAAGAAAGGCATTGCCGTGTGTTGAGTAAAGGAACAAGCAAGTTTCGTCAGCCAGCAAAATGACGTGGAAAGGTTGGTGGTGTTCTCTTTTTGAAAAACAATCTGTACAGTCCAAAGTTAGCGGCGTTATTTTATTTGTTTAAGACAATTTTTCAAACTGACAGCTTCTATTATCTTAAACTGCAAAAACTCAACCTGCAGAGGTATGCAGTGTGTTTGTTTTTGACTGACACCTATTTCAATTATTACTTTATTTCATCATTATCACTAGTTGTGTTAGTATATCCACCACCACCACTATAATCATTATTTATCTTCAGCACTATGTCGTCCGCCTCTTTAGAGTTACGTTTCTCCTAGAGAAAACATAAAAACATCATGTTGTTATTATTACTATTAATTGTATACCTTTCATAAATCTGTCAACTTTAGTTTACAGGTATATTTCCTTATTCCATGTGTTATTGCCAACAATTGCTTACCTAGGTTTTTGTAATAAAAAAACCACACACACAAACTCAAATTAATCAGTTGTTATCTTTGTATACCATAAAAAACTACTGCTAACTTTTTCTTTATCTCTCTCTCTCTCTCATATGTATTTACATACATACATATATGAATGTATGTGTAAACGTATAAGCGTATATGATTCCCTAAGTGCGCAAGCGTGTAGTTATATGTTTTAACATTTATGCACGGACGTATCTAATATAAGCATAACAATTATACGTATTTACATATATATCTTCAATAACAGTCACAGATAAGATAAAAGCGCACAACGCTCTACTGTCACATTAAAATGAACTTTGTTGATTCCCGTCCATAAAACCGTTTAGGAGAGAAAATTCCTGAATATAAAACATGCATGACGTTACGTGATTCCTCCCGTGGCCATAAACAAATTAAAGTAAACATATGATTATCATGATTCATTTTTGATGTTCTGTCAACACGAATGTGATCCGCGTCGAAGATACAGCAAGAGAACTGTTGGTGAGATTTGGTTTACGCGAATATCACAGTTTTCTTCGTTTACTTCTGATTTCATCTTGGAAAAAGATTTAATTTTTGAATTCGTAAAAGGAGAGAGTTCCAATTTATCCTATGACAGTTTAAGAGGTTCACTCTGAATTCATTTTCAAGATCTTAGTTACACAATCCCTTGGGATAAATTTATAGTAAGACATTCTGTACCTTAGCTTTTAAATGTCGAAAGGTGACGTTTGGTCAGAATGCATAAGTACGGTTTAAAAAGAAGCAGCGATAATATATATATATATATATATATATTATATATATATATATATATATATATATATATATATATAGATGATGATCTTTTTTTAGAAAGTCAGGTTTTGACGAAGAATGAGAGGGATTAGACAAACTCCCACGAAGAACAGCCATTATCTGATAAGGCAAACCCTCATATCTATAACTTATCCCTCACGCCATCCCCCATAATGAGTAACAGGTACATCTGTACTTGTTTCGCGCCCTCGGGATGAGAGAATTCGAGCCTGTCCACCCTAGTAATCCTAGTACCAAAAGGTTAAACAATCTCTGGTTGAACTTGTTCTATGAGTAGGCTATACTTACCTGACAGCTCGATCAATTATCATAAGGTATCTATCTATGGACTTGACCGAAGTACTGCCGTTAAACTTCTGAAACGATAGTTCCTTTCATATACCTAGTATATCAAGTCTTCACATTTCTTCCGTGTTGCCCTACTGCGCCCTCTGCTATAAAACTAAACTGGTCAGAACGGTACTATTAATGAGCACAAGCAAGAGATTCACCAGTACATTTGATACACTGGTAATCATACAACTACTGTGACCTCTTTTAATGAACACAAAATGACAAAATCCTTTTGCCAGCGTGTTATTCCTTCGTGCATATTCGCTTCTGAAGAATATTTCTGAACAAGAATCTTGACTCATTCCCTTCTTGAGAGTATCTCTTTATTGGATTCCGCTGGACTAGAGACCATGTTGACCTTCGTTTTGGGTACACGTTCACGAGACGAATGGCCAAGTCATATTTTGATCTGATATTGAAAGTCATGTCGAATCTTTTTCACCTAAGATTTAGTCTAAATATCGCTGTGATATTGTGTATCACCCTGACATTTATCTCAGAATACCTCTAGGAAGCACTTTCTATTTTATTTTTAAAAGAAATGAAATGGGGAACAAACAATTCCATTTTAAATATGAGCGAATAAGCCTATCTTGTGTTGTTTGCATGTTGAGGGTTCCACGTGTCAGCGTCACCTGAAATCGCCGCCGTTATCCTCCCACCTTCGGGACAGGTGGAAGTTTTCGCAGTCGATGTTTCAAATAGATAAGTGTGAGATTTACGACGTAATGAACGCGCCCTAGATACAAGTCAGGGCAGTAAAACGATGCTGATGGCGTCTATTTCCCTCGCCACTCTGGGAGACTTTGTAAACAAATATTTGAATGATGTTGGTATGGTATTTTGGTATTCCTGTGAACAATAAACAAACCAGTGACAATAAGAGTTGGGATTACTAGCCATTATCTATAAATATTCATGGAAATAAAGATTGCAGTACCAGTGGCAATAAAGATCGGTTTCCTTTCAATGAAAAAGTGAACGATTAAAAAGTTGAACCCCATTTTACTTTTAATTCACAATAATGGACAAGCGGGAGAATCCTTGGCAAACATCACTCAAGACTGCCGATTGCTACTTGTATCGTACGCTGTACACAAACCTTCCGGACATACTACGTGCGATATGACGCATCTAGATGCTTTGGCACTTAGCCCTTAAGCTTTCATTTTGCTAGTGGATGCTCTGTTTCACATGTATCTCACGTTGAATAATTCGCCTTTAAAACTGATAAAACGAGGAATTACGTAAACACTGATCCAAAATCGCGTCGATTTTGTATATTAAAGAAACTGAGACTAATTAGACGGAAATATAAACTTTTCTGCTATCTACTTTCTTCCTGGATGTTAGTGCTGCTCGTGACGCTTTCTATGGCGGTGAACCTCTCCGCCGGAGGCTTTCCTTATGTGGAACCTACTGAGGGGGACGTATGGCCACGCCCTCAGATGATGCAGCAAGAAGAGACTTACATGCTTGTCAGACCAAGCACCTTCAAGTAAGAGTTCTTGTCCCTCTCTCTCTATAAGGATTTTTAACCATCCCCAGTATTCAGACGAGATTTTATTAGAATTTTACGGTGTAATTAAATGAGCTAAATTTAAGGTAATGATGACCTGAATTTTCTATTAAGTTACATTGTTATTTATTTATTTTTTAGATTCAGCGTCACGGGGAAGGACTGCGACATCCTGCAGGAGGCGCTCGAAAGATACATTGGAATCATGTTCCGTTCTACATCCTACAAAGTACGACTGAAATCTGAAATATTGACATTCTTCTGTCATTCCAAGTAAAATCAGGTCTTCTAGTAACGCTGCCCATTTTCCTGGATAATTAGGAAAAACACGACGTAATTCATTATAATGCTAAGAGAGTAGACGAGAAACTATTGTCACTTTTATCGTAGTTGAAACAGAGTTAATACATGAATGCTCTTCACCTGCGTTAGGTATAATGAGGAAAACCTGTCAGGCTTTCATTTTCTTTTCCGGCAGAATCCTGAAAGCAGCTGGAGAAGAGGCCAGGATCTCCGCGGTTACCTGGATACCGTCAGCGTCAACCTCATGAACCCTTGCGAGGAATATCCTCACCAGGATATGGATGAGCAATATGAGATCAAGGTTTGCGACACAAATACAATCAGTCATAATTTAGAACTATATTACATGATTATGCATCACAGAATGAAAAAAAAAGTAAAACGTTATTTTGATTTCAATGAAATATCCATAATCTGCTTTTATTTCTAGTTCTTTTTTCTTCGTTGTGGGAAAGGGGCGGGGGGTGGGGGGGGGGGAGAATTTTGAATTCTTCCAAATCCGTTCAGTGGGGTTTTAATTCCTCTATTTAAAGTTAAGATCGTCGGAAAAAGGTCGCCTCATATCCACTGAAAACCGATCAAAACTGGGAGGTCAAAAAGGTGGTCCAAGCCTTCAACAGCCCCTCCCTCCAATTTTATTCATTTAGACCTAACATTTCTCTTATGAAACCATCGTCAAATATCTCTTCCTTTTATTGAAACTTTTTACGGAACGTTTGTTTTGATTATAAAAAAAAAAAGTGATACGACCTCCAGCTTACTCATGGCGCGAGCAGAAATCTACCGTCAAGTAGACCGTTGTTTCACCAACGAAAATTGAAATAAATACGTATATATTTTATTAGAAATAATTGTTCTGTACTGTTTAACATGCACATTGCCTATTCTTTACATTCTCATTCCAATAAATAAATCCCAAATATCCTATCCTACAATTCCTGTATGTTTAACTCAATGCGAAACACCTTTTTCAGACCTTTTTAGACTTTTCCATAGGGCTTTCCTAGCCCCCCACCCACCCCGCCCCAACAACAACAACAACAACATAGTAGTAGTAGTTTGTAGGCTTACTCCTGAAGTAAGCGAAAGGTTTCATTTATACAATATCTCCTTGTGACAGATCGACAGCCCTGATCAACCTGCATCTGGGACCATCATAGCTCAGAGCGTGTGGGGCATCCTGAGAGGTCTGGAGTCCTTCTCGCAGCTTCTTGTACCCGACGGATCGGAATACAGGGTGAAATCAACGCAGATCCACGACTTTCCCAGATTCAATTTCAGGTAGGATGACGCATATGCGTACGTGGATTCTTGACAACACGGTGATTTGGACTCCTTTCTTTTTATAAGCGATGTTCGTCAGTCTTCTTGTATCTCTCATCAGTCACTATTCAAAAGGGCAAGATCCTACGTATCACCCCATAACTGTATAAGTTTCCAGTCAATTGAAGCCAGGTCTCTTCACTGAAACCAGTCTACCAATGCGCATCCAACATTTAATTATGGTTTGCTCTAACTTACCCCAATGTTATTTATTCTTCTTCAACGTTTAAGTTTCCAGTATAATTTTCCCCCTATTCAGGCCAGGCCTGTTCACAAAAGTCAGTCAACCAATCCGCATCCTCCATTCAATTAAGTTTAACATGCGTCAATATAATTTTCATTGACAACTTAAATATTACAATACAATTACGTTTTCAGCAGAGTTTCCTTTCATCGAGACCTCGTGATCTCTTCGACTGTTAATGAAAACGGAAAAAAAAAGAAAAAAGATCAAACAAACGCCTAAGCCCAACATAGTAATAGAAACATTCAAGAAAGGGTACGAAAATTTTCTATAGCAGAACCTTTGCCATCTTCTACTTTCCCATAATACGACAGTCATGAACAGTTCAATTTCCTGGTACAGAATATCCCTTTACCCCCCACAGTTCTTCTTTCCCACCGTTATCCCTACATTAATGGGTTGGTTGCCTGATGCGCCTTCTCCACTGCCTTCTATCAAAAGCATCATCCTCCACCAAACCTCTTCCCTCCATATCTTCCTTTGCTTCACTAATTCTCTGTTTCCCTCTCGAACTTCTTCCTCTAACAGGTTCTTCCCAAGTCCTCTTCACTCCCTCTTCGTCATCCATCCTCAACACAAGCCCATACCATCTCAATCGTGACTCTGTTATCACCTCTGTAATCTTTACTAAGCCTGCCCTTCTTCTTTTTCCATCATTTTCCTATCTCTCAAGCAGCACTATCCCCATAATCCACTTCAGCATTCTCATCTCTGTTCTCTCAAGCTTTATTTCCTTTTTTCTTCTTAGAGCTCATGTTTTCGATCCATACATTAACACAGGTCTTATCACTGTGCTATATATCTTGACTTTTAGCTTACCTGACTTTTTCTTATCACTTACTACTCCAGTTACATCTCTCTCCACTTTGCCCATACAGCTTTTATCCTACTGTCAACTTCAGCCTCACATCCTCCCTCTTAACTTAAAGTAGATCCTAAGTATTAAAACTTTTCCGCCTGTTTTATAATCAAGCCTCTTCTTTCTTGTATTACTATTCTGTCTCTATCTTCTCTACTGCTCACCAAAACCTCTGTTTTATTCACATACACCTTTAAGCCTTATGTTTTATGAATAATTGTTTTGTAACACACAATGAGTGTTTACAGTTTCTGCGAATGAAGCCTCTTTGTCTTGTAACGACGGACGTGAACAGTCAAGCTATTGGTATGCCAATGCTTATATTTTCTAAACACTACTGTAGACAATATGTTAATGATATACAAATAATAGTTCACATTACAAGTAAAATGAGTTGTTCAATAAATAGAAAAATAGTATAGTAACAGAGTAATAAAAATAGCCATGGTAAAATTCATATCCAGTCCTGATTACTCATACATCGTCAACCTTTGCTACATTCAGGTGTGGCTGCATGCGTTTGCTGAAATATATTTGGCTCTGGAATAACGAAAAAGGCAAAACTATTAAAACGTCCTTGCATATCATTATCATTATCTAATACATGTGGTTCTTGAATAATGAATAAGGTCGAACTATTAAAACTTTCTTTCATATCATTGTCATTAACTATATAGGGTTCTGGAATAACGAATAAGGCAGAGCTATTAAAATATCCTTTCATATCATTGTCATTAGTTAATATATCTGGTTGTGTAATAACGAAAATGGCAGAGCTATTAAAAAGTGATGACCAAAAGTAATATAATTGTAAAAATTATAAATACATCCCAATTCGGCTCACTGATTTATTCCCAAACGTTTAATCCTTAGTAAAACTGTACTTTGTTTTCTAACACTATCGATTTTTTCGCAACATTCTCTGCTTATCACAATTTCATCTACAGTTTTTCATTTGACCTTTTTTTTTTCACCTTTTCATCTTCCTCTAACAGAGAAGCTTCACTGGAAACCACATCAGTTCATTCCCAACATACTGGAACTTCTGACTTTCTTCATGACAGCACTTTTACTTGAACGCTTCAGAGTTCTCAGGATTTCATCTGAATGTTCCGCGTTGTCCTTTGCTCCTTTCCGTCAGAATACAATACACTTTTCTGCTTCTTCTTCTATGACAGAGGCTTCATGCTGGACACTGCCCGCCATTATTTGCCAGTAGGGAAGATTCTGGAAAATCTGGATCTGATGGCCACGAACAAGTTCAACGTGTTCCACTGGCATTTGGTAGATGACCAGAGCTTCCCTTACGAAAGTGCGGTCTTCCCTGACCTCAGGTGAGGGCGTTTAGTGCGTGGCATTTACCATTTTCCAAACCTAGATCATGATTTATTGCCTTGTTTTTTAAAGTTATTTTAAATAGACGATTTAACCAGAGAGAAACCTCAGCGTTAAAAAGATATCGGTTAAGATTTGTCAATCACAATCATATTTTTTTGTAACTAACTTTCTCTGCAATTTTTCTTTCAATGTATACCTACATTTTGATTAATAGTTAAATTGGATACCAGTACGAAAAATTGAATCCTCATTACTCTCTACGTTTAGATTACATTTCCTCAGTCTCGGTTTTTCTCTTTTTTTGTTTTTAGTAAGGAGGGCTCATTCTCACCCATACACATTTACACCAAAGAAAATATATCTGACGTTGTGGAATACGCACGGCTGAGAGGAATAAGAGTTCTGCCAGAATTCGATACACCAGGTAAAAATTAAAATGATTATCATAAAGATATCAACTAACCATTCTGTGATAATAATGATTGTGCACAAGTAATAAATGTGCGGATACTTAATTATACATTTAATGCCCTGTATTTTTGCGAGTTCAACTATTTGTTCAGTTGCATGACGGCGGAATTATGCAATTACACTTATAAATAAAAGGAAATGTTTGTATGTTTGTATATTAGTGCGCTATAGAAATCCAAACCGCTTAACCAATCTACTCAATATTTGGCAAGCGGCCATCATTTGACCTAACTTAGAGAATACGGTAGGTTTCAAACACGTACCCCCTTCTCCTTGCCCTTCCCTTTCCCTTTGTAAGTTATGTGGCAGATAAACTCTACGGTTTCAATACCTCATTTCATGAACTCGATACCATAGAAATATATTATTGATAATTATTTTCTTTCCTGTGATTAACAATTCTATATCAAGGTTTGTGCTTAGGTTTAGTGGGCGTGTGTTTAGGTTTAATTGGGGTGTGTTTAGGTTCAGCACATGGTGTGTTTAGCTTTAACAGGCGGTATGTTTATGTTTAGCAGGTGGTGTGTTTAGGCTTAGTGGGTAGTGGGGGTGTGTTCAGGTTTAGGTGGGGTGTGTTTAGATTTGGCAGGTGGTGTGTTTATGTTCAGTGGAGTTCTTTAGGCTTAGCAAGTGGTGTGGTTAGGTTTAGCGGAGGGTGTGTTAAGATTTACTGGGGAAGTATTTAGGTTTAGCAGGTGGTGTGTTTAGGTTAATGGGGAGTGATTTGGTTTAGTAGGTGGTGAGTTCAAGTTTAACAGGGGTGTGTTTAGATATAGCAGGTGGTGTGTTTAAGTTTAGTGGGGTTCTTTAGGTTTAGCAGGTGGTGTATTTAGGTTTAACTGGAGGTGTATTTAGGTTTAGCTGGTGGTGTTGCAGGTGGTGTGCTTAGTTTTAGCAGGTGGTGTTGCGTTTAGGTGTTGTGTTCTTTAGTTTAAGCAGGTGTGTTGGTTTACGGCTTAGTGTGTTTAGGTTTAGCAGGTTGGTGTGCAGGTTTGTGGTGTTCTAGGTAGCAGGTGGTGTGGTTTTAAGGTTAGCAGGTGTGGTTTGCAGGTGGTGTAGGTTTACAGGTTTATGTTGCACAGGTTTGGTGGTGTTTGTTTACAGGTTTATTTGGTTGCAGTGGTTTGGTTTGGTAGGGTTTGCATTTGGTGTTGCGGTGGTGTGTTTAGGTTAGCAGGTGGTGTCAGGTTTGGTGGTGTTTTAGGTTTAGCAGGGTGGTGTTGCAGTGGTGGTGTCTTTTAGGTTTAGCTGGTGGTGTTGTTTGCAGTAGTTTGGTGGTACCGGTTTAGCATGGTGTGGCGGTGGTGTGTCTAGGTTAAGCAGGTGGTGTGTTTAGGTTTAGCAGGTGGTGTTGCAGGTGGTGTGTTTAGTTGTGGTGTGTTTAGGTTTAGCAGGTGATGTTGCAGGTGGTGTGTTTAGGTTTAGCAGGTGGTGTTGCAGGTGGTGTGTTTAGGTTTAGCAGGTGGTGTTGCAGGTGGTGTGTTTAGGTTTAGCAGGTGGTTGTGTTTAGGTTTTTAGTCAGAGGTGGTGTTGCAGGTGGTGTTGTTTAGGTTTAGCAGTGGGTGTGTTTAGGTTTAGCATGTGGTGTTGCAAGTGGTGTGTTTAGTTTAAGCCGGTGGTGGTTTAGGTTTAGTGATGTGGTGTTGCAGGTGTGTGGTTTAGTTTGCAGTTGTGTTTGCAGGTGGTGTGTTTAGGTTTTAGTAGGTGGTGTTGCAGGTGGTGTGTTTAGGTTTAGCAGGTGGTGTTGCAGGTGGTGTGTTTAGGTTTAGCAGGTGGTGTTGCAGGTGGTGTGTTTAGGTTTAGTAGGTGGTGTTGCAGGTGGTGTGTTTAGGTTTAGTAGGTGGTGTTGCAGGTGGTGTGTTTAGTTTTAGTAGGTGGTGTTGCAGTTTGGTGAGTTTAGGTTTAAGGTTTAGTGTGTTGCAGGTGTGATTTTAGGTTTAGAGTGGTGTTGCAGGTGGTGTGTTTAAGTTTTTATAGGTGGTGGTTGCAGGGGTGTGAGTTTTAGGTTTAGCAGGTGTGTTGCAGTGGTGTGGGGTTTTAGGTTTTTAGCAGGTTGGTGTGTTTAGGTTTTAGTTGATGGTGGTGTTGCAGGTTTAGGTGTGTTTTAGGTTTTACAGGTGGTGTGGTTAAGGTTTTAGGTAGGTGGTGTTGCGTGGTGTGTTAGGTTTTAGCAGGTGGTGGTTTGCAGGTGGTGTGTTTAGTTTATAGGTTGTGTTGCAGGTGGTGTGTTTAGTTTTTAAGTTAGGTGGTTGTTGCAGGTGGTTGAGGTTTAGGTTTAGCACGTGGTGGTTGCAGGTGTGTGTTTAGGTTTAGCATGGTGGTTTGTTTTTAGGTTTAGTATGGTTGGTGTTTGCAGGTGGTGTGTTTAGGTTTAGCAGGTGGTGTTTGCAGGTGGTGTGGTTTTAGGTGTTTAGCAGGTGGTGGTGTGTTTAAGGGTTTAGTAGGTGGTGTTTTGCAAGGTGGTGGTGTTTTAGGTTTAGGTTTAGGTGGTGTTTGGCAGGTGGTGTGGTTTTAGGTTTAGCAGTGGTAGGTGTTTTAGGTTTAGTATGTGGTGCAGGTGGTGTTTTTAGGCTTGTAGGTGGTGTGTTGCAGGTGGTGGTGGTGGGTTAGGTTTTAGTAGGTGGTGTTTGCAGGTGGTTGGTGAGTTTTAGGTGTTAGTAAGGTTGGTGTTGCAGTGGTGAGGTTTTTAGGTTTCGTAGGTGGTGTTGCAGGTGCGGTTGTTTAGGTTTTTAGCAGGTGGTGTGCAGGTGGTGAGTTTAGTTTAGGCAGGTGGTGTGCAGGTGGTGAGTTTAGGTTTGTATTAGTTGGTGTGCAGGTTTTGGTGTGTTTAGTTTTAGTAGGTGGTGTTGCAGGTGGGAGTTTAGGTTTAGCAGGGTGTTGCAGGTGGTGTGTTTAGGTTTTAAGCAGTGGTTGTTCTAGGTTAGTAGGTTGGTGTTGCAGGTGAGGTGTGTTTAGTTTAGAAGGTGGTGTTGAGGTGGTGTGTTCTAGGTTTACAGGTGGTAGTGATTAGATTTAGGAGGTGGTGTTTGCAGGTTAGGTGTGTTTAGGTTACGTAGGTGGTGTTGCAGGTGGTGTGTTAGTTTAGTAGGTGTGTTGCAGGTGGCGTGTTTAGTTAGTAGGTGGTGTGAGGTGGTGAGTTTTAGTTAGGTAGGTGGTGTTGCAGGTGTGTGTTTAGGTTTAGAGGTGATGTTGCAGTGGTGTGTTTAGGTTTAGCAGGTTGGTGTTGCAGGTGGTGTGTTTAGGTTTAGCAAGGTGTGTTGCAGGTGGTGAGTTTAGGTTTAGCAGGTGGTGGTTTAGTTTAGCAGTGTGTGGTGTTGCAGGTGGTGAGTTTAGGTTTAGCAGGTGGTGTTGCAGGGGGTGTTGTAGTAGTGTTTAGGTTTAGCAGGTGTTGTTTAGGTTAGAGGTGTGTTTTGCAGGTGGTTGTGTTAGTTTAGTAGGTGGGGTTGCAGTGTTGTGTTTAGGTTTAGTAGGTGGGTTGAAGTGGTGTTGTTTAGGTTAGTAGGTGGGGGTTGCAGGTGGTGAGTTAGGTTTAGAGGTGGTGTTGCAGTGGTGTGTGTAGTTTAGCAGGTGATGTTGAAGGTGTGTGTTTAGGTTTAGCGGTGGTGTTGCAGGTGTGTGTTAGGTTTAGCAGGTAGGTGTTGCGGTGGTGTGTTTAGGTTTAGTAGGTGGGTTTGCAGGTGGTGTTTTGTTTTAGGTTTAGTAGGTGGGTTGTTGCAGGTGGTGAGTTTAGGTTTAGTAGGTGGTGGTTTTTGCCAGGTGGTGAGTTTATTTAGGTTTAGGTGGTGTTGGCAGGTGGTGTGTTTAGGTTTAGCAAGGTGGTGTTTGCAGGTGGTTGGTTTTGGTTTAGGTTTAAGCAGTTGGTTTGGTTTGAGGTGGTTGAGGTTTTAGGTTTAGCAGGGTGTGGTTTTAGTTTTAGAAGGTGGTGTTTGCAGGTGGTGAGTTTAGGTTTGCAGGTGGTGTTTGCAGGTGGTTGTGTTTTAGGTTTAAGCCGGTGTTTTTTGTTTAGGTTTTAGTAGGTTGGTGTTTGCAGGGTGGTGTGTTTTAGTTTAGCAGGTTGGTGTGTTTTAGTTTAGCAGGTGGTGTTTTTAGGTTTAGAGGTGGTGTTGCAGGTGGCGAGTTTTAGGTTTAGCAGTTGGTGTGGTTTAGTTTTAGCAAGTGGTGTTGGCAGGTGGTGAGTTTAGGTTTTAGCAGGTGGTTTGTTTAGGTTTTAGGTAGTGGTGTTGCAGGTGTGTGTTTAGTTTTTAGCAGGTGGTGTTGCATGTGGTGTGTTTAGGTTTTAGCAGTGGTGTGTTTTAGGTTAGTAGTGGTGTTGGCAGGTGGTGTGTTTATGTAGGTGGTGTTGCAGGTGGTGTGTTTAGGTTAGGTCAGGTGATGTTCAGGTGGGTGTTTTAATGATTGTAGTGTGTTGCAGGTGGTGGTGTTTTAGGTTTAGAGCAGGTTAGGTTGCAGATGGTGTGTTTTAGTTTAGCATGGTGTTTTGCAGGTGGGGGTGTCTTTTAGGTTTAGCAGGTGGTGTTGCAGGTGGTGTGGTTTAGGTTACATGTGTGTTTTAGTTTAGCAGGTGGTGTTCAGGTGTGTTAGGTTAGTTTCAGTTGGTGTGTTTAGGTTTAGCAGGTGGTGTTGCAGGTGGTGTGTTTAGGTTTAGCAGGTGGTGTTGCAGGTGGTGTGTTTAGGTTTAGCAGGTGGTGTTTCGAGGTGTGTGTGGTTAGCAGGTGGAGTGCAGGTGGTGTGAGGTTTAGCAGGTGTGTTGCAGGTGGTGTGTTTAGGTTTAGCATGTTGAGGTGGTGTGTTTAGGTTTAGCAGGTGGTGTGTTTAGGTTTAGCAGGTGGTGTTGCAGGTGGTGTGTTTAGGTTTAGCAGGTGTGTTGCAGGTGGTGTGTTTAGGTTTAGCAGGTGGTGTTGCAGGTGGTGTGTTTAGGTTTAGCAGGTGGTGTGTTTAGGTTTAGCAGGTGGTGTGTTTAGGTTTAGCAGGTGGTGTTGCAGGTGGTGTGTTTAGGGGAGAGAGGTAGGTGTGCATGGTGGTGTGTTTAGTTTAGCAGGTGTTGCAAGGTTGGTTGTGTTTACAGGTTTATTGCAGTGTGTTTGCAGATGGTGTGTCTAGGTTTAGCAGGTGGTGTTGCAGGGTGGTGTGTTTAGGTTTTAGCAGGTGTGGTTGAGGTGTGTTTAGGTTTAGCGGTGGTCTGTTTATGCAAGGTGGTGTGTTTAGGTTTAGCAGGTGGTGTTGCAGGTGGTGTTGCAGGTGGTGTGTTTAGGTTTAGCAGGTGGTGTTGCAGGTGGTGTGTTTAGGTTTAGCAGGTGGTGTTGCAGGTGTGTGGTTTAGTTTAGCAGGTGGTGTTGCAGGTGGTGTGTTTAGGTTTAGCAGGTGGTGTTGCTTTAGTAGCAGGTGGGTGCAGGTGTGTGTTTAGGTTTAGTTGTGTAGGTTTAGCATGGTGGTGGTGTTTAGGTTTAGAGGTGGTGTTGCAGTGGTGTGTTTAGTAGCAGGTGGTGCAGGTGGTTGAGGTTTTGGGTCTAGGTTGCAGGTGTGTTGTTTAGTTTAGAGGGTGGTGGTGACTAGGTTTAGCAGGTGGTGTTGCAGGTGGTGTGTTTAGGTTTAGCAGTTGTGTTGCAGGTGGTGTGTTTAGGTTTAGCAGGTGATGTTGCAGGTGGTGTGTTTAGTAGGTTTAGGTGTGTTTAGGCTTAGCAGGTGATGTTGCAGGTCGAGTGTTTAGGATTAGTAGGTGGTGTTTGCAGGTGGTGGTGGTTTAGGTTTAGCAGGTTGATGGTTGCAGGTGGAAGTGTTTTAGTATTTTAGTAGGGGTGGTTGCAGCAGGGTGTGTGTTTAGGTTTTAGCAGGTGGATTGATGTTTGCAGGCGGTGGTTTTGTTTAGCAGGTTTGATTTTGCAGGTGGAGTGTTTAGCAGGTAGGTCAGGTTGCAGGTGGAGTGTTTTAGGATTTTAGTAGGTGGTGTTTGCAGGTGGTGTGGGGGTTTAGGTTTAGGCAGGTTTGATGTTTCAGGTGGAGTGTTTTATTTTTAAGTATGGTGGTGTTTGCAGGTGGTGTTTTTTAAGGCTTTAGCGGTGGTGTTGGCAGGTGGTGTGTTTAGGTATTAGCAGGTATGTTGCAGGTGGATGTTTAGTTTTTAGGTTTAGGTGTGTTGCAGTGGAGGTGGTTTAGGTTTAGCAGGTGAGGTTGAAGGGGTGGGGTTTAGGTTTTAGCTGGGGTTTGCAGGTGGTGTGGTTTAGGTTTAGCAGGTGGCTTGTTGCAGGTTGGTTGTGTTTAGGTTTAGCAGGTGGGTGCAGTGGTGTGGTTTAGGGTTAGCAGTGGTGGTTTTAGGTTTAGCATGTGGTGTTGCAGGTGTGTGTTTAGGTTTAGCAGGGTGGTGTGTTTAGGTTAGCAGGGTTTTGTCTTGCAGGTGTGGTGGTTCGGTTTAGCAGTTGGTTTTGCAGGTTGTTTGAGGTTTTTAGGTTTAACAGGTGATGTTTGCAGGTGGAGTGTTTAGTTTTTTAGTACTCGGTGGGTTGCAGGTGGTGTTGTTTAAGTTTAGCAGGTTGATGTTTGCAGGTGGTGTGTTTAGGTTTAGCAGGTGATGTTGAAGGTTGGAGTGTTTAGTTTTTAGTAGGTGGTGTGCAAGTGGTCTGTGTTTTAGGATTTAGGCAGGTAGGTGTTTGCAGGGGTGGGTGTTTTTAGGTTTAGCAGTGGGATTATTGCAGTGTGGTTGGGTTTTTTAGGTTTGAGCCAGGTGATGTTGAAGTTGTTGGGTGTTATTATGTTTAGCAGGTTGGTGTTGCAGGTGGTTGGTGTTTAGGTTTAGCAAATTGGTGTTGCAGGTGGTAGTGTTTAGGTTTAGAGCAGGTGGTGTTGCAGGTGGTGGGTGTTTAGGTTGTTAAGCAGTGTGGTGGTTATGGTTTAGCAGGTGGTGTTGCAGGTGTTGTGGTTTAGGTTTAGGCAGGTGGGTTGTTCATGGTGGGGTGTGTTTAGGTTTTTTAGCAGGTGTGTGTTTAGTTTAGCGGTGGTGTTGCAGGTGGTGGTGTTTGGTTTTTAGTTGGTGGTTTTGAGCAGGTGGTGTGTTTAGGTTTTAGCAGGTGTGGTGGTTTAGTTTTTCGCAGGTGGAGGTTGCCGGTGGTGTGTTTGAAGTTTGCAGGTTGGTGGTTTGCAGGTTGAGGGGGTGTTTAAGGATTTTAAGCAGGTGGTGTGTTTAGGTTTTAGCAGGTGGTGGTTGGCAGGCGGGTGGACAGGGTTTAGGTAGGTGGTGTGTTTAGGTTTAGCAGTGGTGGGTTGCCTGAGTGGTGGTGGTTTAGGTTAAGCAGGTGGTGTTTTAGGTTTAGGCAGGTTGAGTTGCAGGTTGGTTGTGTTTTAGGGTTTAGTAGGTGGTGTTTTAGGTTTAGGACAGTGGTGTTGTTTTCAGGTGTGTTTTTAGGTTTAGTTTTCAGGTTTTTTTTTTTTTGGTTGTTTTTTTTTTTTTGTTTAGGTTTTAGCATTTGATTGTGCAGGTGGTTGTCTTAGGTTTATCAGGTGGTTGGGTTGCAGGTGGTGTGTTTAGGTTTAGGCAGGTGGAAGGTTGGGCAGTGGTGTGTTTTAGGTTTAGCAGGTGGTGGTGTTTAAGTTTAGCAGGTGGTGGTTGCAGGTGGTTGTTAGGTTTTAGAGCAGTGGGGTTGGCAGGGTGGTCTGTTTATTTTTAGTTTATGGTTAATGCGGTGGTGTTTTAGGTTTAGGCAGGTGTTTGCAGGTGGTTGGTGTTTAGGTTTGCAGGTTTGATGTTGAAGGTGGTGTGTTTAGGTTTTTAGCAGGTGGTGTTGGCAGGTGGTGGTTAGTTTTAGCAGGGGTTTGAGCAGGTGTGTGTTTAGGTTTTAGCAGGTGGTGTTGCGGGTGGTGTGTTTTAAGGTTTAGCAGGTGGTGTCTTTTAGGTTTAGCAGGTGGTGGGTTTGCAGGTGGTTGGGGTTTTAGGTTTAGCAAGGTGGTGTTTGCCAGGTGGTGGTGGTTTAGGGGTTTTAGCAAGGTTTGAGTTGCAGGTGGTGTGTTTAGGTTTAAGCAGGTGGTGTTGCAGGTGGGTGTGTTTAGTTTTAGTTTGGTGGTGTTTGCAGGTGGGTGTGGTTTAGTTTTAAGGCAGGTGGATTGCAGGTGGTTGTGTTTAGGTTTTGCAGGGGGTGGTGTTTGCAGGTTGTGTGTTTAGGATAGTAGTGGTGTGGTTTTTTAGGTTTGCAGTGGTGTTGCAGGTTGGTGGTGGTTTTAGGTTTTAGTTTAGGTGGGGTGTTTTAGGTTTACAGTTGTGTTTGGCAGGTTGGTGTGTTTAGGTTTAGTAGGTGGTGTGTTTAGGTTTAGCAGGTGGTGGTTTCAGTTTGGTGTGTTTAGGTTTAGCAGTGGTGGTGTTTAGGTTTAGCAAGGTGGTGGTTGCCAGGTGGTGTGTTTAGGTTTTAGGCAGGTGTGTGTTTAGGTTTAGCAGGTTGGTGTTTTGCAGGTTTGGTGTGTTTTAGGTTTAGTAAGGTGGTGGGTGGTTTGGTTTAGCAGTGGTGGTTTGCAGGTGGTTGGTGTTTTAGTTTAGCAGGTGGTGGGTTTAGGTTAGCAGGTGGTGTTGGCAGGTTAGCGTGTGTTTAAGGTTTTAGAGCAGGGTGTGTGTTTAGGTTTAGCAGGTGGTGTTGCAGGTGGTGTGTTTATGTTTAGCCAGGTGGGTGTTGCAGGTGGTTGTGTTTTTAGTTTTAGAGCAGGTGGTTGGTTTTTAGGTTTAGCAAGGTGGTGGGTGTTTTAGGTTTTAAGCAGGTGGGGTGTTGCAGGTGGTGGGGTTTGTTTAGGTTTAGCAGGTGGTGTGTTTAGGTTTTAGCAGGTGGTGGGTTGCAGGGGTGGTGGTTTAGGTTTTGCAGGTGGTGTTGCAGGTGTGTGTTTAGTTTTTAGGGGGGGTAGGTGGTATTGCAGGTTGGTGTGTTTTTAGGCTTTTAGCAGGATGGTTGTATTGCGGAGGTGGTGGTTATGTTTAGGCAGGTTGATGTTTGCAGGTGGTGTGTTTAGGTTTAGCATGGTGGATGTTTGCAGGTGGAGTGGTTTAGGTTTTATAGGTGGTGTTGCAGGTGTTTTGTTTAGGTTTAGCAGGTGGTTTTGGTTTTGCAGGGTTGGTGTGTTTAGGTTTGTAGTGTGTTAGGTTTAGCCGGTGGTGTTTGCAGGTTGGTGTGTTTAGGTTTTAGTATGGGGTGTGTTTAGGTTTAAGCAGGTGGTTTGCAGGTTTGGTGGTGTTTTGTTTAGTAGGTGGTGTGTTTAGGTTTAGGCAGGTGTTGTGTTTTGCAGGTGGTGTGTTTAGGTTTAATTAGCAGGTGTGTGTTTAGGTTTGCAGGTTGGTTTTGCGGTTTGGTTTTGGTGTTTTAAGGTAGTTTTTAGGGTTTGGTGGTGGTTTTGTGTAGCAGTGGTGTTGCAGGTGGTGTGTTTAGGTTTAGCAGGTGGTGTGTTTAGGTTTAGCAGAGGTGGGTTTTGGGCAAGGTGGGTGTTTAGGTTTAGCAGGGGTGGTGTGGTGTTAGCAGGTGGTGTTGCAGGTGTGTGTTTAGGTTTAGCAGGTGGTGTTGCAGGTGGTGTGTTTAGGTTTAGCAGGTGGTGTTAGTTTAGCAAGGTGTGTTTAGTTTTAGCAGGTGGGTGTTGCAGGTGGTGTGTTTTGGTTAGCAGGTGGTGTGTTTAGGTTTTAGCAGCGGGGTGTTGAGTGGTGTGTTTAGGTTTAGCAGTGGTGTTGCAGGTGGTGTGTTTTAGTTTTTTAGTAGGTGTAATTGCAGGTTGTGTGTTTAGGATTAGTAGTGGTGTTGCAGGTGGTGTGTTTAGTTTAGCAGGTGATGTTGCAGGTGGTTGTGTTTTAGGCAGAGTGGATGTTTGCAGGTGGAGTGTTTTAGTTTTAGTATGTGTTGCAGGTGGTGTGTTTAGGTTTAGCAGGTGATGTTGCAGGTGGTGTGTTTAGGTTTAGCAGGTGGTGTTGCAGGTGGTGTGTTTAGGTTTAGCAGGTGGTGTTGCAGGTGGTGTGTAGTTTAGCAGGTGAGTGCAGGTGTGTTTTAGGTTAGCTGGTGGTGTTGCGGTGGTGTGTTTAGGTTTAGCAGGTGTGTTGCAGGTGTGTGTTTAGGTTTGCAGGTTTATGTTGAAGTGGTGTGTTTAGTTTTTAGCTGTGGTGTTTGCAGGTGGTGTTTTAGGTTTAAGCAGGTGTGTTGCAGGTGGTGTGTTTTAGGTTTAGCAGTGTGTTGCGTTGGGTGTGTTTCGGTTTTAGCAGGTGTGTGTTTAGGGTTTAGCAGGTGGTGTTGCAGGTGGTGTGTTTAGGTTTAGCAGGTGGTGTTGCAGGTGGTGTGTTTAGTTTTAGTTGGTGGTGTTGCAGGTGGTGTGTTTAGGGTTTTAGCAGGTGGTGTGTTTAGTTTTAGCAGGTGGAGTTGCAGGTGGTGTGTTTAGGTTTTGCAGGTGGTGTTGCAGGTGGTGTGTTTTAGTTTTTGTTTTGTGGTGTTGCAGGTGGTGTGTTTAGGATTAGTAGGTGGTGTGTTTAGGTTTAGCAGGTGGTGTTTGCGGGTTTGGTTGTTGGTTTAGTAGTGGTGTGTTTAG
Source organism: Macrobrachium nipponense (assembly GCF_015104395.2). Classification (NCBI taxonomy): domain Eukaryota; kingdom Metazoa; phylum Arthropoda; class Malacostraca; order Decapoda; family Palaemonidae; genus Macrobrachium; species Macrobrachium nipponense. Next base: position 98,044,762 of record NC_087201.1, on the reverse strand, counting down.
GTTTAGCAGGTGGTGTTTGCGGGTTGGTTGTGTTTAGGTTTAGTAGGGTGGTGTTGCAGGTAAGTTTGTTTTGGGTTTAGCTTTGGATGGTGTTGCAGTGGTGATTTAGGTTTAGCAGGTGGTGTTCAGTATGTGTTTTGGGTTTGGGTTTTAGCAGGTGGTGTTGCAGGTGTAGTTTTGGTTTGGCAGTGGTGTTTGCAGGTGGTGTGTTTAGGTTTAGCAGGTGGTGTTGCTGGTGGTGTGTTTAGGTTTAGTGGAGTTTGTTTAGGTTTAGCATGTGATATGTTTAGGTTTAGTAGGTGGTGTGTTTAGGTTTAGTAGGTGGTGTTTTAGGTTTGCAGGTTGGTGTGTTTTAGGATTATTTAGGTGGGTGTGTTTAGTAGAGGTGATTGAGGTGTAGTTTAGGTTTAGCAGGTTGGTGTTGCAGGTGGTGTGTTTAGTTTAGCAGGGTGGTGTTGCTGGTGGGTGTTTGTTTAGGGGTTTGGAGGTTTGCCGGTTAATGTTTGGATATTTTAAGGTTTAGTAGGTGGTGTGTTTAGGTTTAGCAGGTGTGTGTTTAGGTTAAGCAGGTAGTATGATTAGGTTTAGCAGGTGTGTGTTTAGGTTAAGCAGGTAGTATGATTAGGTTTAGCAGGTGGTGTGATTAGGTTTAATGCAGGGGAAGTAGGGACAGTCACAGTTGGTGGTGTGTTTAGGTTTAGCAGGTGGTGTTGAAGGGGTGGGGAGTCTAGGTTTAGCAGGTGGGTTACAGGTGGTGAGTTTAGGTTTAGGCAGGTGGTGTTGCAGGTGGTGGATTTTAGTTTAGCAGGTTGGTGTGTTAAGTTTAGGTACCGGTGGGTTGCAGGGTGGTGTGTTTTAGGTTTAGCGGAGGTGGGTTGCAGTTGGTGAGTTTAGGTTAGCAGGTATTGTTGCAGGTGGTTTGTTGTTTTAAGGTTTAGCCAGGTGGTTGCAGGTTGTTTGTTTAGGTTTAGCAGGTGGTGTTGCAGGTGGTGAAGTTTTAGGTTTAATAATAGGGTGGTTGTTTGCAGGGGTTGGTTGTTGTTTAGGGGTTAGCAGGGGGTGCAGGTTTCTTGTGTTTGGTTTAGGCAGGAGGGGGTGGTTGCAGGTGGTGAGTTTAGGTTTTAGCAGGTGGTTTAGAAGGTGGTGAGGTTTAGGTTTAGGAGGTTGGTGAGTTTAGGTTTAGAGGGTGTTGCAGGTGGTTGGGTTTAGGGTTTAGCAGGTGTGCAGGTTGTGCGGTTTTAGTTTTAGTAGGGGGGTTGCAGGTGGGTGTTTAGTTTAGCAGGTGGTGTTGCAGTTGTTGTGTTTAGTTTTAGAGGTTGGTGTTAGCAGGTGGGTGTTTAGTTTTAGGTAGGTGGTGGTTGCATGTGGGGTGTTTAGTTTTAGTAGGTGGGTTGCAGTGGTTGGCGTTTTTAGTTTTAGTAGGAGGTGGTTTTTGCATGTGGGGGTGGTGTAGTTTTAGTGGTGGGTGTTGCATGGTGGTGTGTTTAGTTTAGTAGGTGGGCGTTGCAGGTGGGGAGTTTAGTTTTAGCAGGTGGTGTTGAGGTGGTGGAGTTTAGTTTTAGCAGGTTGGTGTTTGCAGGTGGTTGTGTTTAGTTTTAGAAGGGTGGTGTGCTGGTGAGTGGTGAGTTTGTTTGAGCAGGGGTGTGTTGTAGCGGTTGTGTTTAGTTTTAGTAGGTGGTGTTGCAGGTGGTGAGTTTAGTTTTAGTAGGTGGTGTTGCAGGTGGTGTGTTTAGTTTTAGTAGGTGGTGTTGCAGGTGGTGTGTTGTTTTAGTTTTAGGTAGGGGTGTTGTGTGGGTTGTGTTTAGTTTTTAGTAGGTGGTGTTTTGCATGTTTGGGGCTTTACCTTTTGTAGGTGGGTTGGAGTGGTGTGTTTTAGTTTAGTAGGTGGTGTTGGCAGGTGGTGGAGGTTTAGTTTTAGCAGGTGGTGGTGTGCAGGAGGGTGAGTTTAGTTTTAGCAGGTGGTGTTGCAGGTGGTGTGTTTAGTTTTAGTAGGTGGTGTTGCAGGTGGTGAGTTTAGTTTTAGTAGGTGGTGTTGCAGGTGGTGAGTTTAGTTTTAGCAGGTGGTGTTGCAGGTGGTGTGTTTAGTTTTAGCAGGTGGTGTTGCAGGTGGTGTGTTTAGTTTTAGTAGGTGGTGTTGCAGGGTGGGTTCTTGAGGAACTTTGAGTTTAGTTTAGGTTAGGTGGGTTGCAGGTGGTGTGGTTTAGGGTTTTAGGAGGTGGTGTTGCACGGTGGTTTAGTTAGGTTTTAGGTAGGGGGGTTGCAGGTGGTGTGTTTAGTTTTAGTAGGTGGTGTTGCAGGTGGTGAGTTTAGTTTTAGTAGGTGGTGTTGCAGGTGGTGTGTTTAGTTTTAGCAGGTGGTGTTGCAGGTGGTGAGTTTAGTTTTAGTAGGTGGTGTTGCATGGTTGGTGTTGTTTAGGTTTAGTAGGTGGTGTCGCAAGGTTGGCGTGTTTAGGTTTTAGTAGGGGGCAAATTTGTTGCCAGGTGGTGGTGTCTTAGTTTTAGTAGGTGGTTGGTTTGCAGGTGGTGTGTTTAAGTTTTAGTTAGGTGGTGTTGCAAGGTGGTGAGTTTAGTTTTAGTAGGTGGTGGGTTGCAGGTGGTGGTTTAGTTTTGAGTTTAGGTGGTGTCTTGCAGGTGGGTTTGTTTAGTTTTAGCTTTTAGGTCAGGTTTGGGGCAAGGTGGTGGTGGGTTTAGTTTTAGCAGGTGGGTTGGCAGGCGGGCGGTGAGTTTAGTTTTTAAGCAGGTGGTGTTTGCAGGTGGTTGAGTTTTAGTTTTAGTTAGGTGGTTGTTAGCAGGTGGGGTGAGTTTTAGTTTTAGCAGGTGGTGTTGCAGGTGGTGAGTTTAGTTTTAGCAGGTGGTGTTTTTAGTTTTAGTTTAGGTAAGGTGGGTTGCAGGTGGTGGGGAACCTTCAGTTCAGTTTTAGTAGGTGGTGTTTTGCAGGTGATGAGTTTAGTTTTAGCAGGGGTGGGTTGTTGCAGGTAGGTGTGTTGGCTGGCCCCGGTGTGTTAGTTTTAGTTTAAGGGTGGTTTTCAGAATAAGGGTGGTGTTTGCAGGTGGTGAGTTTAGTTTTTAGCAGGGTGGTGGCTTGCAGGTGGTGGTGGGGTTTAGTTTTAGTAGGTGGTTGTTGCCAGGTGGGTGTCTTTAGTTTAGTTTTAGGTGAGGGTGTTGCAGGTTGGTGTGGGTTTTAGTTTGAGTAAGGTGGTTTTGAGGCAGGTGGTGTGTTTAGGTTTTCGTAATGGTGGTGGTTGCAGGTGGTGGTATTTAGTTTTCAGTAGGTGGTGGTTGCAGGTGGGATGAGTTTAGTTTAGTAGGTGGTGTTGCTAGGCGGGATGGGTGTTTAGTTTTAGTTTAAGGGTTAGGTGGGTTGCAGGGGGTGGTGGTTTAGTTTAGTTTTAGTAGGTTGGTGGTGATTGCAGGTGGTGTGTTTTAGATTTGAGTAGGTGGTTGTTGCAGGTGGTGTGTTTTAGTTGTTTTAGCAGGGTGGTGTTGCAGGTGATGAGTTTTAGTTTTTAGCAGTGGGGTGTTGCAAGGTGGTTGTGGTTTTAGTTTTAGGTAGGTGGTGTTGCAGGTGGTGGTAGTTGTTTAGTTTTAGTAGGTGGTGGTTGGCATGGTCGGAGTTGGTTTAGTTTTAGTAGGTTGGTTGTTGCATGGCGGTGGAGCTTTCGAGTTTTAGCAGGAGGGTGGTTTGCAGGTGGTGAAGGTTTAGTTTTAGTAGGTGGTAATTGCAGAGTGAGGAGGTTAGTTTTAAGCAGGTGGTGTTGCAAGGTGGTGTGTTTAGTTTTAGTTTTTAGGTGGGTGGTTGCAGGTCGATGAGTTTAGTTTTAGTAGGTGGTGTTGCAGGTGGTGTGTTTAGTTTTAGTAGGTGGTGTTGCAGGTGGTGAGTTTAGTTTTAGTAGGTGGTGTTGCAGGTGGTGTGTTTAGTTTTAGTAGGTGGTGTTGCAGGTGGTGTGTTTAGTTTTAGATAGGGTTGGAGTTGAAGGTCGGTGAGTTTAGTTTTAGCAGGTGGCGTTGAGGCAGGGTGGGAGTTTAGTTTTAGTAGGTGGTGTTGCAGGTGGTGAGTTTAGTTTTAGCAGGTGGTGTTGCAGGTGGTGTGTTTAGTTTTAGTAGGTGGTGTTGCAGGTGGTGTGTTTAGTTTTAGTAGGGGTGAGTTGTTCAGGGTATCAGTGTTAGTTTTAGCAGGTGGCCCTGTGATTTAGTTTTAGTAGGTGGTGTTGCAGGTGGTGTGTTTAGTTTTAGTAGGTGGTGGTTGCAGGTGGTGTGTTTTAGTTTTAGCAGGTGGCGCTGGCGAGGTTGGTGTGTTTAGTTTTAGTAGGTGGTGGGTTGCAGGTGATGAGGGTTTAGTTTTAGCAGGTTGGTGTTGCAGGTGGTGGTGTGTTAGTTTTCAGCAGGTGGTGTTTGCACGTGGTGAGTTTCTTAGTTTATCTTTGTAGGTGGTGTTGGCCAAGGTGATGGAGTTTAGTTTTAGGGCAAAGCGGTGGTGTTGCACGTGGTGAGTTTAGTTGTTTAAGTAGGTGGTGGGTTGCAGGGTGGTTTCTTGTTAGTTTAGTTTTAACGAAGGTTGGTGGTTGGCCCAAGGGGGTGAGTTTAATTTTAGCAGGCGGTGGTGCAGGTGGTGGGACGTTTTAGTTTTAAGCAGGTGGTGTTGCAAGGTGGTGGTTGGTTTAGTTTTAGTAGGTGGTGTTGCTAGGTTGGTGTGTTTAGTTTTATTTTAGGTGGAGGGGGTTGCAGGGTTTGCAGGTGGGTGTTTAGTTTTAGTTTTGGCAGGTGGTGTTGCCAGGGTAGCAGTTGTTTTTTTTTTTAGGTTTAGCAGGTTGGAGGGTTGCAGGGTGGGTTAGGGTTTGAGGTTCTTTAGGCAAGGTAGGTGGTGGTTTAGGTTTTAGCAGGTGGTGTTGCAGGTTGGTGTGTTTAGTCTTTTTAGTTAGGTGGTTGGTTGCAGGGTGGTTTGGTGGTTGAGTTTGTTTTAGGTAAGGTGGTGGGTTGCAGGTGGTGAGTTTAGATTTAGTGGGGTTTGTTTAGGTTTAGCAGGTGATATGTTTAGGTTTACCAGGTGGTGTGTTTAGGTTTAGCAGGTAGTATGATTAGGTTTAGCAGGTGTGTGTTTAGGTTTAGCAGGTAGTATGATTAGGTTTAGCAGGTGTGTGTTTAGGTTTAGTGGGGTGTGTTTAGGTTTAGCAGGTGTTGTGTTTAGGTTTAGCAGGTGGTGTGTTTAGCTTTAACAGGTACTATGATTAGGTTTAGCAGGGTGTGTGTTTAGGTTTAGTGGAGGTGTGTTTAGTTTTAGCAGGTGGTGTGTTTAGGTTTGGTTGGGTGTGTTTAGGTTTAGCAGGTGGTGTGTATATGTTTAGCAGGGGTGTGTTTAGGTTTAGTGGGGGTGTATAGGTTTCACAGGTGGTGTGTTTAGGTTTAGCAGATAGAGTGATTAGGTTAAGAAGTGGTGTGATTAGGCTTAGTGGGGGTGTGTTTAGGTTTAGCAGGTGGTGTGTTTAGGTATAGTAGGGTGTGTTTAGGTTTAGCAGGTGGTGTGTTTAGGTTTAGCAGGTAGTTTGATTAGGTTTAGTGGGGGTTGTGTAGGTTCAGTGGGGGTGTGTTTAGGTTTAGCAGGTGGTGTCCTTAGGTTTAATGGGGTTGTTTTTAGGTTTAGCAGGTGGTGTGTTTAGATGTAGTGGGGGTGTGTTTAGATTGAGCAGTAATAACTGGAGTGGGATAAATGGGACAGTCCCTGCAGTGATACCTGATCAAATGGGACAGGCACCTCAATAATAAGTGGATAAATTGGACAGCCACCACTGTAATACCTGGATTAATGGGACAGCAACCACATTAATACCTGGATAAAAAAGGACACTCACTACAGTAATATATGGATAATGACTGTCAGTACAGAAATTACTGGGTTAAAATGACTGCCATCACAATAATACCTGGACAAATGAGACAGTCACCACAGTAATGCGTGGATAAATGAGACCATCACCACAGTAATATCTGGATACATTGGACAGTCACTGCAGTAATACCTGGCTAAGTAGGACAGTCAGCTAGTAATTTCTGGATAAAAGGGACAGTCAGCACAGCTATTCCTGGATAAAAAGGGACAGCCAGTACAAGGAGGTGCAGGAAAATTTATCTGTCTCTCCAAGTTTTCCTGGGTAGTGCCGGGTTAGTCAGCTATAGTCGATTCATTAAAGATAGATTCTTGTGCCTACGAGACGTTTGTTTGGCGGCCTCATTACATACTTAGATATACAAAATTCCCATTATGACTGCCAAACATTTTCAATCCAATATTAAATAGTATGTCTGGACATATCTGATAACGAAAAAAATAATAATAATCAGATGGATGCATCTGGCATCGTTAGCTCAGATCTAGACGGGCCGTGGGGAATTCAGTCCAACAAAGAAGTTGAACTCTGTGGACAGACTTTGCACTCTTCAACTCAGCCTAAGCTTTTAGTCAGGTTGTTTCTGAATATTGTTTCTAATTTTATCTTATGAATATATTTTCAAACGAAAGAGATATCAGAAACTTTTTTGAGTGATATATAATGATCTCAATGAAGTAATAAAATACAAAGAATTAAGAAAGACTGACTTCCTTTCAGGCTGAGTCAAGTATGGATGCAACATTTTCAGACATATTCTTCATTTTCTCTTTACATATTACACGCATCTAAAATCTGAAAGCACCAGCGTATTCAGGGTGATTTTATTGCTTAAAAACACAAGATTTTATTTTCTCTTGATCACATAAATTATGCAAAATCCGATGATAAATAAAATCAGGTACAAAGAATGAAATGTTTCTCTCTTCACTTTTACTCGTTGTAATTCCTTTGTGTTTTATCTTATTGATTTCAGGAAAAGATCATTTGGTTGTACATTTAATATCGAATCCTTTGGTATGACCAAAACTTTCCTTATCTTTTTCAAAACGTGAGAAAATTGAAGAAATATTAACATATTGCTAGTTTTCTCAGCTACAAACGAAAATATGACACACTGAGTGAGCGGCCTACCTCCTGGTACCAGCCAATCGGAGGCGGCCAAACAAACGTCTCGTAGGCGCAAGAATCTACCTTATGTGAATCGACTTTAGTAATATATGTGGATTAAATATAAGTAGAAAATAGTTATTCTCATACAAGTGATACACAAGATCCATTTGTCCTTTTCTTAGTCTGATACCTTACTGGGTATCATCAGGCTTATTCTTACTAATGTCAATCTTTTATTTGTCTCTTATTAGGTCACACGATGGCATGGGGTCTGGGACAACCAGGCCTCCTCACAACTTGTTACGAGTAAGTTTCTAGTTTTGAAATTTTCAAAATACCTGATCCACGTTTTACCTTATGGATGATACCACATGGATGAAGGATATTTTTTTAAAGTCTGCCTAACAACATTATATGATACTAGATATGTTTGTATTCTGCATATTTAAATTAAGCAGTGGATGATGTTCCTGGTGGTAAGTGGGACGTTGTAGGTCTTATCCTGGGTATAAAAATTAATTCCACCTGGTGTTAACACCCTGTTGAGCAACTCACTCTCAGTGGATTTGAATATAGAATTTAAGCCAAAGGCCAAGCACTGGGACCTATGAGGTCATTCAGCACTAAAACGGAAATTGACAGTAAAAGGCTTGAAAGGTGTAACAGGAGGAAAACCTCGAGGTTGTACAATTAGTCAATTGTTAGGAGGGGGTGTAAAGTAAAATGGAACAAAGAGAATATGAAAGGAGGTGCAGTAAAAGGAACAAAAGTGTTGTAGCTAGCGGCCGAAGGTACGTTGCAAAGAACCTTAATTTTATGATGCCTACGGTGCGATGACGGCACTACCCCCAGACGGAAACTTACTCTGAAGCAAAAGTTTTCGTTGAAAAAATATATAATTGTCGCACTTGCTACTGCTCAGTGGTGGAGCAATGGACTTGCATTTGCATGGTCCGTTGTTTGATCCAGGTCTACGACCGTCAGTTGAAAAGGGCAGAGGCTAGCAGACTCATTCTTTGAGATTTGCTGAGATCAGAACATTCTTCCTTTCTAGTGCCTTATAAACACAAACAAAAAACAAGTTGGGAAGGAGTAAGAGATAAATTTTTTATATATTTTCTGTATATTTATGTGTATGTGAGTTGATGTTTGTGGGTCTATGTAGGAATTAGTATGGCTTTATCTATCTATCTATCTATCTATATATATATATATATATATATATATATATATATATATATATATATATAGATATATATACTACATATATATTATGTATACATATCCATATTATATATACCAAATACTACATACATACATACATACATATGAATAACTTGATCACGAAGTATATAAACTTTCATTTTTCCTTCGTGGCAAAAATTATTTATATATATATATATATATATATATATATATATATATATATATATATATATCTATATATATATATATGTATATATATATATATATTTATATATATATATATATATATATATATAATATATATATATATATATATATATATATATATATATATATGTGAGAGAGAGAGAGAGAGAGAGTAGAATTTAATAACTCCCTTCTTCCTTCCCAAATCTGCCGCGTTCCTTTCCAGAGGCGGAAAGCCTGATGGCTCCTACGGCCCAATTGACCCGACAAAGGAAGAGAACTACGATTTCCTGAGGAGTCTCTTCACCGAGGTCACCGATCGTTTCCATGACCACTACATCCACCTCGGCGGGGACGAGGTAGACTTTAACTGCTGGTGAGTCCGTTTTCAACTGGTCATAAAAGGGAACGTAAATTTTCCCGTGAGATTATTTCACATCTTAAAACAAGTAAAAAAATGCCATCGATTTTTCTGCAAAGCGTATAAGCAAGGCCACCGAAACTATAAAACTATCTTTCGGTGGTCTCGGTATAATGCTGTACGAGCCGCGGCTCATGAGCTCTTTTAACAAATGCTCCGTCCGTCCGCATTTTTTCTGTCCGCCCTCATATCTTGAAAACTACTGAGGGTAGAGGGCTGCAAATTATGTTGATCATCCTCCCTCCAATCATCAAACATGCCAAGCTGTAGCCCCCTAGCCACAGTAATTTATATTTTATTTAAGATTAAATTTAGCAATGATCGTGCGTCTGGCAACACTGTAGGAAAGGCCACAACCATGCCTTGTCAAAAGGTTTCATGGGCCGCGGCTCATACAGTATTGCACGCAAAGAATACTCGATTGCTCCGAAGAAACTTTGACGCATATTTCACAGTTTTTCTATTTCCCATCATATAATTATTATAAGGATATGTTTTTCATTAGACAACGGTTAATTAATAATTTTACACACGCGCGCGCTGGACTATTGCTCTCTTGCATCACTGCTATACGTTAACGACTGGCTAAGTTAAGCACTAGACCAACCTATAGGCATTTTTAATGGCAATCAAGATGTATCATCACTATAAAGGCAGTTGCACATTCGTTTAATAACTGCATATTGTTTAGCATGTATGTTACTCAGGTATTTCCGGGAGCATTTTTCAGCGGAAGTTTTGAAGTCACATTTAGCAAAATACGATTTTTTTTTTCCGATTTTGTCAGTGTCTTCTAAAACCGACGACCGAAAAGGCTAGCAAAGTCTTTTCTTTGGAACGATACTTAGTCAGAAACATTAAGTCAAGAATATCGCTAGAAAGTAATTTTGACTTATTTGGAACAAAATTATTCTTGAACGAAGGGGAAAAATTCAAAATACCTACCGAATAAACAGGCATACGCCTAGAGTTTGCTAGGCCAATATTATTTTCCTTGTTTTGACATTCTTAAACGATTTTTTTTTTTTTTTTTTTTTTTTTTTTTTTTTTTTTTGCTTGGCATAATGATTGGATAACTTTTACCATAATGAAATTCAAAACTTGGTTGTACTTAAAATAAGGTTTAGATAAGGTATCATTTTACCAAAAGCGTATTCTGATGACAGATATAGCCTAGGCTACCATACGACATTACCCTGCTATTACCAGTCTAAGAGACATATCTTTTGATGAGAAACATAGCTTATACCAGCAGATACAAAAAAATCTATATTTGCTCTGAAGAGAAAAACAGATTTTTTTTCCAACGGTTCGTTTCACTAGGGCTGCCTAGGCCTACTAACCTACAAATATCCAATAATGGGCAAGATCTGTTACTTTATGTTATGTGGCATATATTTGACTAGCGATGTTACTATTTCAACACTGAAATCGCCACTGCACTTAACTGCCACAATAATTTGCCGAAAACATAAGGCATGTTAACAGAGACCACGTACAGTGATGCTCAAATCTCATGCGACATGACTCCATAGGATTTCGTTCAAAATTCACTAACTGGCAACTAGCATGCTCCATATTTATCTTTTATTTCAATGCGAAAACGCGAGTATCGCATACACTAAGGCCATAATATGTTTCATAAGAGTGAAATCTGTCATATATTTAAAAATTGTAAGAAAATGTCACGTGTAGCCAAATTTCAGAAAAACCCTTACGAAACATTTTCAAAACCTTCGTTCACTCATTGCTGAAGCATTTGACCAAAACGAAGTCGCCATCAAACCTCAGTTCAAATGTTAAATAAATAAAAAAAAAACAATACGAAAAAAATTGTCGTAACATTAATATGCTTCCAAAGCAAACATAAAATTTGAAATAGTCCTATTTGATTGCTTTTACCCTCAACGCTGGAAAAATGTAAATATGTATATACAAAAGTAGAATGCGCCTACCGATATCAACGTGTGAGGGGAGCATGTGTGACGTATCAGTGTCGGTGCAACAACAACCACCTGGTATATAAGTAGGTCTACAATGAATAGCGACCATTAAATTATCTTAAAAACATTTACTTTGTGTTAAAAGAATATTTAGATTTTCATACATAATTATTTGTTATCTTTCTTAAATATTTCAAAACTGATAGCATACTAGCAAATATTCGCCTATTTGTCAAAGCCAAGATATTATTCCTAGGCCTAGGTGGGTTAGATTTTCTTTACTTTACATTTAACATTCACATCTCTATATTAACAATTTCTGGCCAGAAAGCAAATGAGGTTATCTACACATTCTTGCACTTCAAGTTACCTTATGAAAGAATAAATTATACATCAAAAGCGAGCGGAAGGACTTTTAATTAAGGAAATAATATTGTAAACCAGTTGAAAAACAAGTGTTCCATATGCCTTGATATTAATACTTATGATATTTCGATTAATAGCCATCTTCTCCATATAACCAAAATCATCATCATCTTTTATTCCTCAAAGAACAGGTAATCTCTACAAATAAAAACATTAGTAAAGATACATCTCAGAAAGCTTAGATTATTTTTCTAGGCCTATAAATAATTTTGCAACATACAGGCAGCTTAAACACAGCCTGAAACTTCAACATTCAAAGAAAACTGGTTGTAATTCATATTCCTCAAAGAACAGGTGATCTCTACAAATAAATTCATTAGTAACTGATTACATCTCAGATGGCTTAGACTATTTTTTTAAACCTATAAAACATTTTCCAACATACAGGCAGCTTAAACGCAGCCGAAATCTTCAAAATTCAAATAAAACTTGTTTTAATTCATATTCCTACATTGAAATTGTTGTTATGACTGTTGAGCTTATTAGGTCTACTGTCATAATGCTGCAAACATGGTTATGTTGGACCAGTCCGAGGAGCATGTTAAGTGTGCTTTCATTGCTGGCACCGCTAACCTTATCACACCACACTTGAATGAGCACGTAAAGATGAAAAAAATTTAAAAAATCAATTAAAATCACACAAATTAAGAATTATACCAATGCATAAAAGGGATCATATCTATTTAACCATAAGGAAAATAAGGCTAGCTGTGAATTCGCAAACTTTTCGACATGAACGAGATTACAAATAAAAAAAGAAAAGAAAAAAATAGCACTACTTGGCAACATCACGTTGAGTCTGAGAATATGGACGATACAAAAAGAATCATGTCGCATGAGATTTGAGCCCCACTGTACCTATTGCTAACCAAACATTTACCTGAGTAGCACAAAATTAAGGGCTGATAAAAGTTCAGCATGATTTGCTTACCTTTGAAATGGTGTACCTTTTCTCTTGAAGAACTCCTGCGTCCATTTCTGCGATTATACGCAGCACAACATACAATATGAAGATAAATCGCAGGATAGATTAAGTGCCTACTCTTCAGAGGATACCCTAACGGCCATGTGCATGTGGCTGCGAACCAAACTATTTTTATAGGTAGTACTAAAGTGGATTTGATGTCTAGGCCAGTCCCTTACGACGCTCCTGATTGGCTGTCAATAAGCCAATCACAGGGCTGGAAACTCTATCGAGAGTTCACATGGGTAGGTTCTATGTTCCACTTCTCCTGAGGGATACGCCTTTTAGGAGAGGTGGAACACATCCTGCCTATGTAAACTCTCGAGAGAGACTGAGAGTTTCCAGCCCTGTGATTGGCTTATCAGCAGCCAATCAGGAGCGTCGTAAGGGACTGGCCTAGACATCAAATGTACGGTTGATGTGATTTATTTTCTTTTTTTTTTTTCATAGAATGCAGATAATATCTCCACTTATTAATGGACCCTCTAAAGTCCCCCATACACAACGATTGTCTGAACGACTGTCTGTATCGTTCGCAAAAACACTTTGTATGGGCGTGTCTGAATGCAAAAATGGGCGGAGCTTCGTGTCTGAACGATCTTGGCGGGAATCTGTCACGACCAGGTTGCTGTCATACACAGATCGTTCAATGTATGGGTTTGTCTGCCGATATAACGCTATCGCGCGCGTCTCTTCTAGAGATGATGCCATGTCTTCTCGAGATAAAATCTTTGTTCAGACTGAGATCGTTCATACTGTCTGAATAGAGTGTGTGTGTGTGTTGGAGGGGGGGGCCCCGGGGGGAGGGCGGTGTTTCGATAACGACAATCGTTCAGTGCAGGGGGGCCTTAAGATCCACATCCTTTTGAAGTGCAACGTTGTCCCATTGCCCATTAATGGTATTTAGGGCAGCATTACTAATATCTGACCCCCATAGGTTTAAGATTGAATTGAATGTAATGCTTTTTAATTAGCCCTACACCGCTATTTTTGGTCTGAAATGGTTATTTATAACTGAATATATTAATATATATATATATATATATATATATATTTATATATAATATAATATATATATATATATATTATATATAATATATATATATAGATATAACGCTATTTATCAGTTATCCTAACCTTCGGTTTTTCCTTTTTATCTGAAGTGGAAATGGAATTGTAACTGAATTATATATTTTGAGGCAAAGGCCAAGCGCTGGGACCAATGACGTCATTCAGCAGCGCTGAAAAGGAAATTGGAAGTCAAGGAAGTTCTACAAATGTAACAGGAGGAAACTTCGCAGATTTACTATGAAACAATGTTTAGAAGGTGGAAAGTATGATAGAAGAGAATATGAACGGAGGTACAATAAAAGGAATGAAAGTGGTTGCAGCTAGGGACCGAGGGAACGCTGCTAAGAACCATAAGTAATGCCTACATTGAACTGCGCGTAAGGTGCACCAATGGCACTACTTTCACTGCAGATTTCATTCAGCGAAAACTATGCAAATTGGTTACTTATTAGGTTCTACGTTACAAATTTGTGTTGAATAATAATAATAATAATGTCGTTCTTCTAGACTTTCTTTCAGCATTACAACAAGCCTGCGAATTACCTTTTACAAAACAAGGAAAGTTCTTGATGCAAACTACCTCTACTAACTGAAATGAAATAAACATAACACATTACTAATCTTCCGTACAGTCGCTTATTGCATGATGATATTTTGTATGCCCCTTCAACATTTAAAAACATTTTCTCTAATGTTGCAGGAAGAGCAACCCGAACGTCACAGAGTTCATGGAGAAAACGAATATCACCGGAGACTATAGGAAGTTGGAAAGCGTCTACATTACAAAACTCATTGAACTGGTTTCTCACTTACCGACGAAAAATGGGTAAGCAGTTTGTGTGTGTGTGTGTGTGTGTGTGTTTATATATTTATATATTCATATATGTCACTAAATAGCGTTTGGTAATATAGTCAACGAAGGCCACAGGGAAAATGAAAGTAGTACCAAACGCTTTCGTGGAATAATACGAAAGCGCTTGGTAGGTTCTACTTTTATTTACCCTGTGTCCTTAGCTGAATATATATATATATATATATATATATATATATATATATATATATATATATATATATCTATATATATATATAATACATATATATATATATATATATCTATATATATACACACACACACACACTACACACACACACACACACACACACACACACATATATATATATATATATATATATATATATATAATATATATATAGATATATATATATATATATATATATATAATCACTTACACAATTTTCAGCCCTTTTTTTAAACTGGGTGGTCTTTTCTCACTGAAAATTGCTGTCATTTTTCTTGTTATTGATCATTAACCTAAAATCTTTTTTCCTTTCTTCTGTTGTTAACTTTTCTTTGTTGTGCTTTCTGCCATTCCAATTTGTCCATAGTCTTCATGTTCTTGTTCTGGTCCTTTTTCCATTCAAATTATTGTTGGTTGTTGTCATTGATTCAAATTATGGCTTTTTTTGGAGGGGGAGGGAGGCTTCCGTAGTTCAAATTGCGTCAGTCTTCTCCTTTCTCTCTTTCAGGCCACTCTATGTCCGCATTTGTTTTTGCTGGCATTAAAACTAATGAAAATTCCAAAAACTTTGATGAAATCATGCATATTTGCCATTAATAATATCCCAGTCTCTCTCTCTCTCTCTCTCTCCCCTTTCAGTGAAATTTCACCCTATCTTTTCTTGTCACTGGAATAACTTCATGCTCTTTCTTCTGTAAATAAAGCTTCTATTTTTATCCCTCCTAGATAGTGACCCCCAGCAAAGTTCGGGTATCTAGGACCACTATTTTTGGGGGGTTATTATTTTTATGATTTTTACGGTCATGCCCAACGGTTTTTTTTTTTTTTTTTTTTTTTTTTACTAGACATTCCCCAAAGGTGGGTACATACCGGGTTAAAACCCTTGGGGGTCACTATCTAAAGAAAAATGCTTGTTATTTTTTCCTACAGAGGTTTTACTCCAAAGCTTTTTTTCTGTTTTTTTTTTTTTTTCTCATTTGTCTTTAAAATTATTCACTACCTTTTTAGATACCTAGTATGGCAAGAAGTTTTCGACAACGGGGTAGATGTTGCTGACGACACCATCATCCACATCTGGAAGAGCAGAACTCTTCCAGAGGGATGGAAGGAAGAGCTCACAAAGGTATTGGATTCTTCTTACGAACAGTTGCATTTTTTTCCCTTCGTCCCTCCACACTTATAGAGTAGAGTAGAATATAGAATTTAGGCCAAGCGATGGGACCTACTATATCATTCAGCGCTGAACCGGAAAATAACGGTAAAAAAGCTTGGAAGGTGTAACAGGAGCAAAAGTTAACAGCTCCACTATGAAACAACTGTTAGAGAGGTTAGAAAGCGAGATGGAAGAAAGAGAATATGAACGGAAGTACAGAAAATGAATGAACGAGGTTGCAGCTAAGGGCCGGAGGGACATTGCAAAGTCTCTTAGGTAGCTAATGTGTACGTGAGGTGCATTGGCGGCGCTAGCCACCCCTCCCCCCACGGCCTCCGCACTTATGACTTATCCATGTATAGGATTTTTCTAATTGTTTTAGTCCTCTACATCTTTCTCTGTGTTTTTCGGAACATGGGCGTTTTGTCCTCTGGAACTTGCTGTGTAGGTTCATGGCCTTTCGACATGGCGGGTCAAAACTTTTCCTCAAGAGAGTAACAGTAATAGCAATAACAATAACAATAATAGCAATAGGTAAACAAAAAATGTGAACAATGACTACGGATGAATAGACGAAATCCGTGGGATACAAGTTCCTTGTTCAAGGGCCAAAGATCCACCCCTAGCGTTACACGCAGGGAAAAACGAACTATAAGTTGAGGTTGGTTAGGCTGCGGTGTAGCCCTGGTTGTTTTGCCCGTTCACTACATATGAGTGATATATGAGTAGACGTTTTCTCTCATTTAACGATAATTTCCACAGGATTGAATATTTTGTATTTTTGAGTGACAAATAGATGTGGGGTGTTACAACTATGTCGTAAAGATGGAATCACCAAACGAAATGTGATTCAAGAGGAAAATAGCACTGGAGACCCGCGTATTTTGTATAACCTCTAAGGAGCCTAAACATGTTCGTTTTGCAGGTCACCAAAGCGGGATACAAGACCGTGCTCTCGTCCTGCTGGTACCTGAACGACATCAGCTACGGCCAAGACTGGATAAAATACTACGAATGTGATCCTCAAGATTTTGATGGTAAGGGGCTGTTGGTTTCCTCCTCGGTCTAGCTGACACATGATTGATTTCAATGATGTCATGTGATTTCCACAGATATGGAAAGGCATTATATATACAATTAGCAGCTCCAGACTTTTGATATTGCACAGATTTACACAAGTATATGCCCTCTGATTGAGCCAACTTTCCTCAAAACAAGATCAATTTCGAATTTTCTTATCCTTTCTCATACAAAAATTAATTACAACCAAAAAGATCGTTTGATCACGAAGACAAGAACTTTCATTAATATTACTTACCCAGTTTTACCTTTCATCTCTATCCACATGAAAGCAAAAATTCTGAGGGTAAATCCATAAAAGTCATTCGTAAGACACGACTCCGGTAAACAAGGTGATCTCCTGCAGGTACGGAAGATCAAAAGAGTCTGGTCATGGGAGGCGAAGCTTGTATGTGGGGAGAGTACGTAGATGGCACGAACCTCATCCCGAGGACGTGGCCCCGCGCCTCCGTGGTGGCCGAGAAACTGTGGAGTTCAGCTGCTCACACCAACAGCACCTCAGCAGCTGAGCCAAGGCTGGAGGAGCACCGCTGCAGGCTCCTCGACAGAGGCTACAGGGTCGAACCCCTTTGGCCGTCTTACTGTATGTCGGATGTTGACTTGTAAAGTCGTGTTGGCCAGAATTGTCGGGAACTTAGAAATCTGATGGGTTTAGATTATGTCCTACATTATATTAAGTTTTGATATGGAATATCAGCTCTATCTTATGCGTAACTACTAGTTTATGCTGAGATGTAGATGGGTAAGTTCTCTTAGATTTGTATTGCTATCTCCCTAATCTATTTATGAGGGTTGCTTATTAAAAAGTAAAAAATAAATATTTTAACTCTTTCTCATTTACACTGTTTCCTTAATGATACGAAAAACATTTCGCAAAGTGTTGTTTTGATTAGAGTGGTCATAGAATATCAATGAAACAACTGTCCCGGGCTAAAAAAGAATGTTCTAGACTATGTTCATAATTCTGTTTTACTAGATTCATAAATCATAGAAAGATTATAAAGATTTGTAGAGGTTACACAGTTCAGATGATGCTTACAGTGAAAATTAAGCAATGGGTATTGTTTTTATAGTTATTCGGTACAGAAATGTAAATTAAACTGATAATTCATTAGGATAATTCTCTTCAACTGATAAGTCTCATTATAGCCAAGACTTCCTCTGTGATTTTCTCATAGATCTCCATCTTGGCTGACAAACCTTAATTACATTATTTCTTCAATAAATTTCAAATTATCATTATTTTCCAATGATATTCTGACATCTTAATACGATATCTCATTTGCTTTTAGTAAGAACGCTCTAAAGGAACATTAACATCGAGGTACGTTATGAAGACTGGCTTCAAAAGACATCCATAATTATTCCTTGACTGGTTTATATTTTCAGGTACATCTGTTGCATTGCGTGGCAACTGTTTTTGCTCTCAATAAACGTAAACATAGATACTATGTCTCGCAAGGCACTTAGGGAAATAGGGAGTATCCAAATGCAACCAGCATAATAAAAAAACAGATAATTATATTCACATGACTCCTCAGAAATGAATTACGTCTTGCTATAAGGCCTCTGCCCTTTATAGCCAAGAATATCCATTGAACAAGATGAAAATTTCACGGATTATTTTCACCCCAATTTTTTAGTTCTTCGTTTCGACCCAGAAACAAATTTCTTCCTGACATGGAAACGTTTTTCCACTCCTGATTCCGATACGTCGTCCTTAATAACAACTCGTAAATCACTTTGTCCTTCGCACTGCAATTTTTCGCTTTCCTTTACTCTTGGTCGTCCAACCACAGCTTCAAGGCGTACCTGAATGCAAGGTATCAATGCTACGGTTAAGAATGTATTTAATATACCTTGGTAATTTTACGGATAGTTTTAAAACGTAAAACTTTACTAAAATGCAGTGTTTAAGGCCTAAAAAAAAAGTTCATAAACGGGAAATGCAATTATTAAGAGTAAAATTTTCGGATAATGGCAGTATAAACGAAGAGGGATTGTGGCAGGATGTGGGTAAAAGACTGCCAGAAAACTTGGAATACCTATGGACGCCAAGGCTAGAATGTATGAAGGGATTGTAGACTCAACTCTCCGTTGTGGAAGCTAAGTGTGAGTGGGAGGTGAGAAGTGGGTATATATGTTGGAAAGAGAAGTAAAAATAGCGTAGGTGAAAGCATGGATCAGTGTTTTGAGATAGCTTGCTCACGTAGGAAGAGTGGTGGATAAAAGGTTGGTGAAAAAAGGATACATTTGGGAAGCGTTGGAAGAAGAGAGGGGGATGAGACAGATAGAGCTGGATGGATCTTCTGATATCAAGTATGCTTTCCACAAAAGAGGTTTATCCACAATTCAACAACTGAAGTACACCTTGTCTTTTCTATAAGTAATACTCTAAACAAAAATCAAGACTTTTTCTCTGTGATATTCATCTCACAACAACTGACTCGGTTTTAGACTATAGTCTTTGAATAGGAAGATAAAGAACAAAGATGGTTGAAACTCTAATCAAAGCGAAAGTCAACCAATGCTTGAAATAGTAGTACTAACTGACCTCGTCCCAGTCGTGATCCTCTCGACTTCTTTGTCTGGTTCCGGCATTTTCTTCCTCAGGGCCTTCGGGTCCATGAGACCTTCGCTGTGTTCTGGGGACAGAATTCGACAAATAAATTTCTTTGCCGAGTGACAAGGTTCAGTCATTAATTATTCTTTTTTATTACTTCATTATTCTTTTTTATTACTTCATTGTTGTAACTTTTTTATAGAAAAGTTGTCTTTATTGTAATATATCCTGTCAGCTTATTTTCATTCTTCATCCTTTACAGTTCCATGGTACTTTTACCCTCCGCCCACCTCTCTCTCTCTCTCTCTCTCTCTCTCTCTCTCTCTCTACCTCCGTTTTCATCGACGGTCGTTATAGGAATAATCTCTTCCGCTCTTCTTTCGCTCCCTTTCACGACAACTGCAACCATCTCCGCCGTCAGCCAAGCACTCGCGTTGACCTCAGTATAGTTCAGCTGTTAAAAGTGGAAACATTATTATTATTATTTCTGCTAATGACTCTGAACAAGTAAAAAATACGCCGAAGTTTCTTCGGCGCAATCGAGTTTTCTGTACATCGTATAAATGCTGTATGGAACTCTCAACCATGGCCCATGAAACACTCATCCGCGGCTTATGAAATTTTCAGCCACGGCCCGGTGGTGGCCTGTATTATTGGCACCTACAGCGGTGCCAGATGTACCTTAAATCAAATAAAAACTTCTGAGGCTAGAGGGCTGCAGTTTGGTATGTTTGATGATTGGAGAATGGATGATCAACTTACCAATTTGCAGCCCTCTAGTCTCAGTAGTTTTTAAGTTCTGAGGGTGGACAGACAGCCAAAGCCATCTCAATTTTGTTGCTTTTACAGAAACTAATAAAAACAACAAATCACGAGTAGAGTAAATGAGAGAGCTGATCAAGATGATAAATGTACTGAAATTCGGCCAACAGTTTTCAGGAGCCTACCCTCAACTGACTCTGCAGCGCGTCCACTGTTCGCTCCAGCTTCCCATGGAGGTAGACAACGAGGTGGTGCCTCACGGGGAGACCTCTGTAGCGAACCGGCGGATACGTGGACTCCCAAAGGCCCAGTATTCGGAAGTGCCGGTATTCTTCTGTCTCGAGTTCGAGCCCCGTCTCTTCGCTGAGTTCCCTGGCTGCCACTTCGACCAGAGTCTCGCCATCTTCTGTGTTTTGGAAACAATCAAAAGGGGGAATGAACTGGGATTGGAATTAGAATATTGAATTTAGGCCAAAGGCTAAAATCTGGGACCAATGAGGTCATTCAGAGCTGAAAACAATGTTGAGATTATTGTTATATATATATATATATATATATATATATATATATATATATATATATATCAATGAGCAGGATCGGAGCCACGGGTGGCAATGGACATAGGTCTAACGGCTTCATGCAAAAATATTTGCTGGAAACCATAACGTCTACGGACTCCAGTCCTTTCAAGAAGGAATACATATGGAGGAAAAATGTATGTTGACAGACTGCATGGTTTTAAGATTTGGTGAATTTGCATGATAGATAAGTAGAATTTGGTGGTGTACTAAATTTGTGAATGTTTGTTTTTGAATGGTTAGGATGTACGAATAGTAATTAAAAGGTTGAAGAGAGGAAAGGCACAAGGAGCTGATTAAGATAACGAGTGGGATGCTGCGGTGCGCCCGCGAAACTGTGATGTAGCGGCTGACCTTCATGCTTAATATGTATCAGGGAAATGTTACAAATGAATAGGGACGGGAGAATCATAACTTCTTTTTGATAGAGGTAAAGAGGATGCAGGTGAGTGTAAACAATAACATTACTTTGTATACAGGGGAATGTACTTGCTTGGGACTTGAGCCTCATTTACACGGGTCAAGTTGAGAGGCAAGTCAAGTGTGCAAGTGACTTGACGTGTGTAAACATTAC
Organism: Macrobrachium nipponense; assembly: GCF_015104395.2. NCBI lineage: Eukaryota > Metazoa > Arthropoda > Malacostraca > Decapoda > Palaemonidae > Macrobrachium > Macrobrachium nipponense. Next base: position 98,023,801 of record NC_087201.1, on the reverse strand, counting down.
ACTTGACCAATATTTTGTTCAAGTCAAGTAAGAAGCAAGTTGACAGTCAAGCTGAAGAGCAAGTCAAGTGAATAGACACGAGATCTATTTGAGGCAAGTTGCTTCTCCTCCATTCACCACTGGCAAGCTACTTGCTATCTACTTGACCTGTGTGAACATGCACGTGACAACCTTTATCATTATTCATTCCAGCTTAGTTGCAGGACAGATGTTGTGCCGAATACAGGAATTTTATTTTACTCACTGTTTTAAAGGACAGTCTTCGTAAGATCCATTGTAAAACAAAGAACTTATGTGCAAGCTCCAAATGCACAGCAGAAACTGAGAGGCTAGTTGCCTGAGTCGCTTGGTTTGTGTGTACAAGCAGTTGCCCTATGCTATTTGCCTTTAAAAGGGAAGTAGTCTACTTGCTCACTTGACTTGCCTCTCAACTTGACCCGTGTACATGGGGTTTTACTTTATTCGTGGATGCCGCCGTGTTAATATAGTTTTAGCTTTGACGAGGTAAAGTTTTGAATGTACTTGAACTATAAAGTAGTATTTTTGGCCGCTAATACCAAATACAAATTCGATGTTGCAATGTATTGCAATTGTCCCGCAATTCATCAATGTTACATTCTTTAGTACCTTAAACTCGTGACATCGTCAGCAGTCACTTTCACAATCATTTTCGACGTTATGCATTTACCACGAGGTAATTATGAAATCACCTCCAGGGTCGACGAATTACTCGGGGTCGAAAGGGAGTCGATAAATGTCCTTACTCGATGGAACTTTTGCTGCCAAACGTAAGAAATAAAACTACACAAGAAATTTGAAAAATAGATGTAATATCACAATAAAATGCGACCAGTTTTGATGCATATGCCTGATGCTTGTGTAACTTAGTTTTATTTCCCTTTCATTTCATGCTGTCTGGAACGTGATTCACAATTATTCATGGTAAATTATCAATTTACCATGAATGAAATGCTTTGCCCTAATCAAACTAGCTTTTAGCACATCGTAAACTAGAATTGTATACTCGCAAACTACGAACAAGTGTTGACAAACTGCACCTGCATATCATAGCTTCTAAAATTACCCCGATATTCACGCTTCACGGCGATTCATTGAAATGATGTACGAGTGTTTGCATAACAACGAACGAAAATAAAGACCAACAATCGATCAGCTAGAAAAGTTCTGGGAATTCTGGCAACTTTGCCTTTTCCGTCAATAGCGGTGTATTACAGATTTCGTTACTTGGAAAGTATTTCAGTAAATGCTTAAAGAATTCGTGAATTCTGCTAACTTGTATTTCATGTCCTAATCAATATAAGGTGAGGTGGGCTATTGTGTTATTAATACTAAATGGTTCGGCCTATCCAATATGTACTCTAAAACAAAAATGCTTTAGTATTATTTTTCCTACTAGCGCCTTCAGCTTACCACAGTGTCCTCCGGGGGGTACCCAGACTCCAGGGAAGGTCCTCATATGAAGCGCCCTTCTGGTCATGAGTACATAACCGTCTTTGGATTCAATCAGAGCTGACACCCCGACGTCCACTCCTCGCTCTCGGATTTCTGGCGGGAGCGCTTCCCGATCTGCGCTTGTTATCTTGCGGGGTACGCAGAAGCTCGGATGCTGAAAAGATAGCAATGAAAAGACCTCTTCTCCTATCTATATACTTCATTTAAGCTTTTTTCGTTATTTAATCTGGAAACTTCCTTTACCGTACATTTCCTGTTTATTCATTCAGTCTGTAAATTACTCCTAACGCATGGTTTCAAATTCTTATTAAAAGAGATGATTTTGTTTCAATTTCACGTACTTAGAAAAATCTTGCTTGTATTTAATGGTGCAATTTTGTGCGTGCAGGCCGAAGTCTGTCTTAGCTTAATTTCTAACTTTAACTGAATTGTTTGTATCTAATAGGTTCAATAAACAAAAGGAAGACAAAATTCGTTCTGAATTTTTGCTTCAGAGAAAACAGAGGAGCTGAGTAACATGTAATTCCACGCAGAATCTTCACAGTGAAAGTTGACAAAATAATTACAACCAATCTATATTTGTTTAGAAATTGAATGTGGAAACAATTACCAACTTTGAACTATTCCAGTAGCCTGTAGATGAAACTGTAAATATAGTAATAGGATAATACAGCTAAGTCACTTGAAAACAAACTGAAAAAAAATCTGTGATGTATAAATAACAAAAACGAATCGCCACCAGATGGGGCAAATACGATACTGTACATCTTGTAACTACGTGCACAATTTTAACTTGCATACTCATATAAGTATGAATACTGACTTATAAGAAGCAGTTAAAATGTACTCAAATACTGAAGTTATAACTATGTTTTGAAACATCTTCTGACAATGTTATCAGTTTGTGTATATGCATGCCCGTTTTCTGTAACTCTCTCTTCTCCTCTGAACCTCAGTCCCTTAAGTAACAATAATACTATCCCTGCAGAAATGGAAAATACAATGTCATTTAATCATCGCTGATAATGGTAATTATATTGATCACTCTTTTTATCATATTTTTCAATATGAAATATCACGAACAAAATATTATCACAATCATTAAGATAATAATAGTCAAATGTAGAAAAACTATTAAACTTATTCTATAAAAAAGATTAATTACTAAACGGAACCATGTATTGTCCAAATTGACAGATGAACTGTAAAAATAGTATCGGGAAATATACACCTGAATGAAATTACTCCTTGCTAAGACTTACTGGAGATTTTATCTGTATAGTTACACAGTGGTTCTCAACCTTTTTTGGCCCATGCTCCCTTTCACCATATGTCTAAATCTCATTCCCCCTCTTCCACCCGACTTTCCAAAATTGTCTACCTCAAAAAGTGCATTCCAAATAATATGCAACAAAATACTAACACAAACACAGGCCTAAGGAGAGAAAGCCTTACGTAACCTTTCAGTAGTGCGGACCGATGCACACTGCGTTTTGTGGTCCTAGAAATTCTGCCAATATGTGGTCAGAATTCCCCAAACCCGTCCCCCACCCTCCGAAACTCTGAAATTCCAATCTTCGGGGGAATTCCCCCTGGTTAACCACGGGTACTTCGTAGTTGGGCGTTCTACCACCAAGACGGTGTACTTGCAGCAGCTGTCAGAGCCTTGCGCCATCTTCATACACCCGGAACCGCGGGTATTAATAAGTCTAAAAAACGGCGCTTAACGTGTCTTGCGATTTTTTTTATTATTATCATCGTAATGGTAAGTTGTGCTGCTTATAGTTATGGAAATGGGGGCAGAAACTCTTCAAGAGAAAATTGAATAACACTTCGCAGGTAAGCAAAACATATTGAATTTCATTTAGCCCACCCATTGTTTTGTGCTGGTCAGTTAACTTCTTGTTAGCAGTAGATACGTGATTTCTATTAACATGTCTTATCTTTCCAGCATATTGTTGTGGCACAAAAGTGCAGTGGCGATTTCAATTTTGAAATCAGAATATCGTTAATCCTGTGCACGCCACATAATATAAAGAAAAGAGAACTTTTTCTTTATTTAAGATGCTTAGTAGTAAGTAGGTCTATAGGCATATAGGCTACTGGTTGTGTCAACAAGTCTTGTCTTTTAATCAAGTTACTGTGATGTATAAGTACACCTGCTGTATTTAATCAGTTACTAAGAATTCTTTGCTGTAGGTAGGCCTATAGGATACTGCTATACCATCACTGTTACAGTGTAAACGTGCATACTTAGATTTATGTACCCATAATCACCTTGATAACGTGGTTTCTCAACGAAATTTGTAAATGTCACACTTGGGAGAGTATTTCAGGACTGCGCACATGAACCACGGAAACCACATTGGTAGTAGCAAGAGAATGAAATTCGGTAGCCTATGCTATATATACCTGGCCGTCAAAGTAGGTATTTGGTAAGATGAAAATAATTTCGCTTTGGTAAAAACTATCGAATTACTATGCCATAGTAAAATAATGGTCTTTTAGAATAGTAACAAGTTGGAAAAGTATCTTGCCAAGCAAACGTTAGGTCTATGCCTATATATTCATCAAGTGATTTTTTTGGTATTGTTTTGGCCTTTTAAGAACAATGTTATTCAAAATAAATCAAAATCACCTTCTTATGGTGCGCCTTGTTAACAATTCTCTCTCTAAATATCGTCCGAAAGAAATGACTGCATGCCTTTCTGTCGTCGGTTTGTTTATAACACGATTTCCTGTATTCGAGATATTTGTAGATCAAACTGCAAAATTCATTTCTCCAACTACATCAGTTCTCGGAGTCTCATTATTTCGAAATATATTGTGCAGTAATGATTAATTTATCTGTAACAGAATAACACACTATAGTAATGATTAAACGAGAGAGAGAAAAAGCAATGGGCTGCCGTATTGTATTGTATCTGCACTTACTCTGCAGCATAGTTAGTAGCTACACACTGTTTTCAGGGATTTATTGTGGTCAAATATATAATTTTCTGATTCACTGACCTATAGTCTAGGTCATTTGCATATTTATAATGTTTTCATATAATAACGACTTAATAAAGAACCATCAAAGAATGGTTGTTTACGCGCCAATTTACGAAGCAGTAAAAGTCGATCGAGCGGTGACTCTTGATGGCTACCTAGATTGCAGACGATAACACAGTGACAGCTTTAGGTCTCCGTCTAATTATTAAGGCAACTTAAATCTACTTAGAATTGTTTTAATACATGTAAAAAGTGATTGTGATTAACTTGATAAGGGACGTTCTTTGCAAAGTGATATTGTAAATGCATTTGATACTTAGATCTACTGTATAGTCCCATTATCAGTTAATGCTGTAGCGTGTCAGATTCATATAATGATAAACATTCAGGTTTTCCTCTTGACACATGTTTACGGGAAATGATCTTTAGGCTATAAAGGAAAGCGTATACTTTTATATACACGTCAGTTTTAACCGATGGCTGAATAAATATAACATTTAGGCGATACACACTCGGTAGGGAGCTCGCAGAGCTAAGCTGAGAGTCAGCCTTTTGTTTCTCCTAAAACCTAACTATAGTTCATAAGTGACCACCTTCACTTGATAACCGTAATTTTCGTCGGCCGTCGATGAGGAATAAATATATCAGGTGTTATGGACCTTCTCTCTCTCTCTCTCTCTCTCTCTCTCTCTCTCTCTCTCTCTCTCTCTGTGTGTGTGTGTGTGTGTGTGTGTGTGTGTGTGTTCTAGCCTTTTAAAATGAAACTAAACAAGACCGCACCCTAGATTTGGTAATCAAATTTAAATCATTGCCACTGCTAAGAAAGTTTTCTTTGTGTGTGACCTTTCTTACAGAATTGGAAAACCACGCCCTGTTGAGAATATATATATAATATATATATCTATATATATATATATATATTATATATATATATATAGATATTATTATATTTTATGAATATTATATATATATATATATGTGTGTGTGTGTGTGTGTGTGTGTGTGTGTGTGTGTGTGTGTGTGTGTGTATGAAATTTTATCACGTCACCGTGATTCTTATACATGTATTAAGCTACAAATGTATTTAATATCCAATTTGCTCTACCTCGGAATTAATATATTTTCATACATGTATCCCGAAGGGGAATTTCTTAGTTGATAATAATTTCGTCCTCTCGTGGATTTGAATCAGCGGAGAGAGGAGAAATCAGGACTTCAGTGACGGTACCGACTCTGCCAACACTGAAGTCCTGATTTCTCCTCATTCCGTTAGTTCGATTCCACGAGAGGACGAAATTATTATCAACTAAAAAATTCCCCTTCGGAGTACAAAGGCTGGAACACACACATACAAAATATTTCCATGTATGTGTATACATATGCACATATACAGTGGGACCAAACATTTTATATAACTTTTCTATGGTAACAAAGACCTACCAGGTGGGGTGGGACGGTGCCACCGCAGCTAAAACGTTCTAAGCAGCATGAAAGCAGCAGTAGCGGGATATTTTTAGTTCAAGGTGACATTCGTGCGTGTCACTTTCCGCACGAATTCGTGGCGAATAAAAGAAATTTCCTTGGAATACTTGTTCCATGACTCGTTTTCACAAGACGCAGTGTTTTGAAATTACGTAATTGGCAGTAGTACAAACTGGAGTACTGCGAGTACTAAATACATTTTAGAAAATCATCAAATGGTGAGTCAGTTTTGACTTAATTCGTTTTTTATGTGGACCATATATTGATTTTGTATAGTAAATATTAAGTGAATAGTTATACGACTAAAGAATAAACGCTAATGAAAAAGCTGCCATGATTTCTGTTCTGGTACAACCCATGTACTGTTTGGGCAAATAAAAAAAGAAATAGCTGAATGTGTGTGCGTACGCGTGTTTATTTGATTTACTAGACTACGAAATCATTAAGTCAATATATATATATATATATAATATATATATATATATATATATATATATATATATATACATATATATATATATCTATATATCATATATATATATATATATATATATATTATATATATATATATATATATATATATAAAATATTTAGTATATATTGAAAAACAGATATGATACACGATTATCTAGGAATTGAAAATAGGCCCAACTTGTACACTACACTAAAAAGAACTGAAAAATGATTCGGTGACCCTTCCCTTACTGTCAGTAGCAAGACCTTGGTCAGTAGCTCGTTGCTAGGCTGATCTTGATTGCGCACGAACTCCACACGGTAATGGTTCCAAAACACACACGTCAGTTTGGACGTGAACTAGATTAACCTTTTTCCTTTCTGTTATGTCTACAAAATATGTGGTTCCTTATATGACTGCATTTCCGTGGTTTTGTTAACTCTAGTCCTGGCGATAGAAATTGTGAATGACATTGGAAATAATAAGTAAACTAGCGTTATGCGTATAGATGGTTGCGAATCTACTCACATTACGACCAATCATTAGACAGAGGCTTTCTAGGAAATGAGGTCTTTCGAGTCTAAAAGCAAAACATTTTATAGTTAGTATACCCATCATGACTTACTGACACTATTAAATCAATAGTCATGCATGAGCAATAACCATCAGCTATCAGGCTGAACCTTACACTATGGTTACAAACAAAACTTTGTAGGTGTTTGGGAGTCTCTCTCTCTCTCTCTCTCTCTCTCTCTCTCTCTCTCTCTCTCTCTCTCTCTCACTTTACCTGAAATCTGTAGCCGCTGTATTCATGATCTTCCGACTGACAATCCCTTTCACTTTTTTGGCTTTCGGTCGTTCTTCTTCTCCTACGCGAAGAGGGAGAACGCTCTGCTGGTGGTTGCAAGTAAACTATGTTATTTTCCAGAGTACAGTCTAACCTTCCATTTCCATTCCTCATCCCAAAATAATCCATTAAACAAACATCGAAATCGGCTGGTCGGAAAAGTTCGTTGTGATTCCGTCGGACGTACACAACGGTGCGATTGTAACCTTGCGCCTCGGCGCCCATGATCTGAATGAGCATGTAAGAGTCGCAGCTAGGCTGATTAGGTGGACTCTCTCTCTCTCTCTCTCTCTCTCTCACACACTCTCGTCTTTAATCGATTTGTCGTGCAAACCCCACCTTTCATATACTGTAAATATACGAGTTGCCATAGAAAGGTACATATGACATTATCAATTAATCTGTACTGCCCATGTGCGGTGCTTTCAGTATGCCCGGCAGCATTTTTTGAAGCGCTAAGTAGACTAAACACATCCATTTTTTAATTAGTTTAAGTATGAATGTATACATGTACAGCGAATGCTCATGAGCAGTGCATCGAACTCCTCTACACACGCTGTACCTCTTGCATATCAAAGTTCTTCCTTTCTCATACCTCTTTTCAACATCCACCCAACCCTTTCTGGGTCTGTCTCTCCTCCATCCCCCAACACTTTCGAGCTATGCTGATCTTTTCACAGGCCTTCCATCTTCCAGTATTTCCTCTTGACCAAACCATCTCAAAGTGCTAAGATCCAACCTTTCACCTCCTTTAACCTTTTTACCTCTTCTTATTTCCCCAGTTCTCACGTATATGCAATGCAAATAGTTCAACCTAACAGTATAGACTTTTTTCTTTTAATTGTATTCAACAGCGACACTTCACTTTCATAAAGGAGAATTAGCTCAACAATCATTTTATTTATTCCATTAACAATTCTGATCTCTTCCTAGTTTGTTTTTCACATACCGCTCTACCTTTCTTGCTTCGCTAATTCGTTTTCTCGCCTTATCACTAGCATGTCATGCACCCCCCTTTTCTGTCTCTACTGTCATGATACTCTCAAACAAACGGCCTTTCTCGTACCGACTAGTAGGGATTTGTCACGTAAATCAGAACTTTTTTCTGTGAGGAATATTCCAGTGCTCATTCAGGCGACATATTTAACCTCAAGGTTAAAATCAAAATCTTCTCTGAACGTTTTTGTTACATTTTTTATGGAAGTGCTTTGCTGTAGATCTTCAAACACTTGCTAACCATAATTGTCTTGAAATAATATCTTTGATAATGTTATTATACTTAACATTATCGAGTGATAGCGGTTCTCTTTACAATTTAACTGAGATGGCTATGCCCAGAATTCTTCCAGATACGTGGGAAACTTTAGTTTCTTCAAAAAATAAATTATTTTTCTTGTCTCAGAACGAATCAGCTGTACTTGCAACTTTTTAGGCTAAGTGATCGGTAGTTCAGACCAGATTATAATAATTTATCGGCATTTGTTTTCTACATTCACTTTATTTTACTTGATTTTATTTTTTTTACTTTACTTAAGAAGGTACTTAGAAATATTACCCTCTGGTATCCTCGTACCTTCATGTAGTATGGGGGGTAAAACTGTAAGCTTTCAGAGAGAAAAGTACACAATAAAAGTATTGATTCTCTCAAAGGAATGTCAACTCAGGCACAGCGAAGGAACGGAAAGTCACAACCATTGGTGCTTGAACAGTTTTGTCGATTTGCAAATTCGGCTCTAGAGTGAATTTGTAAATTTGCCTCTAGAACAACTTTATTCGCCTCTAGAGCAAATTTGTAGATTCGACTCTAGAGGAACTTTGTATATTCGGCTCTAGAGCAACTTTACAAATTTGGCCATGGAGCAAATTTGCACATTCGGATCTAGAGCAAAATTGCATATTCGACCCTAAAGCAACTTTGCAAATTCGGCTTTAGAGCAAATTTACAAATTCGGCTCTAGAACAACTTTGTAAATTCGGCTTTAGAGCAAATTTTCAAATTCGGCCCTAGAGCGGATTGCAAATTCGGCACTAGAGTTAATTTGTAAATTCGGCTCTAGCGCAAATATGCCAATTCGGCTTTAGAGCAAATTGCAAATTCGGCTGTAGAGCAACTATGTAAATTTAGCTCTGGAGCAAATTTGCAAATTCGGCTCTAGAACGACTTTGTAAATTCGGTTCTAGAGTTAATTTGTAAATTCGGCTCTAGAGCATTTTTGTGAATTCAGCTCAAGAGCAACTTTGCAAATTCGGCTCTAGAGCAAATATGCAAATTCGGCTTTAGAGCAAATTGCAAATTCGGCCCTAGAGTAAATTCGGCTCTAGAGCAACTCTGCAAATTCGGCTCTAGAGCAACTTTGTAAATTCAGCTCTAGAGCAACTGCAAATTCGGCTATAAAGCAACTTTGCAAATTCGGCTCTGGAGCAACTCTGCAAATTCGGTTCTAGATCAAATTTGCAAATTCAACAACTCTGCAAATTCGGCTCTAGGGCCAAGCACTGGGACACTTTCAGCCACTCAGCCTTTAAAGGCATTGGAAAAAGAGCGCTGGAGTGGTTGGACAGCAAGGTGGAAGAATGTAAGCAAAAATGGAGGTAGAGTAAAAGATTAAAAGTCAGTGGCCGAAGGTGCTATTTGTTGATTCACTTTTTTTCCGTGGCAAGTTAAACATTAAAGAACAGGGTGCCATTTGAAAAGAAAGAAGAAATAGAATTCTTGCTTTGTTAGTTTCTGATATTTCGGGACTGATATCTTACTACGAATTATTCTATCAGGTCAAGAGGAAAATGATTAATTAATTATTCCTAACGTATTCTCCTATTCTCCAAGATGGCCAACTATGCTTAGTAACTTGCTAGCAGTAGGTGCATGCACCGCAGAAACATTTGTTAAATTACATATGTTCAAGTATTATCTATATATATTATTATTCAAAGGAGCAGACCCTCTTAAACTGGTCCTGTTGTCAAGGATAGTAGCATCAGTTGAATTGATTTTATTCCGAATCTTTTCAGTTCTTCTTATGCCTCTCCTTCTTTCATACTAATATTTGCTAAAAGCTGACCAATAAACACAATATGGTTAAGAGGAAGAGCAGAAGTTCTACGTCTTTTCTGTCAGTTTTTTCTTTTTTTTTGTGCGCACCCGAGTGGAAGTTAAACATGGCGATGCGATTCCGTAGAGTTTGATGTGCTATGAAGTATTATTTTTTTTCCTATTCTTATTTATCCTAGATATATTTACAGATAAGTTTGTAATAAGCATAACAGCATTTATGTATCAGTATATAACTCATTAAATCATATAGGAAATAGTTCTATATGTTAACAGATTGATGTACATTAATCATATCACCGTCATATTCTGATAAGAGTCTTGTCTTTTATAATATTGTATTTGAATGAGAACTTGTTTAAAAGTAAAAACTATTGCAATTTGTATATGATAAATTTACATGAATGCGCCATGAAGAAATTGCTGCTGAAAATGCAGATGTGGAATCCGCATCGGCGTACAAACTTGGATAGCTGACGAAAATTCCGCACTTTCGAGGATCTTGTTTTGTTTCCACTTTCCCTGGTGACGTCACACCGTGCCTCTAGCACGTCATCCATTCATTAAAAAAGACATGACTGATGTCCCATCAGACGTGAATGCATTATAGTTTGGAGGGGACGTAATAAATATGTATCATTTAGTTAAAATAAATCCGAAGTGCTTAGAAATCTTCGCATTATTTGGAAATGCAATTCGTAAGGAACAGCAGACATGCCGTCCCTTTAGCACTGTCATCCATTGAAGACATAACTAAAGCACGTCAGATGTGAATGCATTATAATAGTTTGGAGGGACGTAATAAATATGTGTCACTTCGTAAAATAAATCTAAAGTGCGTAGAGCAATTCGTATTATTTGAAAATGCAATTCGCACGGACTACTAGAAATTGTTTGAAAAAATGTCCTGTGTGCAGATTTTTTTAGCTTATGGTTTACCTATACGTATAAAAAAAGTCATCCAGAATCATATAAATGTATAATAATTTACTCCTGTCAAGGATCATTTGTAACTGTTGTATTTATTTATTCCATTATCGTAGTTAAAGAATGAAACCCTTTATCCTCAGGTGAAGCACAATCTGCGAGTATATATATAAAAATGCCACGAAACAAAAAAAAAATACTTTTATTCTCTCTCTCTCTCTCTCTCTCTCTCTCTCTCTCTCTCTCTCTCTCTCTCTCTCTCTCTCTCTCTCTTAATATCTGAATACCTTTGCAAGGACTGATGTGGTCTGAAAGGTAGGCACTAGACCAACTTCGCATTCTATCTTAGTGATTCGTATTCAAGAAGAATGTTCTGTAGTGAGGCTCCACATCTCAAAATATACATCGTTACATGAACGCTCCTGTATACTACTGCGAGACAGAATAGAATGGGAAATAAAACTGAAATTGTTGTCTAAACCGGGAAGAGAGGTTGATCATGACTACGTCAATTTAGTAAGCCGTGCTTTACCCGTTACTTGTGTTTTCATATATATTACTTTCGTAAACTCTGTAATATCGTCTGATATAGACTCAAATACTTTTATTTAATATTACCCTTAGGTGTCATTATGGAAGGCAGTAGGATAAAAGCTGCATGGGGGAAGTGGAGAAAGATAGCTAGAGTAGTATGTGATAAGAAAATGCCAATCAAGCTAAAAGTCAAGATATATAACACTGTAATAAGACCAGCGTTATGTATGGAGCAGAAACATGGGCTCTAAGAAGAAGAGGAGGTAAAGATTCAGAGAACAGAGATGAGAATGCTGAGTAGATTTGGGAGTATTGCTGTTTGAGAGATTGGAAAATGATGAAATAAGACGAAGGGAAGGCTTAGTAAAGATTACAGAACTGATAAGAGAGTCACGATTGAGATGGTATGGCAGTGGCGGATCTAAAAAATCTCTCATATATATATATATAGATATATATATAATATATATATATATATATATATCTATATATATACTAATATATATAATATTACGGTTTTTGATCGCCTCATCTTCCCAGTATCATTCATTTTTAGTTATTTGCTTGAAGAGCAGCCATTTTTACCCCCACCTTTAAAACATTGGGGAGATTGGCATGTCCGGTCTGGGGTGAAAATAATCCGTTAACGACTAGACCTAGTGTGTACGGTAAGAAGGGCAGGTCGCAGGGGTTATATAGGCTTCTTGGCGGGCTTTAGGTACTCCTAGCTTTAGACCACTTTTCCCAAAAATCTGCTGGCTGTGTTTTTGCATCTTTCCAGACAATGCCGTAGGCAGTGTGTGATCCCAGGCCGCTTGGAAATGCCCTGATGCGTCCTCAGTCTACGCCAGCTTCTGTTATCGGGCAGATGTGCTCGCCTCTGACTTGAAGTCAGCCCCTTTGTTTCGTTGTCACTGGTTGGAGCCCTCCTCAGACATCACGATACATGTGCAAGCCACTAAGGACTACAGGTACGTCTCGATGTTGCTTGTAAATAAATGTAAATTAGATTAATCCGCTGAGTTTTCGATGGCGACCTTGCATTCCCTTTAACAATTATCTAAGGTAAGTCAGAAGCGCTCCATTTTCCCATATTTCCTCTTTTTTACCCTTACGTTTTGGACAAAGGCCATCTCAAATGTCCCGGGACCTGTGGCGCGCCATGACCGCCCATCCCCGGATGCATGGCGGGCCACATCCACCCACCCCAGGATGCGTGGCAGGCCCCGCCCGCCCATCCCGGGACTCGTCGCGGGCCTCGCCCGCCCGTCCCGGAACACTTGGCGGGCCACGCCCGCCCGTCCCAGGAGTCGTGGTGGGCCCCGTCCGCCCATCCTTGGACACGTGGCAAGCCCCGCCCGCCCGTCCTGGGACACGTGTTGGGCCCCACCCGCCCTTCCCGGGACGCATGGCGGGCCTCGCCCGCCTGTCCCATCATAGACAACACCTTTGCTTAGTCTTAGAACCAGAATATGCCACTGACTCCTTCCAATTCTCTTGGGGTTTCTCTGAATCCTTTCAGTTCTGAGGCTTCTCTGAATCCTTTCAGTTCTCCTGGGGCTTCTCTGAATCCTTATAGTTCTTCTGGGGCTTTTTTGAATCCTTTCAGTTCTCCTGGGGCCTCTCTGAATCCTATGCTTCTTCTCCTGGCTCTCCACCAATCCTGTCATTTTCCTCACACTTTCTTCAATCTTCCCATCTTCTTTTCCCTTTCAGGAATCAATAAAACTCTTAAGAAAACGTTTCAGCATATTTATTTCCCTGCAACTTCAACTTCCTTCAAGGATCAACTCAACAAAGCAAACTTATTACCAATAAACATTAAACTTTCCATACAGCAAACATTGGCCTCAAATTTTTTCACATCTCATCCATCTTTGTGAGACCAGCGCCATTCCTTGAAGATCGCGCCATTCCTTGGAGATCTTGCCATTCCTTGAAGACGAACAGCTGCTCCTTCAGTTTCCATGTGTCTTTCTCCAGGCGTCTGTTTTTACCCTGGAGGTTCTTCAGGTTGTAAACCAATTTCTCCTTCGCTCCTCGCAGCTGTCCAACCTCATCTTCCAGCTTTTCGTTCCGTTCGCCCTGGACACCGGTCTTCCTCTCCAGATTTCCTTTCTCTAGAAGGCATGTCAGCTCCTTCCTCTTGAGTTTCGCAGCCTCAATTTCACACTGCAGTCCACACTTTTCCTTCCTGAGGTCTTCCACTTCCTTTTGCAGGCGCTCGAACCTGACCTCGACGTCTTTCCTGCCGGATTCGCGCTTTTCGGTCGCGTCCTTTTGTTCCTGGATGAGCCTCGCCATCCGCGCCGCTTCTTCGCTTTTTAACTGCCGGTCTTTCTCCTTTTGTCATACGAGTTCCTCTTGCCTCTCAACCTGGCTATTTGCCTCTGCCAACCGCACTGTTAGTTCCCTTATCCTCTCACATAGGGCATCGTTTCTCTCCCCAATTTCCTTTGTCTTCCATCAGCTGCTGATTTTCATCTGTGATCTTGAGGATCTTGTCTTCCAGCTGCCGATTTTCCCTCTTTTCTTGGTCGTTCTCCCTCTTCAGGAACAACGTGTCAGCTTCGAGCGAGTAGGCCCTTTCTTGCCAGGCCTGCTGTTGCAACACCTCCTGAGTGATCTGGATCACACGAGTATGTTCTTTCCTTCCGCCCACCTTCTGAATCTCTTCATTGTTGTCGAGCCTCTGTTGCAACTGAAGAATTATCCTGTCCAAGTTCACCCGCTGTTCTCTCTGGCACCGGATGGTGTCTTGCTAAGCCGCAATTCTCTCCTTCAGTCCCTTCTCCTTGGGCTGTTCAACTCCATCAACAGTAGTCAGGAAGAACCTCACCAGTGAATAGGCAGCCACAATAAACAAGAGGACTATTCCTGCGTTAGACTTCTCTCCGTATTTCGAACAATAACTGGACATACTCCCCTCACTCCCTCTCGATTTTTCGTTGATTTTCTATATACCACGACGAGAGATATTTCGATTTATCAAAATATAGCAGGAAATATTCTGAACATTCTTTTAACTCTCCCTTGTCTCTTGGTGCTATAAATTGCTGAAATCTCTCTCACTCTCAGGGATTTTTTGCAGTACGTATCTTCTCTCTCTCTCCTCTTCTCTCTCAGCCACCCTCTCTCTCGTCTCTCTCTCTCTCTCTCTCTCTCTCTCTCTCTCTCTCGTCTCTCGGGATGGGTTTTTTGTTAATCTTATCTGTTAAAATAAATTTGGGGATTTTCCTTTATTTACCTTTTTGTCTATAACAAAACCAATACTACCTACAGGGTGGCAATTGCAACTTAGGGAAAAAAGGGCCAGTTTTCTAAGGCAAGTTTAATTTTTATTGAATTTTACTGGATAATAATTAAAGGATACAATTCTAAACGAATTAGCCGAAACATCAAGATTTAATAGATATATATCTATATTATATATATATATATAATATATAATATAATAATTAACTAATCAACCATAAACATTTTCAAAAACTATAGGTAAGTTTTTAGATGTTAAATGTATATCATATGGATACAAAGAAAAGATGAACTGAAATTTAATTATATTACATTTTGTCCTACATAAAAGTGAAAAAAGATATAAAGGAGTACAATTTTATTAGAACATAACTCGCGTTCGTAAACTGAAATGCAATATGAGAACAAAGTAGAAAACACTAATATCCCTATTCCTATTTAAGGCGAAAATGACACTAGATGAATTAGCGCGACTCGACGCGACGCGTTTGGTGTGAACGCAACCTTAGTAAGACGTTGCGTATCTGTTTAATATAATATGCAGGTAGCTTTCTGAACGTGGAAATATTTGAGACTCCTTGTAACACATTAAAAATGGGATGTAAATATGCAATTCACAATTAGCTTATTATTTGAGAACATAGAAATAATAAGAATTGTTTTGAATGAATGCAGTTCAGCGACCAGTAATCACCTGGAATCTAAATTCAGTCCCAATTCAGTAACAGAACAAAAGTAAACACACCTTTGATTAACCACAAAGTCATTTTCCAGGGAATCCATGTTATGTGACTGGAAATTCTTTGTACAATTTGAATCACAGTAGTTTTATAGAATGTTGTATTCCAATACAATATGCAGCACTCTTACAGTACACCTATCTTGATAGTAATGTCGTGATAGCTAAAGTAGAGAATGTATGAAAGTGAGAACGTTGGTTTTCTGTATATGGTAAATTTGTATTCTGTCGTGTCTCTGATTATTAAAACATCAAGAAAAGGAATTTTGTTGTCTGTTTCCCATTTAACTTTAAATTTGATGCTGGGCACTAATGCGTTTAATTTCGAGAGGAATTCATTAAAATTGCCCCAGACAACAAAATTCCTTTTCTTGATGTTTTAATAATCAGACACGACAGAATACAAATTTACCATATACAGAAAACCAACGTTCTCTTCTTTCATACATTCACTACTTTAGCTATCACGACATTACTATCAAGATAGGTGTAGCTAGCGACCTGTTCTTAAGAGCCTTACGAATTTGTTCGCCAGAATTCCTGGAAAAAGAATTTGAACTAATTCGCAAGCAACTTTCGTCTTTAAAGTATCCTGACCATATAATTGAGAAAGCAATTCACAAAGCAAACGTAATTTTCTACCGACCCCCTAAAGACAAGACCAGAGATACACCCAACAATAAAATAAAAATTCCTCACCTGGACACGATTAAGAGAGTAACCCACACCCTCGGAAAATCTAATCCTTTTGCATTTACTTACCCAAACACCTTAGCCAAATCCCTGATTAACGTCCGACAAAAGACATCTCCCAAGGACACTGGGGTATACGAAATCCCATGCCAGGACTGTGACCAATCTTACATCGGATTTACAGGTAAATCACTTCCCCAGAGACTAATACAACACAAACGGTCAGTTAGGTATGGACAACAGAACTCGGCTATTTTCAACCATATAAATGAACATAACCATAGAATAAACTGGAATTTGTCACGTGTAATTTATAGCAGCAACTGCCGGTACAAGAGTCAAATGATGTAATCGGCCTTAATAAAAGAGAGGCAGGTAATGAACATCTCAAAAGGAGCATGGATTTCAGATACGATCGACAAGGTTTTCATTCAACCAACACTTAAGAAGATTAAAGGAAGATTATCAGCAGGGGTGACGTAAATTGGCTTGCCTGTGGATGGACCTCTTTGTATAAATACCACCTTTTCTGTAAACTTTTCTCATTCATCTACCTGAAGAGGGAGACAGCAGTCTCTGAAATATAGTACTTTTCTCTCTATATTTTGGTGTTTTTATGGGCTCATTTTATTAGATATATATATATATATATATATATATATATATATATATATATATATATATATATATATTCATACACACATATATATACATTCATACATATATATATCTATATATACATATTTATATACATTAGATTTACATATATTTATGTACATGCACTGTACATATATACATACATATACATATACATATATACTATATACATATGAGAAGTATTATTTTTTCCTTTCTTATTTGTCCCAGATAATTATATTTACAGATAAGTTTGTAATAAGCATAACAGCGTTTACGTATCTGTGTATAACTCATTAAATCATATAGGAAATAATTTTATAATATATTAACAGATTGATGTACATTAATTATATCATCGTCATATTCTGCTAAGAGTCTTTTCTTTTATAATATTGTATTTGAATGAGAAATTGTTTAAAAGTAAAAAATATTGCAATTTGTATATGATAAATTTACATGAATGCGCCATGAAGAAATTGCTGCTGAAAATGCAGATGTGGAATACAAACTTGGATAGCTGCCCCGTAGACTTTTTATTCCGCATAGCAGCCGAAAATTCCGCACCTCGGCAGTACTGGTGGCCTCCCATTATTAACGCTCAGGCGCGCCTGCGCAGGTCGTTTCGACCCAGGCATACTGATTGAAATGAATGCTCAGGTCGTCTGCACAGGCAGATAAAACTGTGCGGGTTGGTCACAATAAGATTCAGGTGTGTCTGAACAGTTCGAGCGTGAGGGAAGACCTGTGGTGGCTTTTAGAGCTAACAGCCCGACACGTCCTGTCGGCTTAGTTTTTAGGTTATGAATAGAAAAGGATTTCTCCAAAATCCTATCGGCCAACTCATTGGCCAAAAGGGCTAACAACTGCGAATGAAAACTTAATTGCGTCGTGTGCAAACGTTTTTGTACAATACAATTCAAGGTTTTGCTTGAACGAGCTTTGTTTTTGAAATCTGGAAAACATAGTATGAAAAATAGATCTACAGGAATACAGGGCCTTTCAAAGGGCTCCAAGAGCTGCAATAAGCTTCTGAAGAAAAGGAGATAATGACTTAAACACAATCTTCTATAGACTACATTAACGATAGCAATTAGGGTAAAACCAAAGTAAGATTTACTAACGTTAATTATAAACTAGCAGATTAACATTAGTAAATAGAGAACTCCGTTCTTCGTTGTACCATTACGAATGAATCGCGGATTAAACAGAATCTGTATGCATATTTAAATGTTAATATCTATTATTGAGCTATCATACGCATGATTACGTATGTAGGCTATATAAGAAAGCAAGCCATTTGCACAAATTTATGTCAATAAGCATGCAGAATAAACAAGTCATTCCATGTGAGTGTTTATGTACGTTAATGAAAGTTTCCGTATTTCAGTCGGCCTTGTCATTTCTGTCCCGGTGTTTGGGGGAAGGCGAACTCCCAACTCCATAGCAACGAGGATTCATGACCAGCTAACACCTGCCTGGTATCAAGTGATACGATCAGGAATGAGTATAAAAGTGTGTCGATCTTCGCGGTTCAGCTGGCTGCTAATTGATCGAGTGTGGCATTGAAAAACAAAGGGCTGAATTCCCAATTTTCGTATATGTCATGTTCAAGCTTTTATGAGTTGTAGGCACGCTATACACTTTCGGGCAAACCAGCAAGGAATAAGGTAGAAATCGAGAGAGAAAAAAAAAGGAAAGTAAACACGCATATGTTGGATACGGTTTTTATGGAAAATAGCACTGACACAAAAAACGAAAATGTAGGTTATATTAAGAGGTGAACTGACCTTTATTTAACAATGATAATGTGATAGCCTAGGTCACATAATCCCTCTTAGAAATTCGCGTTTTATCCAAAATACAAGAGAATTCATAACAGTAAGAATTCAGATAAGGTCAAAATTTTTGGCACTCGTCTCCGGTTGTAAACAATTACGGATGTGGGAAATAAAGTGCCACTCAGGAAGCTGGTGTTCTCCTTCAGTTCCAAACGTATTGAATACGAAAACAGAGAAATAATATTGAAATGGATTTTGTTCCTTTGACCTACACTGCATATATTTTATTTACAATACAGTGTTTGCCTTGTGTAACATACAATTTAAAATGTCAGCAAATAAAAATTAGTCCTGCCAATTCCGAATTTTTTATTAATTTCTCCTCCTAAGGAACCGCCCCGTAGCGGGGTAGTGCCATCAGTGCACCCCTTGCGGTGCAACGTAGGCATCTCTTAAGGTTCTTTACAGCGCCCCTTCTGCCAGTAGCTGCAACTCTTTTTATTCCTTTGACTGTACCTCCGTTCATATTTTCTCTTCCATCTGACTTTCCACCCGCTCCTAACAATTGATTAATAGTGCAAGCTGCGAGGTTTCCTCTTGTTACACCTTTCAAACATTTTTATTGTCAATTTTCGTTTCAGCCCTGAATGGCCTACGTTCCCCCAGTGCTTGTCATGTACGTCTAAAATCTATAAGTCTAGTCCTAAGGAGCCTTTGACCTGGGCCTAATCTAATTTTGGTATTTATTGAATGATAAAATACAGGAAAAATTAAGTGACTCTTGGTAACTAGGACACTCGAATGGTTTCACTGATGACAAACTTATGCCTCGTAGGAATGCTATAACTGAAGGAAAACGTCAACCTTAGATACTACGATTAATGATTCTTCAACTGCGTCTCGCAAGAGTTAACTCAAGACAAATGACCTTCTTAAACTGAATAATAATCAAATCAATTAAATCTTAATTTTTCTCTCTATTTTGCAGATTTAAAGTTGTTGACAAAGAGAAGAAATACAATGCGCAGAAATATAGCAAGGCAAGCAGAGTAAGAATACAATATACGCTAGAAATCGACAAAAATCAAGTAAGAAAACTATGTGCTGCACGGAAATCTCGCTAAAACACTATGACGAAACATTTTTATGATAAGAAGTAAAATTATTATGAATAAGCTATTGTGAGGACCAGAGATTAAGACAGGTCGCTGGGATACTGATGATTTATTTAGTTGTTTAAGATTAAGCTGGCCTTGTGCCAGCACGGGCTCTTGCTCGTAGAGCAGCCCGTATTGATTTATTTACAGACAAACTGGGTTGACATAGACAGGTGCGGACGGATAAGTAGTACAGTCTGGCACCGGGAACAGAAATGACTCTGAGACAGTAGATTTGTGTTTTCTTACAAACATACATTTAGAGATATTAAGGCGTACAAATAATGGAATTGCATGTGTTATACATCGGCGGAAAGGCCGCTGAACGCTCTATCGGATGGAATTAAGAACAACGCGACCTTATAATTGGATACAATGAAAATAGGGAAAAAGCGTTGTCCTTACACTATAGTGCACATGATAAATTCATCAGGAAGAAAAATACCTCTAAAAAAATATCTGAATATGAATTATAATGGTAAATTATTGTGTTCACTTGGGTATGTATTCAGCATTCCCTTCCGTTCCGCCCTCGGATCTTAAAAATTAAAGAGGCTAGAGGGCTGCAAAGTGGAATGGTGATCATCCACCGTTCAATCTCCCCAGACATATCAAACTGCAACCCTCTAGCCTCAGTAGCTTTTTTTATTTTTTTTCATTTGAGGTTAAATTCAGCCTTGATCGTGCGATTGGCATTGCTCTAAGTGCCAAAACACAGGCCGCCAACAGGCCATGGCTGAAAGTTTCATGGGCTGCAGCTGAGCGTTTCATGGGCTGTAGCAGAGAGTTTCTGCAGCATCATACTCTGTGCAGAAAATTCGATTGCATTTTTTTGCTTGCTTTTTTTCTTATTTTTTGAAAAACCTCTTTTCGGCTATCAACTATCCCATTTAGTGAGCCCTATTTCATTCATCAGTTACAGTTTATAGATTTTTCAGTAAGTTGCTTTTTCTCGCATATTATTTCTAGTGTTGTCGAAAACCAGGTAAAACTGCATCATCAGGGGAAAACTTGCACGTAACTAATTCAAACTGTTAGCATCGTGATAATTCGATGGCTGATTTACTGAAAAATACTTGTTCCTCAGCAAAGCCTTTTTATGCAGATATGAGAGTGTTCAGTTTTTCTTAGTTCCGCAAGAGATGCAGTAGCTCATAACTAATCCAGTACATCATTGTCATCGCTTATCCATTTAAAGTCTTTTATCCTGATCTGAAATTTTTTTTAAAATTTACAATCGGAGACAAAAGTGACTTCAAAGACGAAAAACACGGGCCGTTACATCGCCAAGACATTCACCATGGAAACTGTGGGGTGCTTCCTATTCCCTACTACTACTAATAATGAATATTTCCTCTTCTAAGTTAACTTCTGCGACACCAGACCTCGCTGATCGTCGTTTGAGTATCGAGCGTGTATCCACGCGGGAAATTGCCTGCGAACCTTTCATCGGCATTATTTCTTTCAAGTGGTGATGATGTTGCTTCCCAATTTACCACCCGCTACTGAAGGTATTCGTCTTCGTCAGGAAAATACGAAGGCGTTCATGAACCAGAGGCCCTTGGGAGACGGAACTCTCGTCATTGCTGAAAGGTAGACTGTCTTCGCTTAGCTTTGCAGTTTCCCGCTGTTGGTAAACTTGTTGGGACATAACAGCTACACATGAAAATGGTTTGTGGGGTCCGTGTAATACCTACCTAAGTAGGTAGTATATGTTACATAAAGCAGAGTTTTGCAAATTCTATGGCTCGGTACTACCTAAGTACCTAGGCTAGTTCGCCTACCAGTTTGCAAGCAATAGGGTAATCATGTAGATACCTACTACCTAGTACTAGGAACTAGGTAGGCCTAGTACGCTAGGTACTACCTAAGTAACCTAGTCTACGCTAGTTCGGTTTTAGTGAGAGTGGTAGTCCTGGAGTATGATGGGAATATCTCTGAACAGAAATCAGGTTAAGTTCATTGTCTCTTTATGTTTAATGTTTGTTGGTGGGGGTGGGGAGGGCAAAGGCCCCTCTGACCAGGTTAGGGAACGCTGCCCTAAGGGAGGTCAGGAAGGTAAGGTCTGGGTAGCTCAGGACATGACTTTCTATGGAAGGTTAGGTTTGTTTATGTCAGAAGAACCTGTTCCCATCATTCTGCTATTGCCCAGTAGCTTACCTAGCCTACTATAGCTAGTCAGTGCCGTACCTAGTAGGTACCTACCTATAGCTACTATTAACTCTGGTAAAAGTCTAGTCTAGACTAGGCTACTTCATTGTGGCAAGTTGGCAAATGATAAGTACTGCAGAATAGGGTAATTCTAGGTAGGCAGCACCTCTGCATGGACAGCAAGGAACATTCCCACGAATAGGACAGCCACTAGGATTTATTGATGTATTAATTCTTACTGGCGTTGCAACAACGACAGCCACTAGGAATTGGAGCATCAATTGTTTCTTGCTGTGGTTAGTACCAGGCCCTGGGGGTTAGCTAATTACAGTCAACCCCCAAAACATAACGGCATATTTGTAATAAGCAACCCAATTACTAGGTATTGGAAGCTGAAATTTCCAAAGAAGTAGTACTACCCGACGCAGAGTTAGTATTACCCATATCTACCCAGAATAGGTAGTTTATTTGTGCACATGATTGTTATCCAATGGGGGGTTCCAAGGTAGGCAAAGCCTCATTGGCTAGGGTAGGACTCGGCATCTTAGGTTAAGGTTAGCTTATGGGATACATCCTAACCAAATTCAAAGTGCTTAATCCTTACCAGACCTAGAGCACCACAAGTCATGAAAGTGAAATACAGAATCTCATTTTGATATAACCTTGTATACCAGGTCATAACTGTATTTAGAGGGCATCATAGTATATGATATGCCTATTTTTTAGGTGTATCAGTATTTCCAAGTAAAGTTTTGATTGTAATGTTTTTTAATTCCAATACCTAATTATTTTACAAATTGTATAAAAGTAGTACCTAAATGGATCCTTTTAGATAAATTCTCATGGGGGAAACACCGCTTTGGATCCATCGTCATCGGGTGGATCTGCCTTATTCACTCAATATTTAATTGATGAAACAAGAATACAAGTACATCTTTAAGCATACCATTCATAAGATTGGAGTTTCGTCAACATAATGTGATATGTGAAAGCGCCATATGAACTAAAATAGGCATGTGAGGTCTTCGTAAAATATGTTTTCAAGGCAGTTTTTAAATCCAATATGGCGTCCACCGACTGAGGTGCCATTTGTAACTAGCAAGGATCCAACATCTTTCCCAGCCTTCTCAGCACTCATTGGAACAATGTTAGCATATATATGTAATGTTTATTAATCTTACTCAAGATTGCAGTTGTAATCAGCACAATAAAACAACATTTTGTTGTCTATATTAGTGAAAATCTGAAACTTCTTATTCCTGGGGTCTTGGTTTGAACTGAAATTCATTTTTACTTGTAATCAGTGTATCCTTACTGTCATCACAACTGAAACTCCACAGTGCTTATTTGATTGTAATTACAGTAGGACCTCGATAATCGTGGGGGGATAGGGCCCAGAACCCCCGTGATAAGTAAATACCCGTGTTATCCTGGTACCCCCCGTCAAAAATTGCTTTAAACTGCCTACTTTAATAATTAACCCACCCAAGACCACTATTCCAATGTTTATAACTGCCTACTTTAGTTCAAGCACCAAATATGTCTTCAACTATCACCTTAAACTAAATTCAAGACATTTTCAAAGTTATTTTACATTAGCCTTAAAAATACGTATATGTAGTATACATACTATACTGTACAGTGGGGCTCAAATCTCATGCGACATGATTCTTTTTGTATCGTCCATATTCTCAGACTCAACGTGATGTTGCCAAGTAGTGCTATTATTTTTCTTTTTATATTTGTAATGTCATTCATGTCGAAAAGTTTGTGAATTCACAGCTAGCCTTATTTTCCTTATGGTTAAATAGATATGATCCCTTTTATGCATTGGTATATTTCTTAATTTGTGTGATTTGAATCTATTTTTTATTTTTTTTATCTTTACGTTGCTTAGTTCAAAGTGCGGTGTGATAAGGTTAGCGGTGCCAGCAATTAAAGCACACTTAACATGCTCCTCGGACTGGTCAACATAACCACGTCTGCAGCATTATGACAGTGGACCTTATAAGCTTAACAGTCATAACAACAATTTCAAAGTAGGAATATGAATTAAAACAAGTTTTATTTTAATGTTGAAGTTTTCGGCTGCGTTTAAGCTGCCTGTATGTTGGAAAAATTTTTATATAGGCCTAAAAAAATAATTTAAGCCATCTGAGATGTAATCTGTTACTAATTAATTTATTTGTAGAGATTACCTGTTCTTTGAGGAATATGAATTACTACTAGTTTTCTTTGAATGTTGAAGTTTCAGGCTGTGTTTAAGCTCCCTGTATGTTGCAAAATTATTTATAGGCCTAGAAAAATAATCTAAGCTTTCTGAGATGTAATCTTTACTAATGTTTTTATTTTTAGAGATTACTTGTTCTTTGAAGAATAAAAGATGCTAATGATTTTGGTTATATGGTGAAGATGACTATTAATCGAAATATCATACGTATGGAACACTTGTTTTTCAACTGGTTTACAATCTTATTTTCTGAAAAGTCCTGCTTTTGGTGTATATATAATTTTTTCTTTCATAAGTTGGCTTGAAGTGCAAGAATGTAGATAACCTCATTTGCTTTCTGGCCAGAAATTGTTAATATAGATATATGGATGTTAAGTGTAAAGTAAATCAATCTAACACCTAGGCCTAGGAATAATATCTTTGCTTTGACAAATAGGCAAATATTAGCTAGTATGCTATCATTTTTGAAATATTTAAGAAAGATAACGAATAATTATGTATGAAAATCCAAATATTCCTTTAACACATATAAAGTAAATGTTTTCAAGATAATTTGATGGTCGCTACTCATTGTAGACTTACTTATATACCAGGTGGCTGTTGTTGCACCGACACTAATGATACTCACACATGCTTCCCTCACACGTTGCTATAGGTGGGCGCATTCTACTTTCGTATATACATATTTTCATTTTTTCAGCGTTGAGGGTAAAAGCAATCAAATAGAACTATTTCATATTTTATGTTTGCTTTGGAAGCATTATTAATGTTACGAAAATTTATTTCGATTTTTATTTATTTATTTATTTAACATTTGAACTGAGGTTTGATGGCGACTTCGTTTTGGTCAAATGCTTCAGCAATGAGTGAACGAGAGTTTTGAAAAGGTTTCGTAAGTTTTTCTGAAATTTGGCTACACGTGACATTTTCTTACAATTTTAAATATATGACAGATTTCACTCTTATGATACATATTATGGCCCTATTGTACTTGAAAATCGTGTTTTCGCATTGAAATAGTAGATAAATATGGAGCACTCTAGGTTGCTAGCAAGTGAATTTTGAACGAAATCCTATGGAGTCATATCGCATGAGATTTGAGCATCACTGTACATATGTAGCCTACTAGCCTAAGGATTACATCTAGAAGCCTACGTTCGCATGTGCTCGAACGCCACCCACTTCAGTAACAAAACAAAACGGCTCCCTTGTTTACTTTATGCCTCCAACATTAAAGGACATGATGGCGGCCATTCAAGCCCTTGGTCAATGGGTAGAATCCCTTGCAGAAGACAGGGAGAAATTATGGTCTAATGTAAGAGATCTAAAAGTGACAAGTGATACAAAAATTAGTGCAAGTGCGGTGGAGGGTGCAGCCGCTCGGATCTGTCGTGCTCCTAGTCCTAGACCTCTTCCAAGCTCACCAACCCCTGTGAGAAGGAAAGTCGACAGACGAAGGGAGGCGAGAGGTTTTAGCTTCCAAGCGGTCATCCCCTCGAGCGTACCTGTTGACGAGCCCCAGGACGAAACATGACGTCGCTACTTCCGTTATGGGACGATCGGAAGAAGGGAATGATGACTTTCCCCCCTTCTCCTTTTGATCCGATAGAAGAGTTTTCCGACGAAGAGGATCGGAAAGATCAGCATCCTTTGTCGGACTTAAAAAGGCTCATGAAAGCTTTCACGTAACTGTTTCCGGAAAACTTTATTCCTGCTGCTCCTCGTTCCCCACCTTCAGAGTTCACGCTAGGGAAGGCATCTAAGAAGTCCAACTTTACGAAGATGGTTTTATCACGCTCTTCCAAGAGAGCGTTGAGAATAATGAAGGATTGGATGGACACTAAGAGAGACCAAGGAAAGACAGTTTTCATACAATCAACTTACCTGTCAGATATATACATAGCTAAGACTCCGTCGTCCCCGACAGAAATTCAAATTTCGCGCCACTCGCTACAGGTAGGTCAGGTGATCTACCGGCCTGCCCTGGGTGGCAGGACTAGGAACCATCCCCGTTTTCTATCATATTTTCTCTGTCGCCGGTGGTATCAACATTGTTGTTATTACCTCCTGACTTAGATTCATTTTTCAACATTTGATCAACGTTTTTTTTTCGGCTTTTTGGTGACGTATTTAGATCGTGTTTTGGCATTCGCTACTGTGGACTGTGTTTGGAATAACTCTTTTGGATTTTTCTCAGTATGTCTGATTCTAATGTGAGTGTGAGAATGTGTGTGAATGTAGGCTGCAGGGTGAGGATACCGAAAGCTTCGGTTGATCCTCACACTGTATGCCGTAAATGTAGGGGGGTTCAGTGTTCTGCTATTAACACTTGTAAGGAATGCGAGGGTTTGAATGCAGAAGAGTGGAAGACTTTGACTTCTTATTTGAAGAAGTTAGAGAGGGATAGAGTTAGACGACTAAAAGGTGTGAGTTCAAGGCCTATTGAGCCTTTCACGGATAATTCTAACCCTACTACTGTAGATTCTCCCCTATAGATCTCATTCTCAGAGTGTCTTTTCGGATTCGGCATCGGAAATCGCCAATCTGAAAGCGACTATTAGAGACATGAAGTCCAAGATGGCTGACTCGAAAGGTAAGGCTAGTGATAGTGAACATTTTAGTGAAGTGAGTCCTATCAGTGTTGTGGAGGGGGCGTTTGATCGTCCCTGCGGCGCTCCCAGGCCTAGACCTCTTCCAAGCTCCCATGCCCAGAGGAGAAGGAAAGTCGAAAGCCTTAAGGAGGTCGTGGGGAATCCCCAACGTCAGACGTCCCTTCAGCTAGCTCTGCTTCATGGCAGCCAGCTCAAGGGCGCTATAGGAAAAGCGTCCTTCGCGAGTGTTTCTCGTCCTCTCCCTCTCCCTCACCTAACGAGGGTGGAAGGAGTCGAACTTATCGAGACCGCTGAAGCGTCATATGAAGCAAGACATTGATTCGAGCCCAGAGCGCTTCTCGGATGACGCCCCGTCTGCTATTAAGAAGGCGAAGGTGGCGTCAGCGTCACCTGACGCTTATGAGGAAGTACCCCATCATGCTTCTTCCCCGAGTGATGACGAGAGGCGTCATGATGCACTAGACGTGGGAGAAGCGTCAAGAGAGATAATTATGGCGGTTCAGGAACAAACTGTCATCTCGTTGTGGGATTTTTGTTTTAGCGCCCGTCGGAAGGACGTGACGCTTCCAATTAAGAAGTCTCGTCCTCTCTCACCTGCTCGAAGAGAGAGTGTTGTAAGACAAGAAAAACGAAAGACGTCTTTTAGAAGTGAAGCGTCATTTCAAGCGAATCTGAGACGTGACGCTCCATCCAAGATTGTGACGCCGAGTAGGACGCCCTTAGAGAGCGGAGCGTCTTCCAGACGCGAAGCGTCATCAAGACGTCAACAAGAGACGTCATACATGACGCTCGGAGAGCGGGAAGCGTCCATACAAGACGTCCTTCTACAGTGCAAGAGAAGCCGCAGGTTGTGACGCCTTCCAAGTCTATTAAAACGGGAAAAGGAAAGAGTTTCATTCCCTTAGCCCCTCTCCTATCAGGAGTTTGTCTCCTCCAGAAGAGGAAAGTTCAGAAAGGAGAACGGAAACTCAGATATATCCCGAGTTGGAGGAAAACTCGGATGATGACGATCATGGAAGAGAGGGCTTGTCCAACTATAAGGTGTTGACTACCCTGCTTCTTGAGGAATACGGAGACGAGTTGACTCCGGCTGCTCCTCCTTCTCCACGCTCGCTCTTTTCTAGTGCGAAGGCGAAGAAGCCCTCGTCTTTTCTGAAGATGAAGCCCACCATCTCGATGAAGCGGGCTTTACACGCTTAGACTCCTGGATGAAGTCGAAGAAAGACTTAGTCAGGACAGTATTTTTGCATGCCTCCAGCAAAGGTTAGCTGGGAAAAGAGGCATATGGTACAAGACGGGGGAGATATGGGTATCGCTCTCCCTTCTACAACAGAGGCAGATTTTTTCGACGTTAGTTGACGCTTCAAGGCGTCCAAGTCTCAATTCTGCTCGAATTACATGGAGTATTTCAGAACTGGATCATCTCCTCAAGGGACTCTTCCATGTATTGGAAGTCTTCAACTTCTTGGATTGGTCCCTTGGGGTGATGTCCAAGAAAGCTCATGATTCAGAGGGAATCGAACCTGAAGCCCTGTTATGCATTTTGTCTTGCATCGACAAAGCGGTACAGGATGGATCTTTTGAAGTCTCTTCATTATTTGGAGCAGGTCTTTTAAAGAAAAGGACGGTGTATGGCGCCTTCTTAACAAAGGCAGTCTCGCATGCTCAGAGGGCAGCTCTACTGTATGCACCTCTGTCTGGCTATTTGTTCCCTTCTCAGATAGTGAAGGACGTGGCTCACTCTTTAACTGAGAAGGCGACGCAGGATCTTCTGACGCAGTCGGCTAGGAAGAAGAAACCTGCTTTAGTTTCTGACAAGAAAGAACCCAGCACTTCTATGCAGCCCTTTCGAGGTGGTCCGATCTCCAGACCTCCCGCAAGAAGGAAGGCTCCAGAGAAGAGAGGTAGGTCCGCCTTTCGTCCCTTTAAAAAGGGAAAATGAAAAATTTCTCCTCCAAGCACCAGTAGGTGCCAGGCTCCTGCGACGCTCCCAGGCCTAGACCTCTTCCAAGCTCACGAGCTCAGAGGAGAAGGAAAGTCGAAAGCCTTAAGGAGGTTGTGGGGAATCCCCAACGGTCAGACGTCCCTTCAGCTAGCTCTGCTTCGTTGCAGGCGGCTCAAGGGCACTATAGAAAAAGCGTCCTTCGCGAGGGTTTCTCGTCCTCTCCCTCTCCCTCACCTAAACGAGGGTGGAAGGAATCGAACTTGTCGAGACCGCTGGAGCGTCATATGACGCCTGACATGGATTTCTAGTTCCAGAAGCGTTTCTCAGATTGACTCTAGTACGCTTCTAGCAAGAAAGCGAAGGGGGCGTCAGCGTCACCTGAAGTGTACGCGGAAGTACCTTTTCCTTCTTCCCCACCGAGTGATGACGAAAGACGTCATGCACTGGACGTGGGAGAAGCGTCAAGAAAAATCATTATAGCAGTTCAAGAGCAACTGTCATCTCGAGTGGGAGTTTTAGCGCAACGTCGGAAGGACGTGACGCTTCCAATTAAGAAGTCTCGTCCTCTCTTACCTGTTCAACGACAAGCGTCATACAGACGGGAAACGGCTAAACGTCTTACAGAAGCGTCTAGTGCGAGAGCGAGAACAGGTGCTTACGAGAGTTTCGTAACGCCAGAGAGACGTAAGACGTCTTTTAGACGCGAAGCGTCATTGGAAACGGAGCATAGACATGACGCTCCGTCCAATATTATGACACAAGTAGGACGCCTTTGGAGAGCGGAGCGTCTTCCAAGCGCGAAGCGTCATCGAGACGTCAGCAAAAGACGTCATCCATGACGCTTGGCAAACGAGAAGCGTCATGTAAGCATGAAGAGTCTTCTAAAAAATTCTAGAGAAGCCGAAGCTTATGACGCCTTCCAAGACTATTAGAGCGGAAGAGGAAGGATTATCATTCCTTAGCCCCTCTCCTGTTAGGAGTTTGTCTCCGCAAGAAGAAGAATGTTCGGAAAGGAGAGCGGAGACGCTTTTAAATCCCGAGTTAGAGGAAAACTCGGATGACGAATATAGTGGAAGAGAAGGTCTGTCTAACTAGAAGTGTTTGACTACCCTTCTTCTTGAGGAGTACGGAGACGAGTTGACGCCCAACACCACCGCACTTGCCTACATTCGGAAACAGGGAGGGACGCACTCCTCGTTCCTTTACGAGCTCACGAGAGACCTATTACTTTGGACGTCTCACAGGAACATCTCCCTGATGACAAGGTTCGTACAGGGAGTAAGGAATGTGAGGGCGGACAGGCTCAGCAGTAGGAACCAGGTCCTTCATACAGAATGGACTCTACACGAGGAAGTGTGTCTCGATCTCTGGTCTCTGTGGGGAACTCCTCATGTGGAGTTCTTCGCAACATTCATTTCAAAAAAGGCTCCCAGTGTTTTGCTCGGTCGTGGAAGATCCAAGAGCACTTATGGTAGATGCCTTCCTGCTAAATTGGTCTCGAGTAGACGTTTATGCTTTTCCCCCATTCAAAATCCTGGGGTTAGTAATGAAAAAGTTTGTGGCGTCAAAGGAGACGAGGATGACGTTAATAGCCCCCTTTTGGCCGGCCCAGGAATGGTTCACGGAGGTGGTAGAGTGGATCGTAGACTTTCCAAGATCCCTACCAGGAAGGACGGATCTTCTCATACAACCGCACTTCAAGAGGTACCATCAAACCTCTCCGCTCTCGCTCTGACTGCCTTTCGACTATCGAAAGACTTGTCAGAGCGAGAGGCTTTTCTCGCGAAGTAGCAAGCGCGATCGCGAGAGCACGCAGAACCTCCACTACGAAAGTATACCAATCGAAGTGGGAGGTATTTAGAAGGAGGTGTAGATCCAAGAAGTTGTCCTCCTCCACTACCTCTATAGCGGAAATTTGAGGATTTCCTGCTATTCCTGAGAGAAAAATCTCATCTAGCCGTATCCACAATAAAGGGATATAGAAGTATGCTCTCGGCTGTATTCAGGAACAGAGGATTAGATCGGGCAGATAATGAAGATCTCCACGATCTCATAAGGTCTTTTGAGACTTCAAAGTCTAAGGAACCAGTACCTCCGAACTGGAACCTAGACGTAGTTCTAAAGTATCTGTCATCGGAAAGATTCGAACCTCCTCATCGGGCATCGTTTAGAGACATTACCCGAAAATGCCTATTCCTATTATCTTTAGCTACGGCAAAGAGAATTAGTGAATTGCAGGCTCTGCAGGATGAAGTAGGATTCAAGGGAGACTCAGCGATTTGCTCGTTTAAGACCCTGTTTTTAGCGGAAAACGAGAATCCTACGAATCCCTGGCCTAAGTCATTCGAAGTCAAAGGCATGTCGAGTCTCGTAGGCAGAGAAACAGAGAGGTCTCTCTGCCCTGTTAGAGCTCTGAAGTTCTACCTTCAGAGAAAGCATCAAATGGGAGGCTCTAGACAAGGTCTTTGGTGCGCGGTAAAGACCCCACAAGACTGATGTCCAAGAATGCGCTGGCATTCGTTGTAAGAAACGTCATTACAGACACTCATAAGGCCTGTCCTGACGAACAGTTACAACTGTTGAGAGTAAAAGCTCATGAAGTGAGAGCTATAGCGACGTCTCTCTCGTTTCATAAGAATATGTCGTTAAAAACATAATAGATACGACATTTTGGAGATGCGACTCAGTATTTGCATCTCATTACTTGAAAGACGTGCGTGTGACATATGAGAAGTGTTTTTCTCTAGGTCCTTTCGTATCGGCGGATACGATTCTGGGTACGGGAGCCGACACCAATCCTTAAAATGTATATACTTTTCTTCTTTTTGGATATGGTCGAGTCTCTTCGAACAATAGAGGACTTAGGCTAGCACGGGCGGCCGTCTATGTTGTTCAGTAAGAGAATTCTTGTCATATCCAATTAGTTGAGTATAATTTTTTTTTTGAAAATTATGTATGTGTGCGTAGTGGTTTTGAGTTACGATTGTTGTGACGAGTTCGGGGATAACTCTTAACAATCTGTAGTTCTAACATATGGTTAGGATCAGGTGGTCGGGATTGGTTGTGTGCTCCTTCATAAGGTGTATTGTCATATAAGTGGATCAGCACCCATTGACAAAGTCCTTTTAGGCTCTGCCGAGTAAGTGGGTAAGACCCCATCGGCAGACCCACAAGAACTCTTGGCCATAGATCATATATCTCGCTAAAGTTTCTTGAGGTGATGCAGACTACTGGGCAAACACCCACGAAGTCTACCACCTATCAGGTAGGAACCAAGGTTTTATTTATACCTACAACATATGTTGTTTACCTGTCTATTCCATATAGAAGCTGTCTCTTACCCTCCACCGAAGGGTGCCAATCAGCTATGTATATATCTGACAGGTAAGTTGATTGTATGAAAATGAGATTGTTATGCTTACAACAAAAGGTTTCATACATACTTACCTGGCAGATATATACAATTAAAGGCCCACCCAGCCTCCCCGCAGGAGACAGGTGGAAGAGAGAAAATATGATAGAAAACGGGGATGGTTCCTAGTCCTGCCACCCAGGGCAGGCCGGTAGATCACCTGACCTACCTGTAGCGAGTGGCGCGAAATTTGAATTTCTGTCGGGGACGACGGAGTCTTAGCTATGTATATATCTGCCAGGTAAGTATGTATGAAACTTTATTGTAACATAACAATATCATTTTCTCATTTCCTCCGGCCAGATTAGCGTCCAGGTCTAGTATCTGGTATGAGACTGGAGAAGCTCTCGGTCTGGGAGTTCCCGCCTCTTCCCAGGGGGACTTCTCGAGTCTTGTGGACGACGGCCATGGGAAAAACGAAGGTTTTTTGGTCTACCTCTGAAATGGACCACCTCCTCAAAGGAATTTTCAGAGCCTTCGAAGCATTTAATTTCCTAGACTGGACTCTGGGAGCTTTTGGGAAGAAAATAAAATCCTTCAAGTCCGCTGATACAGAAGAGCTTGTACATCTCATGTCATGTATTGACAAAGCTCTACAAGATGGATCAAACGAATTAGCGGCACTTTTCTCTGCGGGAATCCTTAAGAAAAGGGCCCAAATGTGTTCTTTCCTTTCGAATAGGGTCACACCCATTCAAAAAGCGGAACTAATGTTTGCTCCCCTTTCCGCACACCTTTTCCCGCAAGAGTTGGTGAAGGAAGTCTCCTCTGCCTTAGCCCAAAAGGCCACGCATGACTTGATGACGAAGGCAGCGAGGAAAGTTCTGCCAGCAAGTTTTGTGACTCAAAAGGTCAAAGAAACTGCTCCTGTGTCTCGAGTTTCTCAGCCCTTTTGAGGTAGAGCCCTCAGTAGAAGTAACACGAGACCTACGGGAAGGAGTGCAAAGAAAAGAGGCTTCAGACAGGGGCGAAGCAGGGTCTGACGGCACACTTCTTCAGACAGCGGTAGGAGCCAGGCTTTCCAACTTCGGGGAAGACGTTTCCTTCACTCTCTTGACTAGAGAACGAAGAGTATCGATTTCCAATCCTTATTCTCATTCCTCGAAGGGAAAAGAATTTAGGATGGAAGTCGTTGTAGAGAAACCTACAAATTTAATACGTATATTACCCTCTCGACATGATTCTGTTAAGCAGTTGAATTGTCCGGGGTGTAGGCGCATACCGTAGTTAATTCTATGGATTGTGACCGAGACGACTAGTTTCCTAATTGAACTGCAACTCGGGACTGTCTGCAACTTCCCAGGAGTTACCAGTTTCGATTTTAAGATACTTATGGTATTGTCACGACAACACCACCTCAGCTATTGTATTTACCGAAATCCATTTCGTTTAAATATAATTGCTCGAGCGTATTTTTTTTTTAACGCTCGATGATTCTAGCCGAACGCATTCCTTCGTGGAATGGATTACCTGGCAACTCAGGCTGACGAATGAGCGAGAACTAACTGTGTATTGGACTGCAGATGACAGCCCAGTACCAGCTGGCTCTCCGAGATGCACGGTCGCTTTATATCTCTCTCCCCTACAATGATTGACTACTGAACCGTACTACTGTGATTGTCTGCCCAACAATCACAGACTTAGGTCTCTGATTAACGGGGATTCTCGCATACATGAATGACATCTACTGCATCGCCTTGGACATTGCAAGAATTTCCAGCAGAGATATATCTTGGACTCTTTCATCTTTCTGTTTACCGCATGGTAACAGAAGTCTGTACTAGTCTCCCACTGCATCGCATTGCGATAATGCGGAATGATTTCTTCAGACATCTGAGTTTGTCTCCAAAATATCTCGTATTCGTAGGTGTGCAATTGTTCAGTGTTCACCCCAAATTAACAGATGTATACGGAAGACATCGCCTGCTCCCCGACCTGCCAGCTCTACTTCCAAATGATCAGCCCATGAGAAGCAGTACTCCCTGTGTTTTTCATTACTGAAAAACGCCCCGCTTTTATTGCAACTACAACTCCTCACCGGACAACAATGAAATAGCGGTTAGCGTTTTCAGTCCTTTGTAAGCACAGGTTCAGAATCTTGAGATTCCTTCTCTCGATTCGGCTGTGAAGACGTAGGTTGCATTCACTTTCCACCTTCGTCTTCAACGGAACATAGTGTTGTTTCTCCGTAACTGAGATTCAACTACTATGAGAATGTCTTGCCATCAGGGGCCTTGGTCTCTAGAAGGCAATTGACTTTCGCCTGTTAGGCACATTCCTTAAGAGAATCATCACCTCGCCGTCCGGCATCGGTGACAAACAAATAAACAATTTGTATGGTCTCTCGCCATAACCCTTTAAAAGGCGAAGGTCACGTGACTTGCCCGGTGCTTGGACAACTTGCCTCACTACCGAACGCAGTCAGTCGGCAGCTGTCAGAGCGCTCGAGTCAGTTACAATCTAAGCTGTGGACTTAGTTCGGTTGTTCCAGATCAATCATTACTTCGTCCTAATAGATTGTCCCAGTACCCATATCATTGACACCCACCATGGAGTGTCGCTGTCCTATCCACTACCACCGAGAAGAAACTTCTTTGCAATGGGATAGAAGAATGCTAGACACTTCGCTGCAGACGGATAGACCAGTATGGACGACAAGAGAATGGTTCACAGAGGTACTGGAATGGATGGTGGATACCCCCAGAAGTCTCCCTTTGAGAGCAGATCTACTCAAACAATCCCACTTGGAAAGGTATCACCAAAACCTCCAAGCTCTTCAAGTAACTGCCTTCAGACTATCAAAAAACTCACAAGAGCTAGAGGTTTTTTCGAAGGAGGCAGCTAGAGCGATCGCAAGAGCAAGGAGGTCATCCACCGTTAAGGTATACCAATACAAGTGGGAGACATTTAGAGGATTGTGCAAGGACAACTCTGTTTTCCTCTTCCAGTACCTCTGTAACCCATATAGCTGACTTCCTTCTGTACCTTAAGAGGAGTCGTAACTTTTCGACCTCGACCATTAAGGGATACAGAAGCATGGTAGCAGCGGTCTGCAGACACAGGAACTTGGACTTGTCTGACAATAAAGATCTCCAAGACCTTCTCAGATCCTTCGAGACTACTAAGGAGAGACTACAGTCCTCGCCAACTTGGAATCTGGATGTAGCCCTGAAGTTTCTCATAAGTGATAGGTTCGAGCCTTTACAGGAGACATCATTTAAGGACCTCACCATGAAAACTCTTTTCCTAGTTAGTCTAGCTACAGCGAAAAGAGTCAGTGAAATTCATGCCTTCAGCAAAGCTGTAGGTTTCAGACAGGGCAAAGCTATCTGCTCTCTACAGCTGGGATTTCTAGCTAAGAACGAACGCCCTTCTCAGCCCTGGCCCAAAGCATTCGAGATTCCGAACCTGTCGGATATCACAGGTGAGGAAGTAGAGAGAGTTCTGTGTCCGGTAAGAGCTCTGAGGCATTACCTGGAAAGAACGAAACATTTACGTGGCAATTCAGAGGCGCTTTGGTGGTCAGTCAAAAAGCCCTCTCTGCAAATGTCAAAGAATGTGCTATCCTTTTTTATAAGGCATTTAATAAGGGAAGCACATTCGTAATGTAATGAGGTGGATCTCAGGCTACTGAAAGTCAGGACACACGAGGTTAGGGCCATAGCAACCTCTGTAGCCTTTAAACAGAATAGATCCCTTCAAAATATCCTGGACGCAACCTTCTGGAGAAGCAAATCAGTGTTTGCGTCTCACTACCTGAAGCAAGTGCAAGCTCTGTATGAAGACTGCTACACTCTGGGGCCGTTCGTAGCAGCTCATTCAGTAGTGGGAGAAGGGACTACCCCTGAAATCCCATAACCCAATACCCTTTTTCTTACCTTGGAACTATTGAATTTTTATGGTTGTTTGCCTTTCTGTTTTGTGTTAAAAGTTGACGACTTGAAATTACCAAGGGGAACTTCGGAGGTTTGTCCTTAGTTTCTTCTGGTATTTCCTCTTCTCCTTTGCCCTTTTGTTGGCTATCGGACGAAGATAGAAGAGGGGACGTATGGTGTCGTGTTTGAGGGATCTCCTCTCATTTCGGAGGGCGGTGCCCATGGATGTGAGAGGAGTATTACAGGATATAGAGAAGAGAATGGATAAGAGAGACAAAAAGAAAAAGTGTGATTCGCCTTTTTCGTCTTCTTCCTCTAGTTCGGCGCCATCGCTAAGTCCGATAACGTCACGGCGAGCGCCAGTCAAGCGTTGGAGGAGGATTCGGGAGTTCGCGACTGATCCTCGGGCTAAGAGGAGAAGAATCAATTTTTCTTCATCTTCAGACCAAGACTGTCGTATCCAAGTCAGCAGGAAGGTCGGGAAGTCAGTGGCTAGTAAGCACAAGGTTAGCAGACGAAGCCGTTCGCAAGAATCCGAACAAGCGAGAGGCGACGGACTAGC
Source organism: Macrobrachium nipponense (assembly GCF_015104395.2). Classification (NCBI taxonomy): domain Eukaryota; kingdom Metazoa; phylum Arthropoda; class Malacostraca; order Decapoda; family Palaemonidae; genus Macrobrachium; species Macrobrachium nipponense. The sequence goes on along the minus strand of NC_087201.1, from coordinate 97,986,990 downwards.
GGCCGATGCGGAGTTGCCAGTTCGGATCGCAAAAACTACGATACCGCTGGTAAAATCGACGTTGGCGGCGAAAGATGCAGCAGAGGATAGAATGCAGGTCCCAGTTTCGCCTGTAAGGCCATTCAAAATACGTACGAAGGACGATAAGGCTCCTATTAAAAGTACGAAGAATAGGGAGTTGGCAACCTCGGCGGATACGTTCGTGGAAGCCAGTGTCCGTCTGGATGAGAGGTTGAGGCTGAGTTCTCCGACGCTCGTAAACGATACCAATACTAATAGAGACGAAGTTATATCTGTCTTAAGGGAGCCTTCATCTTGGAGATCTAGACGAGATTCTCGCTCTAGATCCATGAGCAGAGAAAGAGTGAGGCGTTCTCGTTCCCCTGCTGACTATTTGGGATCGAGCCAACGGCGGCCAGCAAAGATCAAAGAGACCGCGGCCGTGGAATTCCGGGCCGTCTGTCAGAAGATGGGGCGAGACAGTATCCCTTGTGACGGAGAATGGTACATTAGAGCCGGAGGAAGGAGAAAACTAAGAGTTTCTGGCCTCGTATACAGAGGTGATTGATTTGATTTGTCAATTCAATAACCTTTTGGAGAAGACAGAAACACCGGCCAGTATGCTTCCGCCTGGAATTGACATGGCATTTGGATTAAAAAGGGATACCAAGGTGTCGTATGAATTGCCTTGTTCGAGTCATGCGGATTCTGTCTTGCAACACGTAAACGCAAAGACTGCAGGAAAGGATAATTCCTTAAGATCTAATAGATCGTTTAAATTTATTCCCCCTCCAATGATGAAGCAAAGGAAATATTATACGACACCAAAGGTCCCTTTGCTGTCTAGACAAGTGAACCCTAATGTTGTAAGATTAAGGCCTGGATTAACCTTGGATCAGGTTAAAATGGAGTGCCCTTCGATGACGTACCAAGAGGCTGCTACGTTAGAAGCAACAGCTTCTTCTGTCTTTCAGGCTGCTTCTTGGTTAGATCTTTGGTCAACAGCAGTGGCGAAGATTGCATCCTCGGAGGTGACAAGAAAAGTAGTGGATGAATCATTGTTCATTAGATTACTAGTCAGGTTCCAAGGGGATTGCGTACCTGACAAACGTAAGTGCCAATGTTTGGGCAAATATCCTGTTAATGAGGAGAGATGCAGCGTTGGCTAGACTAAGCCGCACTGTGGATTTGGATTCCCTGTTAGCGATGAGGAATGGGGGTATCTTGGAGTCGCAACTGCTGTTGCCAGAGGTCATACTGGAAGAGGCGATAGATAGAAGAAGGATGGACACTAACGATAGGTTGGTGCAGCAGGCAGTTAGGAAAACGTCTAACAGTCAAGCTACTCCTTTGGAGGGAAGACAGCAGCAAATGTCTCGGAAGAAGACAGTGAGACATAACATCCCTAATAGAGCCACAAGACCCTCTTCCCCAAAGAGGCTAACTCATCGGCCCCCTTTCACAATAGAAACAACAGAGGGAGGGGCAGTAGTAAGAGGGAGAGGCTCAAGAAGATAGGATGGGCGCCTCTCATCACTCAGCCACACCAGTGGGGGGTTGTTTGCCTGGCAAATCACTGGAAGGTGTGGCAGGAACTAGGGGCAGAGCAGTGGGTGGTGGATGTTCTCAGGATCGGGTATTTGATCCCGTTCGAGGTAACCCCGCCCCTGACAGATCAGCCATTACCCCACGTCGCTTATGCCCACGAATCTCAGAAGGCCATTATTCTGCAGGACGAAGTGAAGAAGATGATGGAAAAAGGAGCTGTGGAACAAGTATGCAGTCCGTCAAAAGGCTTCTACAGCAGGATTTTCCTGGTACCCAAAGCCAACGGGGAGTGGAGGACAGTAATAGACCTGTCAACTCTGAATCTGTTTATAAGGAAAACCAGTTTCAAGATGGAAACTCCAAAAACGGTTCTACAAGCAGTCAGGATCGGGGACTTTATGCTGACAGTCGATCTAAAGGACGCATACTTTCAGATACCAGTCCGTCAGTCTTCAAGCGCTTCAGTCTTGCAGGGAAAGCTTTCGAATTCAAGGTCCTGTGCTTCGGATTGACAACGTCTCCTCAAGTTTTTACAAGAGTGTTCATTCTCGTGTCGACGTGGGCGCATGCTCAGGGGATCAGGCTAATAAGGTATCTGGACGATTGGCTGGTGATAGCAAAGTCCAGGGAGAAATTACTCAGGGACAGGGCAACCCTCCTGCAGCTTTGTCACAGCATAAGTATTGTGATAAATCAGGAGAAGTCGCAGTTGGATCCAAGTCAACGTTTAGAGTACATATCTGGGAATGGTTATAGACACAACAGAAGCCAAAGTATTCCCGACAGACCAAAGAATAGAGAAATGCAAACAAGTGGTGAATGCCTTTCTGGGAAAACAAACACAGCCAGCAAGACAGTGGCAGGTGGTGCTGGGAATCCTAACCTCCCTGGAGAAGCTAGTACCACAAGGAAGGCTACACCTTCGGTCCCTACAATGGGAGGATGAGGAGTTTTGGCACCAATAGTAGATCACCCGTACGAGCAAATTCCCTTGTCGGCAGAAGTGAAGAAAGACTTGCTGTGGTGGGTGAACGACGACAATCTGACAGTGGGTGTCCCCCTTCAACAATCCTCTCCAGACCTCTTGCTGTTCTCGGATGCGTCACTAGAAGGCTGGGGAGCCTATATGGAGGAGTTGATGGTGTCAGCAAAATGGAGTTGCAAGGACACAGAGAACTCCATATAAACATGCTGGAGTTAAAAGCAGCGTTTCTAGTTCTGCAGGAATTCAGGGAGAGAGTAAAGGGACACTCAGTGGTATTGATGTCAGACAACACCACAGTAGTAGCTTATATAAACAAACAAGGAGGCCTAGTTTCTCGGCAGTTACATGTGATGACAGTTCAATTTCATCAGTGGGCTGTAGAGAACCTGGTAGACATCAGGGCCAGGTATATTCCGGGAAAAAGAAACATAGTGGCCGACAAGTTGAGCCGCAGGGATCAGATTCTGGGAACGGAGTGGTCCCTGCACCAACAGGTAGTGGACAGGATGCTCATGTTGTGGGAAGGACCGATCATAGACCTATTCGCAACCAGGTACAACAAAAAGTTGGAAGTGTATTGTTCGGTAGTCCCAGACGCAGAGGCAGTAGCAGAAGATGCACTACAACACCCTTGGGACAATCTGGACGTGTACGCATTTCCTCCATTTTGTCTAATCCGTCAGGTTCTGAACAGGGTAATGCGGTCTCAGAACCTCAAGATGACCCTGGTAGCTCCGTTATGGCCAAAGGCAGAGTGGTTTCCAGACCTACTGGAACTCCTAATAGATGTGCCGAGAGTTACCCCATGGAGCAACCTACTGTGTCAGCCGCACATGGAGAGGTACCACCAGTCGGTGAAGTCCCTATCGCTTCATGGGTGGAGACTGTCAAGTATCTCCTCCGAGCGAGAGGGTTTTCGCTGAAAGCAGCAACTCAGATAGCAGGAAATATCAGAAAATCATCTGCGACAGTATACTAAGGAAAGTGGTCAGCATACTGTGATTGGTGTCGTAGAGGGAACTTGTCTCCACTCGGTACCACTATTCAGCAGTTAGCAGACTTTCTGATATATCTCAGAACGAAAAGCATATGTCTGTATCTGCAGTGAAGGGGTACAGGGCGGCGCTTAGCCTCAGTGCTACGAATGAAAAGGACCGTGGACATTTCGTCTTCATGGGAGTTGGCCATGCTGATGAGGAGCTTTGAACAGTCATGTCCACCAAAGGAGCTAAAAGCCCCAGATTGGGATCTGACCATGGTACTGAGTAGTCTGACAAAACCCCCCTATGAACCACCCTAAGGCAGTCCACGGATAGGAGCCTGACCTGAAGACAGTCTTCTTATTGGCCCTGGCTTCAACCAAAAGGGTGGGGGAGCTACATGGCCTGTCATATCTCATAAAGCACTCGAGAGGTTGGAGGTCATGGTATTTGAGTTTGTCCCAGAATTCGTGGCCAAGACCCAAAACCCAACAATAGTAGACGGCAGATTCGACTCCTTTACCATACCTTCCTTGGCAGACTTTGTAGACAATGACAAAGATGAGATGCTTCTGTGCCCCGTCAGGGCACTAAGGGAGTACTTAAGAAGAACAAGGCACCTCAGGCCGGGGTGCCGGAGGTTGTTTGTAAGTACAGGACGGAACAAGAAGGAAGTGTCCAGGAATACAATATCGTTTGGCTAAGGGAGACGATCAGAGATGCTTATATGGCAGAAGACAGATGGTCAGATAGCCAGGTGGGAGCGAGAGCTCTGGACATCAGGGGCTTGAGTGCTTCTCTGCATTAGTTTAAGAAGAACATGTCTGTGGATAGAATTCTGAAAGCTGGTGTGTGGAAACGCCAAATAACTTTCACCTCTCTTTATTTGAAAGACGTTGCCCATAGATCCTTGGACACTTTTTCCTTGGGTCCAGTGGTGGCAGCCCAACAAGTGATATAGCTCATCCAGTACCCCTGGCGGGTCAGTTTGCGTCTAGTCTAAGATGAAGGTATGAAAGTAGAATGAATGGGATGACTGGTCTTTCTTTTTTCTTTACTACTTTCTTTCAACTCCTTTAACTAGGGCAATATGGCGGAGAGTCGTCATGTGCTGGAACGGACTAGATGCCGGTGAGGTGGTCAGCCATACTGTGAAGCTATCTTAGGTTATGATATACTTTTCAGTAGCAACACACCCCTCTAGATAATAGGGAAGAGAGGGGTGAAGGTGGATCCAGTTGCAAGGGACAAGAGTAAACCATAGAATGGTATCAACACCCAGTGAGGAAACCAATAGATTCGCTTATATCTTTGGTTCTAGGTTCATTGTCCATTCTCTTAGAATTTCCCTATATATTCGGAAATGGATAAGGTGGCAAACTCCCAGTCCGTTGTAGAGACTTACCTCCCTCCAATAAGTAAGTCTATCCTAATGTTAAGACCGACGGTTTGTTCCGTATATGAACAAATACCAAATTTGTTACTAATTTGTATTTTTCATAACTAACAAACCTGAGGTCTTAACAGGTAAAGGCCCACCTCGAACCACCCCTCTAGCAGTCTAAACTGGGTTAGAAATATAACTGGTGGGTCACAGGTAGCCGTGGGCATTCTGGGTATACATGCCGCCCCTGACCTGGTATAGATGCCAATGTTCCCCTGGGATCTCACCAGGTTTAATTTTAATTCTACCGGTTTCCAGCTTGGCGCCAGTAAATCCTAATGTTAAGACCTCAGGTTTGTTAGTTATGAAAAATACAAATTAGTTACAAATTTGGTATTTTCTTTCTTTTACTGGCTGACAGTGGTGATAGTTGGTTACAGTAGTAGATGGTTGGATATCTCTTCATGTTGACTATCCTAACCTTTGAATTGTACCTGTGACTGGTATCATGCTGTGATATTGGTCCTCAAGTGTGTGTATTGTTCCCCTGCTAGAAGTCATATGTATTCATTTGCCGCTGCTCTCCTGGAGTTTCGTCACTGGACAAAGCGTTAGTTGCTGCCCTGTGATTATTAACTGTTTCTGCTGGTAAATGTACCTCATCCTATAGAAGAAGTCTTACAGAATTTGGAGAAGTCGAGGAGGAAGTAATTGGCTGTCTCTTTGGCTCAACTGCTCCTTCTGGAGCGGAAATTGGACGCTATCTACAAAATATAGTGTCTCAGGAGCCCCAGGAATTCGAACCCAGGTTCGTTCTCCTGCGCTGCTCATTGAACAGAGGCTGTGTCAGGTCTCGTGTTCGGGCCTCTTGTGAGTGTACAACCTCCAAGGGGGGCCATACATCCACAGTCAGTGATTGGTAGTCTTCTCTCCATCATGATAGGGAGCAGGGTGAGAGAAGGGACTGAGCCGCGTTGGTGGCTCGGACCCACCTGTGAAAGCCAGGCATGGCTATTCTTCAGGTGCCAAGATCGATGTTGCTGTTCCTCGGGACAAGGCATCTGAAAGAGATAGGAGGAGGTCCTCTGTATAGTCCTCTTGGTGAGGTTCGATCACAGAGAAGTCATGCGTAGCAAGACGTGACAAGTTCTCTCCAGCTTTTACTGCATTTAACTCTGGTCAACTTTCGCTCGTGTTCGTGCGAACGAAATGGTTGTAGGAAATGAATGCTTCATTTAACAGAGTGAGAACATTGCAAGTTCAGATGAGAGCGGGCAAGAACAGTTAATCCTCCTCTCTTTTTTCCTGTACTTCCTGGTTATACTGGAATGAACAAGGAAATAAGAGGAATTCCATGGAGTCTACTCCTCAGAGTGCAAACCTGAGAGGCTATGTTTTTTTATTCAACCTTAAGAGCTTACTGAACATACGTCAATCAGTTCAGGATGGATAGCACCAAGAGGTTTGAACGTCTCTCCTATGCTACTGTTTTGGGAACAACCAGTTTGGCTTGAACTAATCGTCTTTGGTATCCTGTTATCACCGTAGAAGTCTCCCTTCGGGACAACTTCGCCTTCGCTCTCTTCGTTAGAGAATGAAGGAGGTCTGCTTCCAGTCCTTATTCTTGTCCGTCGAATGAAGAAGAATTGGCTGGAGTGCAATTTTTAGGAACCTGCTAATATACTATAGTAGAATCACATCAGCCGTGCATTTGATGTTTAGGCCAGTCCCTTACGACGCTCCTGATTGGCTGTTGATAAGCCAGTGACAGGGCTGGAAACTCTCAGTCTCCCGAGAGTTCATATAGACAGGATGTATGTTCCACCTCTTCTGAGGGATGCTTTTGAAAGACTTATCCCTCAGGAGAGGTGGAACATACATCCTACCTGTGTGAACTCTCGAGAGACTGAGTTTCCAGCTCCATGATTGGCTTATCAACAGCCAATCAGGAGCATCGTAAGGGACTAGCGTAGACATCAGATGCACTGGTGATGTGAATCTACTACTATAGTACAGTACGGTTCCCAATTACACGAGAATTGAAAAAGTTTGAAATTACACATAGGATGGTGAAAACCCACACATAAACAATTCCACCATTGGGTGCAAGTGTACTGTATAATACAGATATTTCCTTTAAAAAACCTTTTGTATGGAATTTCCTTCAACTATCCTCTGCCAAAAAAACCTTCAAATTCCTGTATATGTCATTCTCTGTGAAGAGTTCTTCATCTGAAGGAAGGCTTTGTGAACCGTTTCAGGTACAGGGGTCATGCGTGTCTTCACTCCCGTTAGGCCTAACAAACTCCGTTATGAGCGCCTATCTCAGTTTCTGAGTTTCTTTGTGCGGCACGTTCACTATGTATTCGTTTTCATATAGATTTATTCTACGATAAAGAAAGAACTGTTGAAAATTCTAAATTTGATATGAAATTACAATTTCTTGTAAAGAAACTATAAAAATTCAAAATTCAACATGAAATGACAGTTTCTTGAAAAGTTTAGATTGAACGATTCTCTCTCTCTCTCTCTCTCTCTCTCTCTCTCTCTCTCTCTCTCTCTCTCTCTCTCTCTCTCTCAAAAATTCAAAATTTGATATGAAATTACAATTTCTTTAAAAGAAATGATAAAAATTGAAAATTCAACATGAAATGACAGTCTCGAAAAGTTTAGATTGAACGATTCTCTCTCTCTCTCTCTCTCTCTCTCTCTCTCTCTCTCTCTCTCTCTCTCTCTCTCTCTCTCTCTCTCTCTAACACATCTGCATCTCTGTTAATTACTTTTACTAGTCATTTTCATCAAAACCTATTTCAACAATAGAAAAAAATAAATAAAATCTGCTTGATGTGGATGATCAGAATACACTTGCAGATCTGAATAATACGTATGGCGATGATGATGATACCAATCATTCTTACACACTGCGCTATGATGTCACAAATGCGTGAGGCGGAGCCTTCCATCTTAGCTAATGGCTGAGCAAGAAATCTTTCTCTCGCATTCCCCCTTGGAGGAATAATAGTTATTTTCCTCCAAGCATCCCCCACCCCTTCTCTCAGATACCAGCAAACCCCCCCCACATCTAAAATACGTACTTGAAAAGATAATAGATTTGATACATTTGCGGCGCATGACTCGCAATTTGAATAGCTTTGCAGATACAGAAAAGCTGTTTTTGAGAACTAACGACCGCATAAAAGGGAAATCGCATAATTCGGGACCAGACTGTATATTTCTCTCGCGACATGCTTCTGTTATCAGTTCCATCGTCCGAGGAGTAGGGGCATATCTATAAGTTAATTCTTCTGGTATGTGACCGAGACGAATAGTACCTTCTCTTAACCCTCTTACGCCTAAGCCCTAAAAACCAAAACGTCTCCCGTATGCCGAGGCGGGTTAGGAGTGAGCGCGGAAGTGGAAAAAATAATTTTTTCAAAAAATCACAGCGCGCTAAGTTTTCAAGATTAAGAGTTCATTTTTGGCTCCTTTTTTTGTCATTGCCTGAAGTTTAGTATGCAACCATCAGAAATGAAAAAAATATCATTATCATATGTAAATAAGGCGATATATGGTAGCAAAAAAAATTCATACATAATTGTATTCAAATCAAGCTGTGCGAAAAACAGGTAAAGCTAACGAGTTACTTTTTTCCGTTGTATTGTACTCTAAATTGCGATCATTTTGATATACTATAACACATTGTAAAACGATCAAAGCAACACAGGAAAAATATTATCACAAAATGATGCATGAATTCGTAACGCGCGGACGTAAAAAATTTTTTTTGTCAAAAATTCACCATAAATCTAAATTTGTATTGTTCTAGAGACTTCCAGTTTGTTTCAAAATGATTGAATATTACGATACTGTAAGAGTTTTAGCTTAGAATTGCAGTTTTCGACCATTTTGGACGAGTTGAAGTTGACCGAATGTCAAAATTTTTATATATATTTTTTTATAGCAAATATTGCGAAAATGAGAAAAGCTACAACCTTCAAATATTTTTTTTTGTATTCATGAATTTGCACACATTTTCACATATGAAACTATAAAATGCCTAATATGAAAAGGAGCAAATATTACGAGAATGTGACGTACGCATTTCGGAGATTTGCGGCCGCGAATCGCCCGCGGAGGGAAAGAAAGTTTTTTTTCAAAATTCACCATAAATCTAAATACTGTGCTAGACACTTCGAATTTGTTTCAAAAAGAAGATAAATGACTGTATATTACTAGATTGTAAAAGTTTTATCTTACAATTGCGTTTTTCGACTTTCGGCAGTCAAAGTTGACCGAACTGTTTTTTTTTTTCTATTTATCGTGATTTATATGGAAATATTTCGAAAAAGAGAAAAGCTTCAACCTTCAATAATTTTTTTGTTGTATTCTACATGAAATTGTGCACATTTTCATATATAAAACTTTATGTAACAGCTAATTTTAAATGGTGCAAACATTTCGACAATCGCACGAAGAAATTTCTGATTTTTTCAGAAGAGTTACCGGGCGGACGTAAGGATTTTTTTTTTTTTTTTTTTTTGTTTTTTTTTTTTTTTTTTTCTCCATAAATTTACCATAAATCAAAATATTGTGCTAGAGACTTCCAATTCATTGCAAAATGAAGGTAAATGATTGAATATTACTAGAATATAAGAGTTTTAGCTTACAATTGCGTTTTTCGACCATTTCTGTAGAATCACTTATTGTTATTTATATGAAAATATTTCAAAACTGATAAAAGCTACAACCATGGGTTGTTTTTTGTTGTATTTTGCATGAAATTGCGCACATTTCCATATATAAAACTTTATGTAACGGCAAATTTAAAATGGTGCAAACATTAGGACAATCGCACGAAAAAATTTATCGGAAGAGTTACCGCGCGGACGTAAGGAAAAAGTTTTTTCATAAATTCACCATAAATCGAAATATTGTGCTTTTACTTTACGTAGTTTTTTTTTCTTTCCATCACCACTTTCAACTTTCTGTTTTTTATCACTTGGTTCTTCCTTTTTGCTTACTCCTGCTAATGCTAAAGGCCTCTTTAAAAAATAACGATCCAAGGAAGATTGCTTCAGCCTACTTTTCACAATGTTCCTGAAACGACTCGGGCAAACATCATCGAACTGCGCAAGCATACGACCTGTGTGAGTCTTTTCGGGGTGTCTTTTTTTCTATAAACGCGTAGTGTTCATTAACGGCTGCCCGTCTTGATAATTATCTACTAATTGTTGCACCTCATGACACTGTTGGCCCTGGTGTCCATCAAAACCCTGTTCAACCAAATGCTCTCTCTGCAACTGATTTGGGTACTGAATGTTCGGCTGCTGACCTTCTACATAAACTGAAGTGCCTTGATTATACTGGTATGCATGTTGTAAATGATTGGTCAACACCCTCTGTTCAGCAGGGAGTGGAGATTCTACCAACCTTGCAAAGTTTCCAGTTATCTCATGAGAGAGACCTTGATCACTTATCCCATGTGAGAGATCTTGGTCACTTATCCCACAAGAGAGATCTTGGTCAATCATATCATATATGTTGTAGCTCAAGAGGTGCTCTTCTTTTTCCATTTTCTGTGAAAAGATATGAGAAATTTTTTTTAAAAATACACATGACACAAACACCATCACAATGTCAACTCTGACTAGTAGATTCAGAAACAGTTGACGATCCCGAAACTAATACCGTGTGCGTACTATAACAATGCTGGTACCGAGTGGCGGAGGCAGGCCACCACGTACATAGATGCATGATGGGAGGGACGCTGGCCAATAGGAGAGAAGGATCTCATGGCCACGACTAGCATCAGGAACCAATGGGAGAGCAGGAGGATAGTGGCGAGTCTGCTAAGTTGGCGGCGTGCGAGTTTCAAAATTGTTATCGGTGGTTCGGGCGAATCTTGGACTTTACAGAAAACTTTTGTATCTTGAAAACTTTTCGTATGTAGAGCCGTTAAATTTTTCGTATTGGCTTTCGTATCTCGAGTTTTTCATAAGTTGAGCCTTTCATATCTCGAGGTACCACTGTATAATGTTTTGATGTGGTTATTTAGTCCATGATTCCCTCCCACCTTCTAATGTCGAATCAGCTGTGTAATTGCTTGGTAAGTCACTTGCGTAAAAATGAAATTTTAGTTTTACATAATACCTACCAAGCAGTTACATAATCAAAGCCCTCCCTTCTCCCCTCAGATGGATGTGATGGCTCAAACAAATTAGAAGGCTCTGCATTATTGTACCTGATAATCCCGAAAGTGGGGGAGTCCTGTTCACCTACACTAGTGATGGCAGTGCCACCGGAAAATTTTAATTTTGGACTGCTGAGGTACAAAGCTTTCAGCTATGTAATTGCTTGGTATTATGTAAAACCTTATTTTATCACAAAAATATCCATTTTAGGATGATAGGCAGTTTGGTGGAAAGGGCCAAAAGAACAAATGGAAAATAAAATTCATATAGGAATGCTACAAAGAACTTAGACTTACCAGAAGCTGTTTAACAGTTTAGGAATTCCATCCAGTATTTGATGTTCCATGTACAATTTAATTACATAGGGTGGGCAGAAAGAATCAAATGCTATTTGCTCTTGGAGTTGAGGTTCACAAATGCATCTGTATCCATAAAAGTGAAAATTAATTTAGGCATAATATTACAAAGTTTTACATACAGTTAACCAATAAATATCCCCACTGATCATTGTTTGGACTTTATCGCGCTGTCATAGCCAGATTTTCACAAGCAATTGCATAATCTGATTTGATCCCTTAGATTATCTTATTGAATAAGACCTAACACTGGTAGTTTTCATCACAACATTGTTAGGTTATTTCATGATTATCACTTCATGATGCTTTGGCATGATGCAACACTTTTTCTCCCTTTTGATATAAATACTAGATGATTATTTCTGTGAAAGTTCCTTATATTTTGTACTCTATATTCTTAACATTTTCCAAAAATAAAATTTTGTGTTTATTACATTATTTCTAAATTGTTTATTGATGTAAGTGTAGATGTGATATTGTTTGTCTGTACTTATCTTGTTTACTAGATTTTTAAGGTAATTTTTGAATGGATGTTAATGACATTGATTGCAGTTTCATTTATGCATCACTTGATATTCACTGTTTAGTTTGATTGCTTGTGTAAATGTCTTGATATTCATTGTTGCCAAGGATTGACAATACATTTCCCAAAATTTTAATGATGTTGAGCCCTTTACTTTTATTACAGTCGTGTGACATGGGTTAAGGATGGAGATGATACAGGATTGTCATTGGAATATCCTCATATTGCTATTCATGCTGTCAGTCGGGATCCTGCAAGCTTTTCTTTCCCCTGTCTCTACCTAATGATAGATGTAGAAATGGAACCACGAGAAGGTATGTTAAAGCATTAGATTATGTAATTTTGGATGAAAGTTTTCCTGCTAAAGTTGAGTTGCTTGGTTATTTGAATGAGAAATGGCAACACAATAACTTACCAGGTAATTACATAGCTATAGTTTCTCTTGCACAGGAGCTGAAATTAAAAAATTTGCAGGTAACACTTCAAAGTTTAGTCTTTGCTAATGGTTAAGCTTGAAGGCAAAGTTAACTTTTTGTTTTGTGGTTTTAGAAAACCTAGAATGTATTTTGAAGGTTAAGCCCAGAAGAAACAAAGCTAACTTTTTGTGTTGTGTCTTTTAGAAACTTATAATGTCTTTGTCAAGGAACACGAGGTCCTCTGTGATGTATAATGTCTTTGTCAAGGAACACGAGGTCCTCTGTGATGTATTGAATAGGCTAGTATAGGAGAACTAGCTCCATATCTTCTACCTTATTGAATGTAAACATTCATAATGTGAGCAGCAGTTGTAACTTCATTTAGTGTTATGTCAATTTGTCACTTCAGAATAGGATTGATGTGGTGCAGTACAATTCAGTTTTTACTCGCTCACTACCTTAAGTATACAGAATCGTGTTTGAAAACAGTAAAGCCCTTAATCCACTACTAGTAGTGGGTAGTCTTTTCCTGAACCAAAAAAAGAGCAATTCTTTGGGCTCTTTTTAAATCCCGGATTTTAATATTTTGGGGAGCATGAAAGTACAAATTTTGTATAGGAGTGTATACTTTTATGTCGTAAAGGTATTTATTTTAAGTGATTGTCACTTTATAGGGCTTTTGGACCCAGGCACAGGGGTCCCTCATAACGCTTGTGTTTCATTCTGGCTGAATCAAAGCGGTTTTCTCCACAAGGCTGTTCTTTGCTGCATATGTATGAGAGCCTTGCTCCCTGAATGGAATCTAACTTCTGGTGGTGGTAAACTCCAGCAAGGATTCCAGATCAGGTGAGAATGTTTTGGGTTTCATGCAAGAAACCTTTAGCACGAAAAGCTGAGTGGATTTATGTCTAGCCGCACTACCCACCGTCCTCTTCCTAATGTGGGAATCAGCTAACTTTAACAGTAGGTATGATTCATCACAAATATAATTTTTCATAATAAGATTTATTATTTGGATACTTGCATACTGTTGAAGTAGACCCACCCAGCCTCCCCACAACTTAGTGGGCTATCAAGGAGATTTCTGACAAGAGCTAAAACATTTTAAACATACCTGGTGGAGAACAGGTAAACTAGACAGTCATCCAGACAGCTTTTTGATGTTTAGTTTGAATGCCGACTTGCCTAATAGGCAGGGAGATATAGCTAACTTTAACAGTAGGTAAGTATCCAAATAACCAATTTTATTATGAAAATTTATATTTTGTGTAGATGATAGTTTAGGGTACACATTTGGTGTTTGAACTATTAAAATACTAAGCACTTGTGAATTTTTTTGGATGGGGTCTTTGGTATTTGAACTACGTATCTGAATAGCCAGTTATAATCTTTTTTTAGAGGATTGGTTGACTGTACGTTACTTCACAAGTTTTTTCTAAAACTGTATGTGACCCAATATATTAATTATCTGCTTTATGCAGTATATATAAAGCAAAGTAATGACTACATCTTTGTATAGAGGAATACACACCATCTCCTTTAACGAAGGAGTATTCCTCAGGATGAGTGGAATCAGTTTTTGAAACTTGGTAAGAAGGTAGTTAACCAATAGTAGATGGGTGGGTAGGGGGAAACCCCCACTTCCCTGCCATTCCTGAGCATCTTTTCTTTCAACCTCCCAGACTATGTTGGGTGGTAGAGGTGGGATTTTGAGAAAAGGGTCTGGTTTGTATTCCTATGAAAAATACGAATTACTTCAAAATTTGGTTATTTGTCCCTTTTTTTATTGTCTTGATTGGGTTTCATTAATAGAATTTCAATTTCTTGCAGAAGAAGACGAAGATAGAGAATCAGATGATGAAGATGAGGCTGGAATGACTGAAATTAGATTTGTACCAGCAGATCACATGGCATTAGAACCCATGTACAAAAATCTCAGCGATTGTCAGGCACTTCACCCTAATCCAGAAGATGTACAATCTGAGGATGGTTAGTCTTGAATACCTTTGCATTTTAGACTGAATCTAAATTGCCATTAGGGTGGTCAGTTAAAAGGAGAATTACCTAGGAAACATTTGCCCCTGTAGATTTTTTTTCATTTTTATTTTTTTATTTTATTTTGTTTATTAATTTTTTTACAGTTCACTGTGCTCTCTTACTTTTTCTCAATCTGAAACTCATTTACTAATTTAAATATTAAAAAAACACACAAGAAATAAAGTTGGATAGACTTTAGTGCAGTGGTTCTCAACCTGGGGGGCGTCAGCAATTTCCAGGGGAGGCGCGAGCCCTAGGGAAAAATGAATACAAAATTATCTAATTATATTCGTTATTCTCTTAACAAAAGTGAGGAACTAATATTCAGAAGTTTACCAAAAAATGCAAAAGTATCGCCTTATAACGTTACTTTCCTCAAGTCTACTACACTATAGCTGGTTCACTAAGGTAGATTCTTGGGTCAGCCCTATGCCTATGAGACGTTTGTTTGGCGGGCGCTGATTGGTGTTTACAATAACGCTGCCACAAAAAATGGTCAAGGAACACCTTTACTTTTTTTTTTTCAAGTTTGGGAGGGAATTTTACTCACATATGCAAGGGGGCCGTGGAAGGAAGGACCGACTCTTAGAGGGGACATGGTCATATAAAGGTTGAGAGCCACTGGTTTTGACATTGACATAGGATATGAAAATGGTCCTCAAAATAGTATGAAATATTGAGTGGTGGGTAGAGTAACCAACCCAACAAGAGGATAAAAGAAGTAATATCCGTTGATCAGTAAGTGAGACTGTTCAGATAGAAGAGGATGGGCCACAGTCACAAGGGAGAAGGAAAGCTGATGCAAGAAGTACCAGAGTGGGCTGCTAAAGTGGGATACTATTTTTTTATGTGCTGTGGCAGAACTCCTTAAATGTTTTGAAGCTACAGTATTTTGCACTTTCTATATGGCTTCCATATGTTCCTGTCTTTCTGAATTGTTTTTAGTATTCTGTGTCCATCTTTCACTTTTTCCAGCTTTTCTTTCATTTAAGAGAATTTTTATGCCAACTCTTGAGAATAAAAATGAATCGCATTAACTGTATAATCAATGTTTTCATACATTCAACTTACTGTCAGATATATACATAGCTATCGACTCTGTCGTCCCCGACAGAAATTCAAATTTCGCGGCACTCGCTACAGGTAGGTCAGGTGATCTACCGCCCTGCTCTGGGTGGCAGGACTAGGAACCATTCCCGTTTTCTAATCAGATTCTCTCTGTCGCCGGTAGTGTCAACATTGTTGTTACTACCTCCTGACTGGAATTCTTTTTTCAACGCTTTTTGATCATCTTTCGACTGATTTTTGGTGACGTACTTGGATCGTTGTTTGGCATTTGCTATCGTGGATTGTTTTTTGGACTTGGCTTTGGATTTTCTTAAATATGTCTGACTTTAGTGTTAGTTTCAGAGTGTGTGTGAATGAGGGCTGTAAGGTGAGGATTCCAAAAGCTTCGGTAGATCCTCACACTACATGCAGTGGATGTAGAATGGTTGAGTGTTCAATTGAGAACACGTGTAACGAGTGCGAGAGATTGAGTGCGCAAGAATGGAAGAATCTAACTTCTTACTTGAAGAAGTCAGAGAATGATAGAGAGAGGAAGGCGGTTTACGAAAGCCGCAGGAAATCTCGTGAACTTCTATCTAGTTCTGTAGCTTCTTCTTCTGATAATTATTCGCATTTTGTTTCAGCCCGTTCACAGGTTGCTAACCCCTCTGATTCTGCTTCGGAAATTCCGGAACTCAGAGCTTCCCTTCAGAAAATGCAGGAAAAAATGGCAGCATTGGAAGGTAAGAAAAGTGAATGTGGTTTTTCAAGTGATTTTAGTGTCCCCTGTCTGGTGGAGGGGGCGTCTGGTCGTCTCTGCGACGCTCCCAGGTCTAGACCGCTTCCAAGCTCCCTGGCCCAGAGGAGAAGGAAAGTCGAAAGCCTTACGGAGGTTGTGGAGAATCCCCAATGATCAGGCGTCCCTTCGGCAGAATCTGTTACATCTCAGACTGCCAGGGACCGCTATAGGAAAAAGGAATTGGAAAGAACCTGAACTCAATTCTAGCCTCGAGCACTTCTCTGAAGAAGATATGCTTCGGTAATAAAGAAGGCTAGGAAGGAGTTAGATCCTTGGACTGTAAGAGATCTTCGAGCGCCTTCCAGATCTCCCTCTCCTGATTCGAACGAGTCCTCGACCAGGAAAATTTTGCTAAATATACAGGAGCAATTAGCGTCTTTGGTAGGAGTACTTTCCAAGGAGCCTACTCGTAAGAAGGATGATAGGCTTCCGATTAAAAGATCCAAATACCGATCTCCTGTCAGGCGCAACGAGCCTTCCAGGGGAGTTGTCGCACAGGCGGCCATCTCTGGGGGGAGCGGAGCGTTAGACAGGCGAGAAGTGGAAAAGGAAAGTAACTCCTGCCAAGCGCCTGGCGACAGCTAGGAGCCAGGCGCCAAGTAGGCGCAAAGAGCCTGAGTTTCCTGTACATCGTTCAAGACCTAGAACTCCAACCAAGCGCCGAGATCCAGCTGGAGAAGAGGAAGCTCCTGATAGGAGTGAAGCGTCTGCTAAGCGCAATGCGCCTGCCAAGCGAAATGCGCCTACCATGATCGATACTCCTGCCAAGCTCCAGGAGTATTCGGTACTAGATGCGCCTTTCAAGGGCCAGGAGTATTCGGAACGCGATACGCCTGCCAGGCGCCAGGAGTATTCCGATCTCGATACTCCTCCCAGGCGCCAGGAGTATTCTGAGCTTAATACTCCTCCCAGGCGCCTATCAAGCGCCAGGAGTATTCGAAGCGCGTTGCGCCTGCCAGGCGCCAGGAGTATTCCGAACATGATACTCCTCCCAGGCGCCAGGAGTATTCTGAGCGAGATACTCCTGCTAAGCGCCAGGCGCATTCTCTACATGAAGAGCCTGACAACCGCCAGGAGTCCTCCAGGCATCAATCTAAAATTATTCATGACTCTCCTAAGGATAGGCGTAGAGAGAGAGTAACTCTTAGTCCCTCTCCTATTAGAAGTGCTTCTTCTTCGGAAAGGAAGAGATCAAGGGAGGAGACAGACGAAAGAAGGGAGCCTTCTCCTTCCGAGTCTATTAACTTAGGGGACGTCTCGGAGGACAAGATTACTAATAAAGAAGGACTTTCAAATTATAAAGTTCTTTCTTCTCTCCTTTTAGAAGAGTATGGAGATTTGTTGACTCCAGCTGCTCCTCCTTCTCCACGCTCTCTCTTTTCAAGTACGAAAGCTCACAAGTCTTCCTCCTTCCTGAAAATGAAGCCTGCCATTTCCATGAAGAGGGCCCTACAATCTCTTGACTCCTGGATCAAGACAAAAAAGGAGTTAGGAAGGACAGTTTTTTGTATGCCTCCTGCTAAACTAACGGGTAGAAGAGGCATATGGTATGAGACGGGGGAGAATATGGGATTGTCTCTGCCCGTTTCAGCCGAGTCAGACTTCTCGAGTCTCGTAGACTCCTCGAGGAGACACGCCTTAAATTCGGCCAGAGCAACATGGGGTTTTTCGGAGATGGACCACCTCCTCAAGGGACTTTTCCACACTTTAGAAGTTTTTAACGTCCGGGATTGGTCCCTTGGGGTTCTGGCTAAGAAGTCCCAGGAAAAGGAACGACTAAGCCCCGAAGCCTTACATAGTATCCTCACATGTATTGATAAGGCTGTTCAAGATGGATCGGCAGAAGTCTGCTCCCTCTTTGGTGCGGGAATACTAAAGAAGAGGGCGGTTCACAGTGCTTTTCTCACTAAGGCCGTCCCTTTCGAGGAGGCCCTCCGGCTAGATCTATCGCCAGAAGGAAGACAACAGAGAGAAGGGGAAGATCTTCCTTCCGTCCCTTTAAGAAGGGAAAATGAGAAAACTATCCTCCAGACACCTGTAGGAGCTAGGTTACTTTTCTTTACGGGAGCCTGGGAAGACATAGGGTCCGATCCTTGGTCGAAGTCGATCATCAAGAAGGGTTATTATATCCCATTCAAGGACAGCCCTCCCTTGATAACATCACCGAGGGAACTGTCCGCCAAATACAGGGACCCTGTTCTGATGGATACTCTTCGTCAAATGGTGGAGCAGATGTGGGACAAAAGAGCAATAGAACTGGTACAGTCGGCCCTCGGTTAGCGGCAGGGGTTCCGTTCCTGGCCACCGACGCCAAGCGATTTTCGACGTTGAGCGATTTTAAAGCCTACGGCCGCCGCACACCTTTCGAAACTCTAGACCAGTCAAAGGCGCCATAATCCTACAACGGCGCAATAAGTAAAATTATATTTATGCAGTATAGTACTATAGAATTTACTGTACAGTACATGTGGGTGTCTAGAGTATGTAAAGATATAATAAAGTTTATACAGTGTACAGGTAGCTGTAGTGTTCAGTTTATGATCATTAGTCTTACGATAGTCCGATTTTATGAGAGATCAAATTACAATGGCCTAACTTTATCCATCTTCTAGTTACATAAGTTCAATAACAGCAAAAGAGAATGATGAAAGTGTGGTTTTAACGTTATACTCGTTGCGTGAACGTGTACAGCCATGAACAACAGAACGAGAAACGACTTTTTTTTTTCTAAGTACAACCGAACTGGATAACATCTGTTTGGCTTGTATTTCGATCATCGTACTACAGTGCAACATTGCCGTATTTGTTATAAATGGCGTTATGTATAGAATAGAACTGAGATATCTAAATGTAATAACTTTATTCGCTATAGATCAGAGATCAATATAGATTAAAGATCAACCGGGAAATATACCGTTAAATTTAAACCTAGTTATAACTGAAGCTGAGAAAACTGTTCAAGCTGCTAATGACTATTATCGTACATCGGCAACAAGGATAAAACTGCAGTAAACGTCTGCCATCACACACAACTGTAGATAAAATTGGGATAAAATAATTTTAATCAAAACTACTGTGCTTGAAATAACACATTTTATTGTTGGTTTCACGCCGATATACGATAAATAACGTAAAGTTCGTATTACGATGATATAAGGATTATTGCGAACGGAATCACGTAATTTTTTACGCAATAAACATGCCGCCAACGTAATCTGTTAACGAAAAAAATAGTAGTTCACATTCACAACGAGACATATTCAATAAAATATTTCCACCTAAAAACACGCTGTATAAGGAAAAATAACTTTGTCTCATATAAGTCAAGTATATAGATATTCGTTTATGCTAACTAGAAGCAAGAGCATTCGCTCAGAATTGCGTTATGGTGAAACAAACTCGTATTCATCAGCTGATTTCAAACCACAACATTGGCCGCTCCGCGGAATACGGGCTTAAGTTTGCCGTAGTATTTTTAAATACAATAATATGAGAATACATACAATATTCTTGGATACAGTGAAATAATGTATAACTTTTTAAAGGATTTATGGAAAAGATGCATAATTAATAAAATAACACAATGCATTTTTCAGAACTGGCGGACAAGAACGAACATGAAAAACCATCCCCTAACAACGTGGAGCGGTTACAAAGGCTGCCTTAATTTGTATCTTATTTCTGTACAAAAATGAAAATACCTTTACGTAATATATTTTCATACACATTTTAAACATAAAAGCATAAACATTTGAAAAATTGACACATCGATCGCTAAATTTGCACTCTTTTTTTTTTTTTTTTTTATCTCGGTATTTGCGGAAGAGCGGCAGACGGCGGCATACAAGAACAAACTTGAAAAAAAAAACAACGTAGTTAATAACTTGAAGGGGAGTTTCAAAAGCTGCCTGTTTATCATATTTCAGCACAGAAATAAAAAATACCCTATTCGTAATACATTTTCATACACATTTTAAACATAAAGCATAAACATTTATAAAATTGACACATCGATCGCTATTTGCACTTTTTTTTTTTTTTTTTTTTTTTTTTTTTTTTTTTTTGTTTTTTTTTTTTTTTTTTTTTTTTTTTTTTTTTAATCTATATTTTTCGGAAGAGCGGCAGGCGGCGGCTTACAAGAAAGAACATGAAAAAATATCGTATTTGATAACGTGAAGGGCAGTTTCAAAAGCTGCCTTTGTATCATATTTCTGTACAGAAATAAAAATGCCTTTCACGTAATACATTTTCATACACATTTTAAACAAAAGCATGAACATTTATGAATCGACACATCCATAGCTAAATTTGCACTTATGTAACTCGATATTTTCGAAAGAGCGGCAGACGGCGGCATACAAGAACGAACTTGAAAAAAAACAACGTAGTTGAGAACTTGAAAAAAAACAACGTAGTTGATAACTTGAAGGGGAGTTTCAAAAGCTGCCTGTTTATTATATTTCTGCACAGAAATAAAAATACCCTATTCGTAATACATTTTCATACACATTTTAAACATAAAAGCATAAACATTTATAAAATCGACACATCGATCGCTAATTTGCACTTTTTTTAAATCTATATTTTCGGAAGAGCGGCAGGCGGCGGCTTACAAGAAAGAACATGAAAAAATATCGTATTTGATAACGTGAAGGGCAGTTTCAAAAGCTGCCTTAGTATCATAGTTCTGTACAGAAATAAAAATGCCTTTCACGTAATACATTTTCATACACATTTTAAACAAAAGCATGAACATTTATGAATCGACACATCCATAGCTAAATTTGCACTTATGTAACTCGATATTTTCGGAAGAGCGGCAGACGGCGGCATACAAGAACGAACTTGAAAAAAAAAAACACAACGTAGTTGATAACTTAAAGGGGAGTTTCAAAAGCTGCCTGTTTATTATATTTCTGCACAGAAATGAAAAATACCCTATTCGTAATACATTTTCATACACATTTTTAAAAACATAAAAGCATAAACATTTTATAAAATCGACACATCGATCGCTAATTTGCACTTTTTTTTAAATCGATATTTTCGGAAGAGCGGCAGGCGGCGGCTTACAAGAAAGAACATGAAAAAATATCGTATTTGATAACGTGAAGGGCAGTTTCAAAAGCTGCCTTAGTATCATAGTTCTGTACAGAAATAAAAATGCCTTTCACGTAATACATTTTCATACACATTTTAAACAAAAGCATGAACATTTATGAATCGACACATCCATAGCTAAATTTGCACTTATGTAACTCGATATTTTCGGCATAGAACAGCGTCAGAGGCATATATTTTACCCTAATACCTACGTAATAACTCTCCATAAAATTTGTTAATATAATTTGCATAACCTTTATGGTCTAACGGCATTTCTACAAATGTATGGACTCGTTAGGCAACGGCGCTAGCGGCGCTGTTAACTGAAATTTGCGCCGTAAAGATACCTTTAAAATGCCTTATTTTTTTAATGAATATTTTTGACGACCGCCGTAAAACCGATTCGCCGCGGGCCGCCTGTACTGGATCACAGCTCCCCGGGGTTTTACAATCGCTTGTTTCTTGTAGCGAAAGCTTCAGGGGGATGGAGACCAGTACTGGATGTAAGTGCGCTGAACAAATTCGTAGAACAACAGAAGTTCAGCATGGAAACGTCTGCTTCAGTCCTTGTAGCACTCTGTCAAGGAGATTGGATGGCGTCCCTAGACCTTCAAGACGCATATTTCCACATCCCGATTCACCAATCGTCGAGGAAGTACCTTCGTTTCATGTTCGAGGGAAGGATCTATCAGTTCAGGGCCCTGTGTTTAGGCCTGTCCACGGCTCCCCAAGTCTTCACAGACTTGATGAAAAATGTGTCAAGACACCTACATATGAAAGGGATAAACGTCTCCCTATACCTGGACGACTGGCTCATCAGGGCCAGGTCTCAAAAAGCAGTGTTGAGGATCTGTCAACAACTTTGGAACTGACGAAATCATTAGGATTGATCGTAAACCTCGAGAAATCTCAGATGGTCCCCAGCCAGAACATGGTTTATCTGGGGATTCAGATGGATTCTCGGGGTTTTCGAGTATTTCCTTCTCAAGAGAGAATAAGGAAAGGTTGTACCACAGTATCGAGCTTCTTAGAGAAAGAGCGCACTTCAGCGAGGGAATGGTTGAGCCTTCTGGGGACCCTTTCCTTGCTCGAACAGTTCTTTCCTCTAGGAAGACTGCATCTCCGTCCGCGTCCGCTTCAGTTCTTCCTGAGAAGGAGTTGGAGTTGGAAGACAGGACAACTCTCGAACACGTTTCCAACCTCAGCAGAAATAAAAGATCAATTAAGGTGGTGGTTGACCCCCTAGAAGAGAACAAAGGAGTATCCCTGGAGGTACGGAACCCAAACCTGACATTGTTCTCAGACGCGTCGGAGACAGGTTGGGGTGCAACCTTAGGATCCAAAGAAGTGTCAGGCACCTGGTCGGAAGAACGGGTGTCATGGCACATAAATTGCAAGGAGCTATTAGCAATTCACCTTGCGCTAAAGAGCTTCGAGCACATAGTCAGAGACAAAGTGGTACAGATAAACTCCGACAATACTACCGCTCTGGCTTATGTCAAAAAACAAGGAGGAACTCACTCTCTCGCCCTATACGAACTAGCAAGAGATCTGCTGATTTGGGCGAATCAAAGGAATGTAGTTCTCCTAACAAGATTTGTCCAAAAAGGGGAAGAGAGGAACGTGAGAGCGGACAGACTGAGCAGGAGGTTCCAGGTCCTTCCTACAGAATGGACCCTCCACTCGGAAGTCTGTCAGAGCCTTTGGTATCTTTGGGGGAAGCCTCAAATAGATCTGTTCGCCACGTTCCTCTCCAGAAGGATAGACACATTTTGCGCCCTAGTAGAAGATCCCAGGGCTTATGCAATAGACGCCTCTCTCCTGGATTGGTCAGGGCTAGATGTGTACGCTTATCCCCCATTCAAGATACTGGGGGAAGTAGTCAGAAAGTTCGTGGCCTCGAAGGGAACCAAAATGACTCTGATAGCCCCATATTGGCTATCCCGAATTTGGTTCACAGAGGTAATGGAGTGGACAGTGGACTTCCCCAGATCTCTTCCAAACAGGATAGATCTGCTCAAACAACCCCACTTTGAGAGGTACCATCAAAACCTACCCGCTCTTGCTCTGACTGCCTTTCGACTATCGAAAGACTTGTCAGAGCGAGAGGGTTTTCTCGCAAGGCGGCAAGCGCAATTGCCAGAGCCCGCAGATCATCTACTAGGCGAGTGTACCAATCGAAGTGGGAAGTTTTCAGAAGTTGGTGCAGGTCGAAGAAGCTGTCCTCTTCCAATACCTCTGTGACCGAAATTGCGGATTTCCTTCTTTTCCTGAGGGAAAAATCCCATCTCTCTGTGCCGACTATTAAGGGGTACAGGAGCATGCTTTCTGCAGTATTCAGAAACAGAGGATTAGATTTGACAAATGATAAGGATTTACACGATCTCATTCATTCCTTTGAAACATCAAAGTCAGTAGAACCCAGAGTTCCAAGCTGGAACTTGGATGTGGTCCTGAAATTTCTGTCCTCCGAAAAGTTCGAACCACCACACACGGCTTCCGTTCGAGATATAACTAGAAAGTGTTTATTTCTGCTGTCTCTCGCTACGGCAAAAAGAGTCGGCGAGTTGCACGCCCTTGAGTCACGAGTTGGCTTCAAGGGAGACTCTGCGATTTGTTCATTCCAGACTCTTTCTTGCAAAGAATGAGAATCCTTCGAATCCCTGGCCCAGGAGCTTTGAGGTAAAAGGACTTACTAGTCTGGTAGGCAGAGAGGCAGAAAGATCCCTTTGCCCAGTTAGAGCACTTAAATTCTATCTGGACAGAAAGAAGCAGTTGGGGGGTTCGCAACACGGTCTATGGTGCTCAGTAAAGGACCCCAAGAGACCAATGTCTAAGAATGCCCTAGCCTTCTTTGTTAGAAGTGTCATTACCAAGGCTCATAAGAACTGCCCAGATGACTCTTTTAATCTATTAAGAGTAAGAGCTCATGAAGTAAGGGCAATCGCGACGTCTATTGCGTTCCAAAGAAATATGTCGCTTAAAAATATTTTGGATGCAACTTATTGGAGAAGCAACTCAGTGTTTGCATCTCATTACTTAAAGGATGTTCGCGTTACGTATGAGAAATGTTATTCTCTAGGTCCGTTTGTGTCAGCACAGACGGTTCTGGGTAATGGAGCGAGCACCGATCCTTAAATAAGTGTACGTAACCCTCTTGTCGGATGTGTTCTTGAATTTCCTGTGCATGGAAGTGTCAGATGTCGCACAGGCGACCTTCACTTCTCTTCACTAGAAGATCGAGTGGCAACTGACTTTTAGAGGGGTACAAAAATTTTTTTTTTTTTGTACTTTTGTATGTGTGATTATCGAGTTTTTGGTTGTTTGCTAAGAGTTCAGGGATGACTCTTGGCAATCTTAGAACTAACACGGGTGTTAGGATCGGGTGATCAGGATCGGTTGTGTGCTCCTTAAAGAAGGCGTGTTGTCATATAAGCGGATTAGCACCCATTGACAAATGCCAGTTAGGCTCTGCCGAGTAAGCGGATGATACCCCATCGACAGACCCACAAGAACTCTTGGCCGCAGATCACTATCTCGCTAAGGCTCTTGAGGTGAAGCAGACTCCTGGGCAGTAGCCACGAAGTCTTCCACCTGATAAGGTAGGAACCAAGGTCTATAAATACCTACAACATATGTTGTTTACCTGTCTAGTCAGTAGTTAGCTGTCTCTTGCCCTCCACCAAAGGGTGTCAATCAGCTATGTATATATCTGACAGGTAAGTTGAATGTATGAAAATGATATTGTTATGATACAATAAAGTTTCATACATAGTTACCTGGCAGATATATACGATTGAAGACCCACCCAGCCTCCCCGCAGGAGACAGGTGAAGAGAGAATCTGATTAGAAACGGGAATGGTTTCCTAGTCCTGCCACCCAGAGCAGGGCGGTAGATCACCTGACCTACCTGTAGTGAGTGCCGCGAAATTTGAATTTCTGTCGGGGACGACGGAGTCGATAGCTATGTATATATCTGCCAGGTAAGTATTTATGAAACTCTATTGTATCATAACAATATCATTTTAATATCATTATGCTATTTAGGATTCATGTTTGATCTCCACAGTAATTAGTAAAAGTAAATATCAGAATAATTTTTTTTTTTTCTTTAAAAGAGTTTTCTTGTTTTTATTGTCATACAGACCAAATTTATAATAGATTTCCCTTTCAGAAATAGGTGAAGAAAATGATGATGAAGGTGATTACATTGTAAGTGACCCTGGACAAAATGGCTTCCATATGTCAGGAACTTATGAAGACAACATGGAAGGTAGTAAGTTGAAATTATGCCTTTTAATTGTACTTTGACACAACTTTCTTGAATTATTAATATCTATCTATCTATCTATCTATCTATATATATATATATCTATATATATATATATATATATATATATATATATATATATATATATGAATGGATGAAAGTCTTTATTACTTTGATTTATGTTTAGTATAGCCTAAATTTCATAATTCATTTACGTAATAGAAGTCAAAGGAGCTAGATGCAAAATAGATTATTTAAATAATATAGAAAGCTTATTAGATATTACAGGTAGTCCAGGTTACCAGCAGGGTTCCGTTCCTGGTTGCTTGACGGTAACTGAAAATTGCTGATAACTGAAATTTGAAAGTCTACAGGCGCTGCAATCCGCCTTACAGTGCCCTAGACTGGTTAACAACACCTTAGGGCCCTTTCACACTGTGTTTTGCTGCGGTGACACAGACAGCAATCAACTTGTGTATCTTATGTGGTTGTTCACATCTTTCCTGTGCGTGAAATTACCGCTGCGACCCCAACCAGCCCGAGAAGAGTCTACTTGAGACTCAGAGGTCTGAAAAAACTAACCCCTATTAATAATAACCGCTGCGGCCTGCATTGCCGCATAACGTGTGAGGTACCACCATCGATGCAGATGGGTGCAGTCACACCGTGGCCAGTGGACCATCATGTTCAATGCATGTCTTTGCACACTTAGTGGCATGTGAACTACTTGCCGGTGACCGCCAGCCAGGGAAATCCCGGGATTAGGCATAATAGCAAATATACCCTATGAAAATCGTAATCTTATGGTACTTGTTGAATTTCATACTACATAATATGAATTTTTATTCAACTGAGGATTATTATTATTATTATTATTATATATATATATATATATATATATATATATATATATATATTATATATTATATATATATATATATATATATATATATATATATATTTATATATATATATATATATATATATTTTTTTTTTTTTTTGTTTTTTTTTTTGTTTTTTTTTTTTTTGCTCTATCACAATCCTCTAATTCGACTGGGTGGTATATTTAGTGTGGGGTTCCAGGTTGCATCCTGCCTCCTTAGGAGTCCATCACTTTTCTTACTATGTGCGCCGTTTCTAGGATCACACACTTCTGCATGAGTCCTGGAGCTACTTCAGCCTCTAGTTTTTCCAGATTCCTTTTCAGGGATCTTGGGATCGTGCCTACTGTTCCTATAATTATGGGTACAATTCCCACTGGCATATCCCATATCCTTCTTATTTCTATTTTCAGGTCTTTATACTTATCCATTTTTTCCCTTTCTTTCTCTTCAACTCTGGTGTCCCATGGTATTGCGACATCAATGAGTGATACTTTCTTCTTGATTTTCTCAATCAACGTCACGTCTGGTTTATTTGCACGGATCACCCTATCTGTTCTGATACCATAGTCCCAGAGGATCTTTGCTGGATCGTTTTCTATCACTCCTTCAGGATGGTGTTCATACCACTTATTACTGCAAGGTAGCTGGTGTTTCTTGCACAGGCTCCAGTGGAGGGCTTTTGCTACTGAATCATGCCTCTTTTTGTACTGGTTCTGTGCTTGCTATGTGGTTTATGGTCTCATTTTTCGTATTGCACTTCCTACATATGGGAGAGATGTTATTTCCATCTATCGTTCTTTGAACATACCTGGGTCTTAGGACCTGATCTTGTGCCGCTGTTATCATTCCTTCAGTTTCCTTCTTGAGCTCTCCCCTCAGTAGCCATTGCCACATGTCATCGCCAGCTAGTTCTTTAGTCTGTCTCATTTATTGTCCGTGCATTGGTTTGTTATGCCATTCCTCTGTTCTGCTTGTCTTTCTCCTGTCTGTATATTTCTGGGTCTTCATCTACTTTTATCAGTCCTTCTTCCCATGCACTCTTGAGCCACTCATCTTCACTGGTCTTCATATATTGCCCCAGCGTTCTGTTCTCGATGTTGACGCAGTCCTCTATGCCTAGTAGTCCCTCCCTCCTTCCTTTCGTGTTATGTATAGTCTGTCCGCATTTGCTCTTGGGTGTAGTGCTTTGTGTATTGTCATATGTTTCCTCATTTTCTGGTCTTATGCTGTGAAGTTCTGCCTTTGTCCATTCCGCTATTTCTGCGCTGTATCTGATTACTGGCACTGTCCATGTGTTTATGGCTTTTATCATATTTCCAGCGTTGAGTTTTGACTTGAGTATCGCCTTGAGTCTCTGCATATATTCTTTCCTGGTCGTGTCCTTCATCTCTTGATGTTTTATATCCTCTCCTTCCATTATTCCCAGGTATTTGTATCCTGTCTCATCTATGTGTTTGATGTTGTTCCCATCTAGTAGCTTTATCCCTTCGGTCCTTGTTACTTTGCCCTTTTGTATATTGACTAAGGCACATTTTTCTATTCCAAACTCCATCCTGATGTCTCCAGATACAGTCCTTGAAGTCTGGGTTAGGGTATCTGTTTCCTTGATGCTCTTACCATACAGCTTGATGTCGTCCATGAACATCAGATGGTTAATTCTGTTGCCTCCTTTCTTGAGTTGGTACCCAGCATCCGTCTTCTGCAGTACTTTTGTCTTGGGAATCATGGCTACTACGAAGAGTAGTGGGGACAGTGAGTCGCCCTGGAAGATCCCTCTCCTGATATTAACCTCTGCTAGTCTTATTCTAGAGCTTGTAGGTATTGTATTCCAGTTGCGCATTGTATTTTTGAGGAAGCTGATGGTTTTTTCCTCTGCCCCATATATTTTCAGGCATTCTATTAGCCATGTGTGTGGTACCATGTCGAAGGCTTTCTTATAGTCTATCCATGCCGTGCTTAGGTTGGTTTTCCGTCTCTTACTGTTCTTCATTACCATTTTGTCTATCAGGAGCTGGTCTTTTGTGCTTCTACACTTCCTTCTGCAGCCTTTCTGTTGGTGAGGGATGGTGTTTGTATCCTAGGTAGTTGTATAGCCTTTCGGTGATGATACCTGTTAGTAACTTCCACATTATTATTGTTATTATTATTATTGTTATTATTATTATTATTATTATTATTATTATCATTATCATTATTATTATTATTATTGAACTTAGGAAGCAGACCCTCTCTCAAGCATACTTTATTAAAAGTAATGGCTACTTCAGCAGCGTTACACTAGTAGAGATTCTCTAGTTTTGCGAATAGCGGCTTTTTCTGTGCTACTTAACAGGCTAGTAGAGCGCCTATAGAGGTCATGGTCAAATACAGGGTCAAAATAGGTGTATATATTTGAATTTTACAGATGAACTATGATACCATAGTCATGAAAGTCATTAACGATTTCCTCTCTCTCTCTCTCTCTCTCTCTCTCTCCTCTCATCTCTCTCTCTCTCTCTCTCATCTCTCTCTCTCTCTCTCGTCTGGAGCTGCCAGACATCCTCGGGCTGGGAAGCTGAGGGTGGACTGATCTTGGTGCGGTGTCCGTCCTCGTTATATCTGTGGGTGACAGCAGGGGGGTCTGCCCCATGCTTGTCTCCTATTGGCTGGTGGCGGTGAGTCTTTGTTTTCATTGTTTGCCTGAGCCAGGTCTCAAGCCACTTTCTTCGAGCCGATGGTTGCGTTGCAGCATATCCTGCAGCCGCCTGGACCTCCTGAGGGGCGCTCTAACATTGATGGGCGTTGCGCTACGCTGTGGGACATCACGGCTAATTTGATTTCCATCAGCTGCAGGAGTACCTCATTCGGGGCCGTTGTCTTCCGTAGAGTTGTCATTGTTGGTGGCAGGTCTTCTCATACTTGACTTAATCGTATATTACCAGAATCGGAGGACGCGCAACCTTATTATGAAAAATAACCCTTCTCCACAAGTACGAGAACCCCTGAAGCAGACGCATGTAGTGTACCAGTATACATGCCCAGTCTGCGAATGCAGCGGCGCCTACGTAGGTATGACTTCCCAGCGACTGTCGAAGAGACTCGTGCCACGCCCAAGAGGGGGCTATCAAGAATCACGCCCGCACCAAACATCAGGAGGCCATCTCCCAGGATGTCATCATACAGAACATGAAAATCATCGGGAAGGCCCCTGACGCCCGTTGGTTGCGCCTGCTGGAGGCGCTCCTCATCCAGCAAATAAAACTTACACTGAATACGATGCAGGAAGAATTTCTTCTCCCTACGAGTATGAGAAGAGCTGCCACCAACAATGACACCACTGATCATGACAACTCTACGGAAGATAACGCCCCCAAACGAGGTACTCCTGCAGCCGATGGAAATCAAATTTGCCGTGACGTCCCACAGTGTAGCGCACCGCCCATCAACGTTACAGCGCCGCTCAGGAGGTCCAGGCGGCTGTAGGATATGCTGCAACGCAACCATCGGCTCGAAGAAAGTGGCTTGAGACCTGGCTCAGGCAACCAATGAAAACAAAGACTCACTGCCACCAGCCAATAGGAGACAAGCATGGGGCAGACCCCCTGCTGTCACCCACAGATACAACGAGGACAGACACCACACCAAGATCAGTTCACCCTCAGCTTCCCAGCCCGAGGATGTCTGGCAGCTCCAGACGAAAGCTCGCTTTAAGAGAGAGAGAGAGAGAGAAAATCATTAATGACTTTCATGACTATGGTATCATAGTTTATCTGTAAAGTTCAATTCTATACACCTATTTTGACCCTGTATTTGACCATGACCTCTAAAGGCACTCTACTAGCCTGTTTAACCCTTAAACGCCAAAGGGGTATAATGAAAATTGTCTCCCGTATGCCGAGGGGGTCTCGGAGTGAGCGCCGAAACGGAAAAAATATATGTTTAAAAAAATCACAGCGCGCTTAGTTTTCAAGATTAAGAGTTCATTTTTGGCTCCTTTTTTTGTCATTGCCTGAAGTTTAGTATGCAACCATCAGAAATGAAAAAAAATATCATTATCATATATAAATAATGTGATATATGATAGCACAAAAACAAAATTTCCTATATAATTGTATTCAAATCGCGCTGTGAGCAAAACGGTTAAAGCTAACGAGTTAATTTTTTGTTGTTGTATTGAACACTAAATTGCAATCATTTTGGTATATAACACATTGTAAAATGATCAAAGCAACACAGAGAAAATATTATCACAAAATGATGCATGAATTTGTAACGCGCGGACGTAAACATTTTTTTTTTTTTTTTTTTTTTTTTTTGGGGGGCAAAAATTCACCTTCAAATCTAAATATTGTGCTATAGACTTCCAATTTGTTTCAAAATGAAGATAAATGATTGAATATTGCTATACTGTAAGAGTTTCAGCTTACAATTGCAGTTTTCAACCATTTCGGACGAGTTAAAATTGACCAAATGTCTAATTTTTTATATATATTTTTTTATATGCAAATATTCCAAAAATGAGAAAAGCTACAACCTTCAATTATTTTTTGTTGTATTCTACATGGAATTGCACACATTTTCAAATATAAAACTCTATGAAACGGAGCAAATATTCCAAGAATGCGACGTACGCATTTCGGGAGATTTGCGGCGGAGAATCCACGCGCTGAGGGAAGGAAAGTTTTTTAAAAGTTCAACATAAATCTAAATATTGTGCTAAGACTTCAAATTTGTTTCAAAATGAAGATAAATGACTGAATATTACTAGACTGTAAGAGTTTTAGCTTACAATTGCGTTTTTTGACCATTTCGGTAGAGTCAAAGTTGACCGAACGTGTTTTTTTTTTCTATTTATCGTGATTTATATGCAAATGTTTCGAAAATGAGAAAAGCTACAACCTTCAATTATTTTTTTGTTGTATTCTACATGAAATTGCGCACATTTTCATATATAAAACTTTATGTAACGGCTAATTTCATACAATCAACTACCTGTCAGATATATACATAGCTAAGACTCCGTCGTCCCCGACAGAAATTCAAATTTCGCGGCACACGCTGCAGGTAGGTCAGGTGATCTACCGTCCTGCCCTGGTGGCAGGATTAGGAACCATTCCTGTTTCTATCATATTTTTTCTGTCGCTTGGAATGTAAACAACGTTTTTGCAGTTCCTCCTGACTTGATTTTTGGATTTCATCGCCATCGATCTTCTGGGCTATCTTTTGCAGGGAAGTACTGGATCTTTGGTTCGGCATACGCATATTAATTTGTTTTGATAACTTTGCTTCGAAATTTCGAAGAATTGTTTACGTGTAACTACCGAACTTTTCGGTAGACAATCACATAGTTTGCAAGAAGGAAAATTTTAATATTTATTCATAATAACGTGTAGTAAATGTTAGAATTGATTGAGCTAACTTCCTTCTTGACGATGTAAGGAAAGAATAGTTACGCTTCCTTTAGAAGTTTATATAGCTCTCGTACTAACGAGCAGTTAGAGCATTAACATTACTAGTAGTGTGGTATCCTCATCTCCTTCTTACTTCACAGAATCTTCAAATTCATATTGCAATTTGAAGACAAAGGAAGGTAGCTCTAAATACGAGCTATTGAAAGGTAAGAAGTATTTTACGTTAGTGCAGTGGAGGGTGCGTTCTGTTCGGCTCTGTTTCGCTCCCAGGCCTAGACCTCTTCCAAGCTCACATACCCAGAGGAGAAGGAAAGTCGAAAGCCTTACGGAGGTTATGGAGAATCCCCACCGATCAGGCGTCCCCTCGGCAGGATCTGTAGATCGTCCCAGACTGCCAAGTTCGCCATTGGAAAGGCGTCCTAATTAGTAGAGGGTGTTCGTTCGATCGGCTCTGTCTCGCTCTCAGGCCTAGACCTCTTCCAAACTCACAAGCCCAGAGGAGAAGGAAAGTCGAAAGCCTTACGGAGGTTCTGGAGAATCCCCAACCGATCGGGCGTTTCCCTCGGCGGGATCTGTAATACGTCCCAGACTGCCAGGGATAGCCATTGCAAAGGCAGCCTTTAAAAAAGTGCGTCTGTTCTTCCGTTTTCTTCATCTTACATCCGAAAAGACGAAGAATGTACATGTTAGAAGTTCGGACGATCTGGCTCGTTCTCTAAGAAGAACACTGACTCACTGAGCGAGAGGCTGAGAGCCAGCCAGCAAGCTAGCGTCGAGCCACGTTCCAACAGCCAGCAGCGAGCCGCGTTCCAACAGACTAGCGCGAGCCGCGTTCCATCAGACTAGCGCGAGCCTCGTTCATACAGATAAACGCGAGCCGCGTTCCAGCAACTGAGTGAGAGCCGGTTCCAGAACTTTTTCTTGGCGCAAGGCGCCTTCAAAGAGAAACAGGCGGCTTAACTAAGGAGCCTTATAGTAGAATGGCAATCAGAAGGATGCTTCCATTGAACGTTTTTCTGGCAAGAGGCTCGTATAACAAGACTAGAGGCGCTCGGATCTATTAGGGCGCACGGGACCTTCCACGCAAGCGGAACGTTCCAGGAGCGAGTCTCTCTAGCGTGCGGAACATTCCAGGCGCGCGGAAAAACTATCAGCCGCTAGGCGCTAGAGCAAGGATCCAGACGCCAGGCGTCAGAAGATTTCAAAAATCTTCGATTAGAGAGAGAGGTCAGTCGCGAGACTCCTCTTTGAATTTTTAACTTGAACAACTTTCCCCTGGCAAATGTGCAAGATGTCGCACAGGCGGCCGTTGCTTTTGTCAGAAGGATTCTGATACTAAGAGAAGCCCCTTTTCATTATTCAGAAGACTCCTTTGTTAGCAGTTCCTCTCAATGCGGACTCTCTCCTTCATCCATGCTCTTCCCTCGTTTTGATGAGGAGGGCAAGAGCTTTTGGGAGTTTTTCTTAATAAGATCTCATCGATGTTTGGGTATGATGGTGGATAGAAAATATCTACTTCCTTCCGTAAACCCTAGTGATGAACAGGAATTCTGTCTCTTCCGCGATTTATGAAGAAATCACGAAGATTTTAAAGAGTTCCTTGATTAACTTCGTTCTTTAAGGATATATATGTATATATATATATATATATATATATATATATATATATATATATATATATATATATATATATATATATATATACTCTTTCTATCGTTCTATTAACGAAAAGAACGAAGATAGTAGAAGGTAGTAGAGTTTCTGCTGTATGAGAATACGATACGGTCAATTCATAAACACATACCGTAGTTACTTCTTTTTCTGGCAACTCAATTACAAGTATCCTTCCTACGTCTTTCCTAGGAAGGACTACGCTTAAAGGGATTGTTAAGACTACACCTACTTAGCTTCTAGATTTATCGAAGTCTTGTTTCGCTTAAATATTGCTTTAATAAGAACTTCCTGAAGTTCGATAATAATTTTATTAAATTCCTTTATTAATTGGAGTAGCTGGCAACTCTGGAAGAGTAAGCGGGGACTGCTTTCGCTGAGAGCCTGAGACCAACGCAGTACGCCTATGCCAGTTACTGTCAGTACCATGTAGGTGTCAGTCATGAGCGGTCGGGCGAATCTCTCTCTCTCCTGCGGGAGGGAATAACTTCCGTATCTCTCCCCTACAATCGCGGTCTTAACCTCGGATGAGGGATAATTAAGCTAACATAAATAAATATTGTATGCCTTTTGCTAAGAAGCTTTCAATAGAGAGATAGTACAACCTTTCAATGCGGTTTACCGTAGGTAACATTATTAAAGGATTCTATCGCAGCAGAACATTATATTATGTAATGCTCTCAGGCTTACGAAAGCATAGCTTATTAGAGTACCTGCTCAGAAGAAGATGGATGAGTCGGATGGGAAACATTCTCTTTGGGACAGAACTTGTTTCCCTGAATGAACCTATATACGTATATAAAGTTTTTTCCTACTAAGAACGGAATTAACATGTGAAAGGATGTGGGTACCATAAAGGCACAGCTGTTCTGGCACATCCAACACAAAAGAATAGAAGAAAGCGCCAGTCTGGCGCAACGCGCCAGAAGTACCAACCTGGCGCAATGCTCCAGAAGCGCCAGCCTGGCGCAGTGAGCCAAGAGCACCATCCAAGATTTTCTCGTTTTAGCGAGTTATTAACCTAGGAGTCCAGTAGACTCTCGGACACCAAGCTCGGTAACGCAAGATTCGTTCCTGATTTCGTTACCCATTTAATCACTTAGGCCATTTCCACGACACTCTCATATCGCATAGAGCATCGAGAATCTCTTTTTTCGCTCCTATTCGCGTTAACAAAGAGATCCTTCTCGATCGACGATAATAACTGTTAACATGTTTAACATTTATTGGGAAGAGTTTGTGAGAAGACGAACAGGCTTCCTATAGACTGCTTCCTTTTCCTACTTCGCCCCCGATTGAAGATGACGTGGGAAAAGCTTCAAGGAAGATTATCTTGCCAGTACAAGAGCAACTGGCCTCGTGGTGAGTGTTAGCGCCTCGTAGGAAGGACGTTGCGCTTCCAATCAAAAGAAGTCTCGTCCTCTCTCCCCTGCGAAGCGAGAGGCGTCATGCAGACGTGAAGCTTCCAAACATATCGCAGAGGCTTGGCGGTTTCGAGAGCGAGATCGGGGAGAATCTTACGGAAGACACGTAACGCAGAGAGACGTAGACGTCGTCAAGACATGAAATAGTCATTTTAAAGCTGTTCTTTTAGACGCGAGGCTCCAACCAAAATTTTTGGCGCAGTTAGGACGCCTTTTGAGAGCGAAGCGCCCCTCTTCCAGGCGCGAGGCGTCATCCAGACGTCAGCAGCCACACAAACGGGAGGCGTCCAGCCAGGACGCTTGGCTGACTAGAGCGTCATCCAAGCGGGAAGCGGTCATCCATTTATGGAGAGAAGCCTGGGCTGTTGGCGCCTTCCAGGACTATTAAAGCGGGGAAGAGGAAGGAATATCATTCCCTTAGCCCCTCTCCTTTTAGGAGTTTGTCTCCTCCAGAGGAAAGACGTACGAATTAGCAACGGAGACTCATCTAGACCCCGAGTTAGAAGTAAACTCGGAGGAGGAGTTTCAAGGAAGAGAAGGACTGTCGAACTATGTTTTGACAGCCTTGCTTCTAGAGGAGTATGGAGACGACTTGACTCCTGCCTCTCCTCCTTCTCCGCGCTCTCTTTTCTCGAGTGCAAAGACGAAGAAATCTTCGTTTTTTCTTAGAATGAAGCCCGCCATTTGAAGAAGGTGTTAGTTAGAACGGTCTTCTGCATGCCTCCAGCGAGACTAGCTGGTAAAAGAGGCATTTGATATCAGACGGGAGAGAATAGGGGTATTTCTCTTCCGTCTACGTCAGAAGCGGACTTTTCGACCTTAGTTGAACGCTTCACGTAGACAAGGTTTGAACTCTGCCCGTATAACTTGGGGCATTTCAGAACTGGACCATCTCCTCAAGGGACTCTTTCATGTATTGGAAGTTTTCAACTTCTTAGATTGGTCCCTTGGGGTGATGTCCAAGAAAGCCCATGATTCTGAAGGACTCGAACCAGAAGTCCTTCTGTATTTTGTCTTGTATAGACAAAGCGGATCAGGATGGCTCGGTTGAGATCTCCTCTTTGTTTGGAGCAGGTCTTCTTAAAAAGACACTTATATAGTGTCTTTTTAACCAAAGCGGTCTCCAACGCTCAGAGGGCAGCGCTTCTGTACTCGCCTTTGTCTGACTTTTTGTTCCCTTCTCAGTAGTGAAGGACATTTTCTCGTTCATTAACTGAGAAGGCGACTCAAGACCTTCTGACACAGTCAGTAAGGAAGAAGAAACCTGCAGACAGCCCCAAGAACACTGTCATTGTCTGATGAGGAGAAAGACCGGCCTACAACCTGACACAGATGCGCTAGGATGCGAACTATAGGGACAGATAAGAGTGTCCGATGTGGACATTGCCAGACATCCTCGAGACTCTACAAGCTCGAAGCTCCGGCAAGTGGGGAGGAGCCACCCAGGCGCGAGGCGCCAGGCAGGCGCGAGGTACCAGCCAGCGGCGAAGCTCCAGGCAGGCGCAAGGCGCCACTCCGGGCGCGAGACGCCAGCCAGGCGCGAAGCTCCAGGCAGGCACAAAGCGCCAACCTGGCGCGAAACGCCAGCCAGGCGCGAGGCGCCAGGCAGGCACAAAGCGCCAACCTGGCGCGAGACGCCAGCCAGGCGCGAGGGTGGTGCCAGCCAGCCGCGAGGTGCCAGCCAGCCGCGAAGCTCCAGGCAGGCGCCAAGGCGCCACTCCAACCAGGGAGCTAGACGCCAGCCCAGGCGCAAGGCGCCAGGCAGAAACCAGGCCGCAGCCAAAGCGACCAGCAGGCGAGGCGCGAGGCGCCAGCCAGGCTGCGAGCAGCCAGCCAGGCGCAAGCCAGGCTCTAGGCGCGAATCTCCAGATAAGACGCGGAAGCGTCCATCCAGATTGCGAGGCGCCAGTCAAGCGAAAGGTACCAAGAAACAAGCGCTAGGCGCCAACCAATGAGCGAACGCACCAGCCCATGGCGCGAGGTTCCTGCCAGGCTTCAGGCTTCAGTCGGGTGAGTATCCATTTCAAGAAAGCCCTGGTCTTCTTTGAAACATGGAGATCTCCTAAGCACTTCATTAGTGACTTGATTCCTTCAAACACGCTGAGAATTAAAAGCGCAGGAAGTGCGCGCTTTTGCAAATTCTTGTTCTTTACATAACAATATGTCATATAAGACATATTAGCTGTGTTGTACGGTAGAGGCAACTCTGTGTTGACTTCTCATTACACAAAGGATGTCAAGTTAACCTACGAGAGATCCTTCTCTTTTGGTTTATACGTTTTCTGCGGATACGTTACTGGGATAAGGGAGCCGACACTGATCCTTAACTTTGAGTTAAAGTTTTTTAACTTAGTGAAATTATTGGGGTTTTTGAAAGGAGTGTGGGATAACTCTTTCCAATTTGAGCGCGAACCCTCGTGTTTAGGATCAGGTGATCGGGATCGGTGTTGCGCTCCTTCATAAGGTGTATTGTCATATAAGTGGATCAGCACCCATTGACAAAGTCCTTTCAGGCTCTGCCGAGTAAGTGGATAAGACCCCTTCGGCGAGACCCACAAGAACTAACTTGGCCATAGATCACATATCTCGCTAAAGTTTCTTGAGGTGATGCAGACTACTGGGCAAACACCCACGAAGTCTACCACCTATCAGGTAGGAACCAAGGTTTTATTTATACCTACAACATATGTTGTTTACCTGTCTATTCCATATAGTAGCTGTCTCTTACCCTCCACCGAAGGTGCCAATCAGCTATGTATATATCTGACAGGTAAGTTGATTGTATGAAAATGATATTGTTATGATACAAATAAAGTTTCATACATACTTACCTGGCAGATATATACGATTAGGGCCCACCCAGCCTCCCCGCAGGAGACAGGTGGAAGAGAAAAAATATGATAGAAAACAGGAATGGTTCCTAATCCTGCCACCCAGGGCAGGACGGTAGATCACCTGACCTACCTGCAGCGTGTGCCGCGAAATTGAATTTCTGTCTGGGACGACGGAGTCTTAGCTATGTATATATCTGCCAGGTAAGTATGTATGAAACTTTATTGTATCATAACAATATCATTTTAAAATGGTGCAAACATTACGACAATTGCACGTATGATTTTTTCGGAAGAGTTACCGGCGAACGTAAGGATTTATTTATTTTTTTGTTTTTTTTTTTTTTTTTTTTTTTTTTTTTTTTATAAATTCACCAGATATCAAAATATTGTGCTAGAGACTTCCAATTTGTTGCAAAAATGAAGGTAAATGATTGAATATTA
Organism: Macrobrachium nipponense; assembly: GCF_015104395.2. Taxonomy (NCBI): domain Eukaryota; kingdom Metazoa; phylum Arthropoda; class Malacostraca; order Decapoda; family Palaemonidae; genus Macrobrachium; species Macrobrachium nipponense. The sequence continues at coordinate 97,948,706 of NC_087201.1, read as the reverse complement.
CTAGAATATATTTAAAATGGTGCAAAATTATGTCAAAGTGACAAAATAATTTCTGAGATGTGTCTCTGATACTTTTTAGTGTGATAAGAAAGAAATTCGTGCTTGCGCGCCTGCGTAGCGTTGTAAACAAAACAACGCCTTGATCTGTGAGCTCCCAGCATCCCCCAAGGCGCGTGATTCAAAATTTTTCGGCTGGTAGGCCTATAAGTATTTTTCCGCGAATTTTTAAACAAACTTTTTTTATGTCTACGTTTAAAACATCCAATCGGCACCCGGGAGACAATTTATCTCGACGTTTAATACGTTCAATCGGGGTAAGAGGGTTAATTTAAAAATCCTCATAGTAGCACGATTCTTCAAATGGAGAAACAAATCCACATAAATGTGGATTTGTTTCTCCGTTGGTCTCTTTCTTTGTATTTATAGTATACAATAGTAATATGAGACTACATACAGAATTACTGGATACAGTAAAGTAAAGCATAACTTTTTAAAAGATCCAAGGAAAAGATGCATACGTATTCATTATGTTTGAATTTTATGAGGGTCTCATGGCTCTTGGGCTAAGCTGCCGATAAACTGACAATGGCACCATCTATTAACGAAAAAAAAAAACATCTAAATCTTGTTAACAACAAAATGTATTTGTCATATTTCAACTTGTAAACACTTCATATAACAAAAAATAACCTTGTCCCATATAAATGAGGTTTCAAGAGATTTATTTACTTTAAACTAGAAGCAAGAAAATTGCTCTGAATTTATTTAAATACGGCAAAATAAACTTCCCTCCACCCACAGCTGATTTTTCCAAACCAAACCATTGATCACTTTGTTTGTATACTTTCTAATACAAATCGTAATGGGAGACTACTTATACTATTATTGGATACAGTGAAATAAAACATAATTTTTTAAAAGATCCAAGAAAAGATGCATGTCCATTATGTTTATATTTTATGAGGGTCTCACAGGTCTTAGACTAAGCCGTCGATAATCAGACAACGGCGCTGTAAACCCTACGGTGGGTAAACCCCAGTCATGAAAATATTGGACAAGCTTCATAGAACCAAAAAGCCGATAACTGGGGACTGCCTGTACTCTATAGTAACATCTTAAATTGTATTTGTTCCGACACGGCATACAAACCTTCGGTCCTTTTACAATAGGAAGGTTACTAGCGGCAGATGGATAGGTCGTAAGCTTTCGAACAAGGGGTTCGGTAGTTAACTGCTTGTCCGACAGGCGCGCGCGCGCGACTGGTAGGTAAACAATCACTTTTGCTTTCGGCCTGCTGGCGTGTGGACGTGTATCATCCGCTCTCTGCCCGCTTCATCGTCGTTTGCTTTCGCATGATTGTGTTTTTCTTTTTCTAATTATCTAGTGAAACTGAATTGTAAGTACAATCATTTCATTGAATTCAATTGTGAATTAAAGGATCTTGGTGTCACCACGCCCTCCGATTAAACCGATTACCCGAGTGCCGGGACTGAGGGCCGTAAGTGCGGGAATTCATTTTTCCCAAGATGATCCTCTATTGCGTATGCTCGGTGCCGAGGGCGGGAGCACTCGCTCAGAGCGTATATTGGGTTTGGAAATGTGTAGATGAAATCGTAAGTAAGTGCTCTTTTCATTATATTTTTTTGACCTGTATGCCGTTGCCGAACGAATGCGCTCGGCACGGAAACTTATTTAGTATGGAAGTGGAATCGCAAGTACAGTATTCTTTTTCATTTTTCATATATTATTTTGATTGTAGCAATACTCATTTTGGATCAGTTCCGAGCTTACCCGGAATTGACCCTTCCCCCTTTTTATTTTTGAATGAAGTGAAATTGCAAGTGCAGTTCTTTTTCATTTTCATTTTTTATTGAGATTGCATTGTTTACTGGGATCAATGTTTCCGCGATTCCCGGGGATTGATCCTTCCCCTTTTTTTTGTATGAAGTGAAATCGCAAGCGCAGTAGTCTTTTCATTTTCATATATTTTTGATTGCATCAATTCATTATGGATCAAGGTTTCCAGAAACCTTGATCCATAAAGGTAAGGAATTGATCCTTTCACCCTTGCGCTCGGTACCTAGGGCGCAAATGCGCTCGATCCGAGCCCTTATTCATTGTGAAGTGAATCGTATGCAAGATGCATTTTCATGTTTGTTCCTTATTGATTTGATTGCATCAATATTTATTTGGTTCAAGTTCCGCTCAGTCAGGGAATTGATCCTTATGCCCTTGCATTCGGGCCGATGGCACGATTGCTCTCGGGCTCTTATATTGTTGTTGGGTACATGGGTATGTTGCTGGGGTGGGGGGGGGAACGAGAAAAACCCCCCCCCCCCCCCCCCCCCACCCCCCCCCCCCCCCCCCCCGCTCAGCTCCCACAGATGGCCCTTCCCCTGGGGGGGGGAGGTTATCGGCGTTCTTCTCCTCGCCCGATCCGTCGAGCGCGGGGGAGGGCGCTCGGTGCCCGATGTACAATTGTATTAGGGGTCTTCCACTCGTTCGGAGAGGGCTCGCCCCCCTCCCCCCCGCGCGAGGGGACTTCCCCCCCACTAATCGTACTACTGTTATTTCCGCAGGTGCTACTGCCACGAGGGTGGACCTTGGTTGAGGTATGGGCGTCCTTCCATTTGCAGGGCGTGCTAGTGTCCAGGGGCTGCGGTTCTATGTCTGGGCCTACTGCGGTCACCCATGGAGTGGTGACCACGCAACCAGGTGACGACGTCCCTCCTCACCTGGTGTACTCGCCTCACGTGGTAACAGTCTTGCCTACAGCCGCTGTGAAGTGCCGTTCGCCGTACCGAGAGGGGGGCGTGCCGCCGCCGCTCGTGGTTGCCGCGCTGCAGCGACCACACTTCCGCTGCCTAGAGCTCTCCCCCTGGACCTGCCGCCGGTACCAGGATGTTGCTGACTGCTGCTCCACTTCCTGTGTTTTCCGGTGCTGCCTGCCGTACCTGCCGATTCTGGGCTGACTGTCCATGCAGTTGCTGCGCTGGCTGTCCCTGTCGTTGCTGCGCTGGCTGTCCCTGCCGTTGCTGCGCTGGCTGTCCCTACCGATGCTGTGCTGGCTGTGCCTGCTGGTTCCTGAGATGCCCATACCTGCTGATGTCGTCCCTGTTCGTGGTGGTACTACCCCAGACTTTGGTCTGTCTGTACAGGTGCGTCCGGGCCCTGTGGCTTCGGCTACAGCAGCCCCGGCTCCGCCCTGGATAGCAGATCTTACGTCTGTCCTGAGGAAGCTGACGAAGAAGAGGAGGAAGGTGTGTCGCGTCGTCGTCTTCATCTTCTCATCGTCGTCGGCTGCCGCCTCTTCCCCTTCGACTTCTAAGGCTTCACAGCCGAGGAAGAAGAAGGTTGCCTCCTCCCTCCTAAGAAGTCTCCCTCGGGAGATTCTCGGGACCCGTCTCACCTCGGTGGGACGGGAGGGTTCCTTCCGCTGGTCCTCCTGCTCCTTCGGGAGCGGGGCCCGTCTCTTCTTCCGCAAGGAGAAGACTACGGGGACCAGAGGGGTACCGGCTAACACCGGTACTTCCTCGCCTGGTGTCAGTGGTTCTGCCACTGCATCAGGGTCCGTCTCGGCCTCTCGTTCGCGGGAGGTACCGAGTGTACGGTCGCCTACCAGCGACCGTGCAGCCAGGAACCAGACCTCTGAGTCCGCTCAGCGTCAGGTTCACGGCACGGGGCGGAAGACTGGTGACAGCCGCTCAGGCGACTCTCACCAGACCAGCTCTCACTCTCGCGGCGAACAGCTGGCTACCCAGGGACGTGACGGTCCACGACCGACCACGGACTGAGGCTGGGAAGAGGTCCTCCCGTTCGCCGCTGCAGCCACGGCTGAACCAGCGACGTGACGTGCCGTGAGGACAAGCACGGTCTCACTGTGACAGTGGAGCCTGCAGGTCGACTGACCGTCGCCCTCACAGAAAGCGACCGGGTACGGCAACCAGCACCAGCTCTTCTGACACTCGAGAGCGGGGCCGCTGTGCTCAGTCCAGCCGTTCTCCACAGCGAGACGGTTCGACCAGGCCTGCAGCTCGATCGCCACCGCGGGTTGACGATCGCCTGCAGCCCTCCAAGCCTGCTGGTTCTGCCAGCGAGCAACGAGGGAGCGTCAGTCTGCCTCTCCCGTACCTTCAACTCCTCGGGTTACAAACCGGGAGGAGCGAGGTATTGAGGAGTGATCGTGAGGGGGTGCGCCCCTCATGATCCCACCACAACGCCCTACGTGCCAGGCACGGTTCTTGGACCGAGGCCAGGACGTATGCGCAAGTGGATGGGGGAAGACCGAGAGGGCTGTCGCTGTTCCCCCTTCTTAGGAGGAAGGTTCTCGGAATATGCTCTTGTTCGAAGGGCTTAACGGTCCCACTCTGCAAGATGCTGTGACTTCCGAGATCCAGAGGAACTTTGCCGAGGTTACGGCGCTGATTCGTCAGCACAATGACTCATTGGGGAAGATCGCCGCTCCCACCAGCAGAGCACGTCTCGGCTCGAGTCGTTTTGGGGCCCGAGAGGGAACCCAAATCGACGGTGGGTCTGCTGCGATCGGAGCTTGCCGACTGTGTTGAACCAGGTAGTCTCTCGTCTCCGGACAAGAAGGCTCTCTCAGTTCTGGACGGTCGAACAAGCTACTTCACCTCCTCTACTGCGACAGAGGCGTTTCTACGTGTCTTCGGACACCGTATTTAAATACCCCTTCGGTCCTCCTGAGTTTCGACCTCGACGAGGACTGGAATGAGTCGGAGCGGTATCGGCTCTCTCCTGTCAGGTGTCGATCAGCCCCACCCAGACGACGTTCACAGTGGCGGCAGACACTTACCTACAGTATGAGTTCGTAACCCTCCTCGGAAAACGCGTTCTCCTGACGATACGTTTTCCCAGGCTCTGAGAGGCCATCGCCGTAAGGCGATGGCTGCTCCTTTTCTTCTCCAACTGCTAGATCCGCTGGGAAGGCGAGCCAGTATCCAATTCCTCCCCCATTCCCTCTCTCCTTACGGCTACGAGGGAAAGGGGAGGGATCCTACAGAGATTTCTCTGTAAGATCCCACGTTAGGGGCTGCGCTACCGGGGGGACCTTCGGGTCCTACCTGACGTAAGCCCGCCCCGGTCATTGAGGAGGGATCCTGCCCCTTTCTCGATTTCTACGGGAATCGAGAGGACCACCAGCCGATATCGTCTGACGATTCGGTGGGGGTTTCGCAGAGTGCTTAGAAGTCTACGGAATTTCTAGCGCACTCAGAGTGTTCGAGTTTTTTACGATCTCCAAACACTTAGGCGAGACCACGGTCCAGAGTGAGCGAGAATCCCCGATAATTGTTACACGATAATCGGGAACCTCGCTTATGCTCGAATTCCTGTAATTTCTAGCATTTGGAAGAAGACTGCTGCTGAAAGAAGAGTATATCACAGTAGGCGCTTAACCTGGAATAGAGAGAACGGACGGGAACTTCCAGTTTGGCTTGAACTATCGTCTTCCGGTATTTCTGTTCACCATTGAAGCTTCCTTTGGGAAAGACTTCTCCTTCACTCTCTTGACTAGAGAACGAAGGCGGTCGATCTCCAATCCTTATTCTCATTCCTATAGGGGAAAAGATTTTAGGATGGAGGTCGTGGTACAGAACCTACAAATATACTACGTATATTACCCTCGCGACATGATTCTTTAACAGTTGAATTGTCCGTGGGGTAGGCGCATACCGTAGTTAACTCTACGGTTTGTGACCGAGACGAATTGTATCTAATTGAACTGCAAACTCGGGGTTTGCCTGCAACCTCCCAGCAGTTATCAGTTTCGATTTTTAGATACTTGGTATTGTCATGACAACACCAATTCAGCTTTTGTATTTACCGAAATCCGTTTCGGTTAAATATAATTGCTCGAGCGTATTCTTTTATGCTCGATGGTTCTAGCCGAACGCATTCCTTGTGGAATAATGGATTACCTGGCAACTCAGGATGACGAGTCACCGAGAGCTACTGCGTATTGAAACTGCCTGATAGCGGCTCAGTATCAGCTAGGTCTGGAGATACACGGTCGGTTACGTCTCTCTCTCCCCTGGTTGGATTGACTACCGAACCGTATCTCTGCCCAACAATCATGGACTTAGGTCTCTGATTAACGGGGATTCTCGCAATAATGAAGGACCGTCTGCTGCTGTGACGCTCGATTTCATCGCCGGCGACATTGCGAGAATTTTCAACAGAGATATCTCTTGGACTCTTTCATCTTTCTGTTTACCGCACGGTAACAGAAGTCTGTACTAGTTCAACCGCTGCATCGCACTGCGATAATGCGAATGATTTTTGCAGACATCTGAGTTTGTCTTCAAAAATATCTTGTATTCCGTAGGTGTGCAATTTCACTTGCTCGCCCCCCGAATTAACAGAATGTGCAGAAGACATCGCCTACTCTCCGACCTGACAGCTCTACTTCCAAATGTTCAGCCCCATGAGAAGCAGTTCTTCAGGCAGTAGTTCCCTGTCTTCATTACTCGAAGCGCTCCGCTTTTATTGCAACTACGATCCTCCACCGGACAGCAATCAATAGCGGTTTAGCGTTCTCAGTCTTGGTAGCACAGGTTCAGGAATCTTGAGAATCCTTCTCTCGGTTCAGCTGTGAAGACGTAGTTGCATTTTATGTACACCTTCGTCTTCAACGTCACATAGTGTTGTTTCTCCTTACCCGAGAATCAGCTATACTATGAGATAACTTGCCATCAAGGACCTCGGTCTCTAGAAGGCAAATTGACTTTCGCCTGTTGGGCACATGCCTTAAGAGAGTCATCACCTTGCCTTCTGGCATCGGTGACGAACAAATTATTTGTTTAGTCTCTTGGCATAACCCTAGTTAAGGCGAAGGTCACGTGACTTGCTCGGGTGCTGGACAACTTGCCTCCTGCCGAACGCAGTCAGTAGGCAGCTGTCAGAGCGCCCAAGTCTGTTACGAACTTCGCTGTGGACTTAGTTCGGTTGTTCCATAACATAATTCTTTTCGTCCTAACGGCTTGTCACAGTACCATACCATCGACACCCACCATTGAGTGTCGGTGTCCTATCCACTACGAGAACAACAACTTCGCTGCAGACGGATAGACAGTATGGGTACAGGACATCACCGAAGTCGAGAGAGGATAGGTCATCGACAATTCCCTTCTTTTCCTCTGAGGTAATTGCATGACTTTAACTGCGAAGTCAAGCATCCAGGGGATGGGATTCGTGACGCTCGATTTCGTACGAATTCGTAGCGAAGACTCTGACCCTTCGGTTCCTGACGATCGGTTAGAGTCCTTCACAATCCCCTCCCTAATGGACTTCACCGCCTTCGATGCGAAGGAGATGCTGCTTTGTCCTGTGAAAGCGCGACCGCGCTTTCTGAAGAAACTCGACATCCCAGGCTGAGTGTTGAAGACTCTTCGTCAGCACCAAGATGACCTAGAAGTACACTCCCTCGAGTTACACAAGAACTTCTCCTTGGCGCAGGTACTGAAGGAGGGGTCTGGTACAACCAGACCACTGGCACCTCCTTCTACCTTTTGGATATTGCCCACAGGTCCTTGGATTCGTTTTCCTTAGGACCCGTGGTGGCTGCTCAACACGTTGTCTAGCTAACCCAGACCCTAGCAGGCTGAACAGCATCGAGTCCTGTGACTGTAAGAATAGATAAGTGAATGAGAGAGTGACTGGCTTCTCTTCCTATCTTTTTCTACCCCTCTACCGTGGGTAGAGGGATACGGTCATCACCTTGCTGGATAAGGACGAGATTGCCGTGAGCTACTCGACAGAGCCCCATCCTATCCCTTTCACTAGGGATGGGAGCGAATATCCACCACTTCCTCCTACAAGGGGGGGAAGTGGATGCCAACAAGAGACAAAACCATAACGTTGTTGCCTCTTGCAAATAGGAACTTGTTCTTGTTTGCTGGTACGAAGAGATACGCTTGCCTCTCTCTTAGTACTTGGTCCAGAGGTCTGACCATTGATCCTGCGGTGCACACCCCGATCAATCGGACAGAGGCTTGGATCCCTCCCTCGCTCTTACGACCAGGGAGGCTTTCCAAGGTTGGGCGAACACCAGTCTGTTCACAAAAGACTCAGATTCCACCCCACCAAGAAGTGAGTCTTCCTATTGTAAAAGGACCGAAGGTTTGTATGCCGTGTCGGAACAAATGACAATTTGTCCAAAATTGCATTTTTTCCTAACTATACAAACCTGAGGTCCTTTTACACATAGCCCCACCTCATGCCACCCCCTCACTCTGCAGTTTTTGCTTGGGCCAAAAGCAAAAGTGATTTGTTTACCTACCAGTCGCGCGCCTGCGCGCGCCTGTCGGACAAGCAGTTAACTACCGAACCCTTGTTCGAAAGCTACGACCTATCCAGCTGCCGCTAGTACCTTCCTATTGTAAAAGGACCTCAGGTTTGTATAGTTAGGAAAAATGCAATTTTGGACAAATTGTCATTTTACTTATTTCATTCATACTAGTGAATAAATCTGTTGAAAATCTTACAGCCACAGACACTGCTGTAAGATAAGTTAAAGAGAATAATTCCTGTTACTCTTATTACAATAGTAAACTCTGAACCAACACCAGATGTTCGCTTGTTATGCAAGTCATATTTCTAGGCATAACTTATGGAATTGGAATATAATTGTCCAGCAGATGAAGTACACCTTACATGAATGGTAGGAAGCTTACATAAATAATGAACTACTGGAACCTATATCATGTAGAGATAAGAGGAAAATAAGAGGGCAAATAACTCTTGTATCCCTTAAGAAATTTATGAGTTTTGTGGTTGGGTGGAGATTTTTATATTTTCAGTGGCTACCAGATGTTGTGAAATAAAGATACGTATTGTTAAATTCTGAACAAAGTTCTTTACAATCAAGAGTTGACTTGTTTAAAACAATTAATTTATGGCAAGCTTACCTCTTGCCCTTTCTACGTAACCTGCTATGCTTTACAGTTTATCTTCATTTTGATTAAAGAATATTTTCATTTGCAGATTTAGAAAATGATGATGGTGAAGCAATGGAAACAGGACAGTTTGATGATGCAGAAGACATATGAAATCTTTGTGTTCTCAGGGTATCAGAAATTTTTTAATTATTCAGAAATGTATAATTTAAGTTCAAATTATATCCTGGTTAGTGAATATCTGCATTGAATGTATGCATTAGACTTGCCATGCACCATTGAATATTAAGTATTAAAAACAGTATGATTTAGTGACCAAAAGTGATTAACAAACCAAAGTCCACTGTTTTTCTGTTTTATATTGCAGTACAGAATGATTTCATTATTAAGTTTAGAGGGATTTGACTGCTCATTGTTGTCGATTGCAATATATCCAGTAGACAGACTCAAGATCTCAAGACATGGCATTATGTTCAGCTTTAAATTTGATGTGACTTTTGATACTGGAAATATGAGTCAGATAACAGTAATAACACTTCTTGAAGAAGGATGAAGTTTTTTCTTATAGAAATTCCCATTTTTGTTATGGAGTCTATTTTTATACAGTTTCCTTTTTCTTTGACTGTTGTCGTTTTTCCATAGAAAACATTGAGTAGTTGAGAGCAGTCTCCAGTTTTCTGTGGTGTTTACAAAGACTATTACAGTAAAAAGAGTTGAAATATTTAATTTAGTTTTAATTTCCCAGGGATTTGAAATGGAGTAAATTATGTCAGTGATACAAGCAGCCCCTGGTTATTGGCGGCCTCGGTTATCAGTGATCTGAGTTTATGGGGCTTGTCTAGCGATGAATGATGACTGAATTTTCAGTGTTGATCCCTGCTTATCAGCAACGCTGAGCCTTTGTTATTGGTGCCGATAACTTGGACTCTGTGCTATTATTGGCGATTTTTGATTATCGTCACGCCATTGGGAATGGAACCAACCCCCAATAACCAGGAACTGTCTGTAATTACATTTATTTTGACATTTAAGGAATTCTGTTTTTGAAACTTTTATCCCTGTAAAGCATTACTGCCTACACTGCCAAATAGTTTTAAGCAAACCTGTAATGATTGGTTGGATTTTTATCATGTAATCAAACCAGACCACTAAGCTTTTTCTGCTGAGTTGGCTAAAATAAAGTTGATGTACAGAGTACATACTGCATAATTTGCAAGATCATGATTAATGATATACTAAGCAAGTACATACAGTTAGGTTGTTCTAACAGTGTGTTATATGGATGAGGCAGAAAAGAAAGTGATGTATATCTCTGAAAAGCATAAAAAACTTTTATTGGGCGCAGTATAGAAAAATTTAATGAACTAGACAATGATATTAATATTTCAGAGGTCAAGTGAGAGTGGAACAGGTAACCAGAAAAGTTGTAGGACAAGAACCAACAAGTCCCCTAAATCAAAGGTAGACCTAGACCAGATGGGGATTCAGGCTAATAATAAACAAAATTGAAGATTAAAAAGAACTTTTTTTTTTACCTGTAAATCTGTAATAGAAAAAAAGGTAAATAATATATATAAATGATGATGATGATGACCAAGCAGCATGATATAGTGCTAAAGCAAATGTTTGCTTGTACTGTACAATAAAAACTGGAAAACAAGCATTCATGGGTAGTTTTGGGAATCATTACACAACTGTGCTGTATCCATCAAATAGATTATCATAATCCATAAAGTGAAATGTATTACATAAAATGAATTAACCTTTACATCTTAGTTGTCAATAAGGTAGCTGGAAGTAACATAAAGTATTTATGTTGTACCTGGGGAGTTTTGCAGTCATAATTTCTCACCAGACACCAGGTAGACCTCCAGGCCTGTCAGCTGTCCTGCTTCAGGAACTCTCCATTCTCGGCGATCATAGAGCCTCATATCATCAACCTCGCTTAAACTGGAACCTCTCCTTTCTACTCCTCTCTATGTTTTATAGCCATCTCATTTTTGGTCTTCCTACCTGTCTCCTTCCTTCTGGTGTCCATTCCAAAAACCTTTAGAATATCACTCCTCCTCCATTATTTTGGTATGTCCAAACCATCTAAACTGTCCTCTCTCCACAAAATCTTAAATCCCCTCCACTCCCAGTTCTCTTCTAATGTCTTCATTTTGTAGCCTATCCAGTCTTGTTACACCTTTTATAAGTCTTAGGGCTTTCATTTCAGCTGCTTGAAGTTGGCCTCTAGTTCTTGATGCTAATGTCCATGATTCATGGCCATAAGTCAATATTGGTCTTAAAATAGTGAGGTATATTATGGTTTTCACTTTGCGAGGTATATTTCTGTCTTTCATTAGTGGGTAGAGCAGATACAGATTGTTACTGAATTAATGTATTCCGGTAGTTATTTCCAGTTTCGAATCGTTTTGGTCACTTAACTCCACTTCTAAGCATTTGAAATTATACTGCTTCAGTGTCTGACCTAATTCTACATCTATGTTGCCTGGTGTTCGTGATAGGTGCATGATCTCTGTCTCATCCTTGTTGATATGCATTCCATTAGCTGTTAAGATCACATTCCAGTTGTTGACGTTTTCTTGGAGAGATTCTGCGCCAGGGGCTATCATTGCATGGTCATTGCATACATAAGGTTGATGATCATATCTTCAGCTTCGTCCTCACCTTGTTCTCTCATACATTTATCTAGGAACAATATGAAAAGAAGTGGAGAAAGGATGCTGCCTTGTCTTACTCCTGATTTAATTTCAAACCAATAGTCATTCTCTTGATTTGTTCTTACTCTGGATCTGACATTTTGATAGGTGTTATAAATTGGTCTTATAAGTTTCTCAGGGATTCCATAGTAAGAGTTTTAGGGCATCCCATATTTTAATGCTTAGTACTCTATTAAAAGCTTTTTCTAGATCTATAAAAATATATGTCCCTGTTCCATTCCCAGCTCTTCTCAAATATCATCTTGAGGGAGAAAATCATATCAGTTATCCCTCTTCCTGGTCAAAAACCATTTTGCCATTCAACATATCCTTTCAACCTTGTTTCAAGTATTCTTTCATATACTTTAAAAGTGTGTGACATTAGTGATATTCTTCTATAATTGCTGCAGTAAGTCTTGTCACCTTTTTTATAGACTGGGCATATTAGATCTCTCCTCCAGTCTTCAGGTGGTATTTGTTCATTCCAGAGTATCTTGATTAGTTCTAGTAGCCAGGTGACTCCATCTCCCCCGTGTTTTTAAGGAGCTCTGCAGGTATTGTATCCACTCCAAGGCCTTACAATTTCTCATCTTGAGGGCATTTTGTACTTCCAGTGTTGTAATGTCAGGTTCTGCATCCCCAACCACATCAAATTCTACATGCTCGTCAAGGTCATTGTTTTCATTGTTTAGTAGTGTTTCAAAATGATGTTTCCATCCTAATTCAATTTCTTGGGGTTCGGCTAAAATTGTCCCATCCATAGGGTCTTTGATTACATAAGTGGGTGGTTGGCTTCCCTTTCTATAGTTCTTGGCAGTGCTATATATAAAGTTTTCTGGTACCTTGGAGATCATTTCCCAGATCTTCTATTCTTTCCCAGGTTTCTCTTTTTGTTTGAGCTTTTATTCTTATAGTTTCTCTTGAGGCTTGTTATAGTTATTGTGATCTTTCAAGTTCAAAGTTTTCATTCATTTTCTGAAAAGTTTCATTTTGTTTGCAACAGCAGACTTTAGTGAGGGTGTCTACCAAACACTATGTTTTTTCCTCCTACCTCGAACTCGTTTTTTTTTCTGCACTGTATTATTAGCAGCACCCACTACAGCCATTTCAAAGTGTCTCCATTTTTCATTTGGGTCATTGCTCGCCTGTTGCATTTGTCTAGCTCTACTTATTTTGTTTTGATATCTAACTAAGCATTCCTTCTCTCTCATATTCTCTAGAATAAATCTTTCTCTCACTTGGCTTTTGATTGGTGTGGGTTTCATCATCTTTAATTTAATTAAGAGGAGCCTGTGATCTGAATCGAATGGCAGAGGGGATACTTTTTACATCTCTGACCATATTTTTGTTTTTGTTATTGCTAAATCAATCTTTGATTTTTTAGTTTATGCTCTTGAGTTCCACCGGTACCACGTCCATTTGTGGCTGTCTCTATTATTATAGAAAGAGTTCAAAATGATGGACATCTGGTTTTGTATGCAAAAATTAATTGTTTTCTCCTTTATTTCAGTTGTTAAATTATTGAAGCCATTAAGATATCCAACTATGAACTTGAACCTAACAAGCCAACAAGTTTTCACTTTAGTTTTTGAATTATTTCTTCTAAACTCATCATGGTTTTATTTTGATTTAATTTTTATACTGTAATGTTGTGATGATAAAATAAAAAAAATATAATCTGTTTATAAAGCAGCACACATGGCTTTCTCCATTACGTATTTCACTGGACAATATGTTATATGATCTAATGAAGTATCAATTTTGTTTTGATGATGCTCAATGATAAATTATAATTTATATAAAGGAAATTCAGAGGTAACTTACTTTGGAAGCCGAATAAAAACTGTGTGACTGAAATCAGCTGAACTAGGTTCGTGCCAGTAATTTAAGACGTGTAACTGGGAATCGTAGAATTATCCGTCTTTGAAATTGTAGACCACAAATATTTCAGTAAATAACTAATTTTGCAGGTAAAAACATTGAGACAATGGAAAGAGAATGTCTTTAAAGTTCTAGGAATAATGATAGCTTAGAAATATACAGAATTTATTTTTATTTACCTGTATTTAAAAATAAAATTGTCAGGGGAGTGCTTAATGTCACATCCTTTCACTTTGTTTTGACTTTGTTGCAACTATATTACGTGTCACATTCAGCTGTACACATGATGACCATACTGTACTAAATGTGCATATTCATTGTCCTCAGGTCTTGACCTGTGCCAAAGTCTATATCATGGCCCTTAACATTCTTGCTGTACAGTGTTGCTGCTTAAGGTTGCTCTCAGACATGTTCATTTACCTTGAATGTTTATATACCCTTTGCTTTCATATTTCTGTTAATAGCTAATTATACACTACAGTGATTGTTATACTTCTTTACAGCATTTGTTTATTTTGATTTTCTTTTAGTTTTATTTTATTATGACCATTCAATTAGGTGTGAGTTTGCTAGGCAATTTTTGGCCTTTTTGCATTTTCCAAATGAATACATACTACTATATTTATGCTCATTATACATTATGAATAATAATGATTATCATATTAATAATCTTAATAGATATGGACTTGGCAGGACAAAGACAATAAAATTGATCATAATACACATATTTATTGACATGACATATTATGCCCACATACACAAGCACACAAACAAGCTAAAAATGAAAAAAAATATTCTCAATTTAACAGGTAGATATGCACACTTAAATATGATATTTGTAAAGGACCTATCCAGGATATGTGAGACAAACAATAAACTACCATCATATTGTAATTGTGGATTTAAGTGTCATATGACTCCAGCGCTATAAATAATGAGTTGGAGCATCCATCTACCCATTTCATAGAACTAAAATAAGTTCTCCTTATGAGGTCATTCATGAGGCCCTGCTGTGGGGTAGAACCCAATGCATTTCTTGCGGGATCGTTTTAATATACCCATAGTATATAATAGGTCTCCCTTGTGAAATTCAACCAAATTTAGAGTACATTTTCCATCTCCACTGCAAAATTTTGATATCCTCCTCAGTGAATTCCCTGAGTAACAGAATACATTTTCCATCTTCATTGCAAAATTTTGATATTCTCAGTGAAATCCCTGCATAACATAGTTTTCTCACTTCCTTATGTATGTCAATCATCACTGAAATCAGGTGAAATGGTGCGATATGAATACAGTAGTCGAAAGGATCAACAAAGGCAAGCCTCTTGTCACCCTGGTAGAGAGGTAGACTGCCATTTAATTGGACACATCTTGGCCACATATACATACACAACTGTGTAATTTTTTTTTTTTTTTTTACTTTGTAAGGTATTTAATACAATAGTCCAGAAGATTCATACAGCAAAGTACCGAAGTTATTTTTCCTTCTCTACACCAGTAAAATAAAAGAAAATTTAGCAATTTCAATGGATGACATTTGTGATAGTGAAAACAGAAATAAGTACATGATTTGCAACAGGTGACATAAATGATTGAATAAAAAAGTTAATATCTACGGTAGGCCTATTAGGTACTTGTCAATTATAGTACGTACAGTGTTCTGTACTTGGATGTAATTTGTATCATTGCTCATATTGAGATTACTGTGCGTATTTGAAATTTTATGTTTTTTGCTTAGTGTGCCTTTCAAGATGTAATATATATCAAGGAAGGAGAGCACCTAGTAAAATGCTGCAGACCCCTGAATGATGAATGAGCCATAGCTAATGACAATGATAACCTCAATTTTCATTGTGATGGAATGCCAGAAAATAACGTTGTTACAGCTCAGTGTGGTGTAAAAGTCACCAAAGAGCCAGGGGTATTGTGGTGTAGTACCATACCTTGAAATTATACTGAAAAAAAACAAAAGAAAGAAGAATGAACTTTGGTTTTTTTAATGTGTAGACATTGTACACAAGATAGAAAAATATAGTTGATTTGTGTCGGGATAGAATGTTTAGGAAAGGTTCCAGCTGATGTAACCAAGAATCTTAGTTATCAAATGTTACTTGCTATAGACATAGGTGCATGGTAGACTCTTAAATGGTTAGACAGGCCAAGAGCAGTAGAGATTTAGTCAAGGATTGGGTTGTATATGTCAGGTGTTTATTATGAGCTATGTGAGAAATTTTGAAGTAGGGTTAAAATGCAAGTAAGTTTTTTCAAAAAGGAAGCAACACATGCATTAGATCCACAGTGCACTGTAGGCATTACAGTACTCAAGGTTCTTTGAGTGTCCCTTCCTGTTTATCCATTCATATTCTTTCTTTCATCTTACTTCCCACCCTCTTATAGCAGTTTTTCATAGTGCATCTGGAAGATGTTCTTCCTGTTACACTTATGTATCCTTTTACTCTCAATTTTGCTTTCAGCACTGAATGACATAGGTCACAGCACTTGGCCTTTGGCCTAAATTTTATATTCTGTTTCGTTCACATGCGTTAGAATGTTTATGTGGAAGAGTGACTTATTTGGGTTAAAAGTGTGTCTCAAGCAGTTCATTATCTTTAAAGGACTGATAGAATAATTTGGTGAGAAAATTAGATGAAGGTGCAAAGTTATGGGGTAAGAAAATAAGTCATGAATTTAGTATGATAAGATTTGAGCTTGCAGATGGTAATTGATCACTGGGAATATTGAAGGAAACCATTGTAGTTTCTAGTGATTTTGGAAGTATTTGAAAGAGCAATAAGTTGAAAGTAAATATCTGCAAGAATAAAATTATGAGAGGTAAACAGAAACCCAGATGTCATGATGATTGTTATAAGAGCAGTGATTAGTTGAGTAAATAATTGAGAGTTAACACACCTGATAATGGTAGGATGAGAATAGAGGTGTCACAGAATAGGAGAAACAGTGTACAAGAGATTGGAAACAGTCTTAGAATGTATGAGAAGCAAGGGTGAGAAGGTACTGTGCAAGTAGCTCTAATGAAAAAGTTGGCTTTGACTATATATGAAATTAAGAGGTTAAGGTGATGTTTTTTATTTTTTTTTTATTGTACATACTGTAAGAATAGACAGGGTGAGCATGACAAAATAAAATATGTATAAGATATAATAAAAAGTAAGTCTATAGGTGAAGGTTCAAAGATTGATCAAGTGTTTAATGATCATATGGTTGTGGAAGGAATGGGAGCCATGCATAAATAGTATAAATCTGAAGAGATAAGAAAGTATGAGAAGCAGATTTAAAAGTCACTTGATATATGATGTGGAAGAGGACTGAACAGAAAGGGTGTTATATTCAGTAAGTGTAACAGTAGAGGCAAATGTTGCAGTATGTGCAGCGAGTGTGGTGCACTGCAGATGGTCATTATCAATAATGTAGCAACTATTTTGTATAAGTTTTCTACACTAAAACTTCATGCATGATTCACCAACTGAAGTACTAATGTGACCAATGGACTGGATAGATGTGGGCTATTGACATGTACATTCATTCAGACGATTCGTCGTTATTATTTATGATGCCTTCCGATCAATTCTTTCATTCATTATGTGCATTAGCTTTCTGTTGAATGATTTGTAGTATGCTTTAAGATATTTATTTAGTTTAACATATAAAATGTTTTAAAGTTTTCTTTGGGTGCGCGTTTGACTTCTGCCGCGATTAGTGTGCATCATATCGATTTGAACTATTATATCCATGAACAGCACATTTTGTATATCCTTTACTTTTACCCACAAGTGACATCGTTCTGACACGTGTATTTCACATTTCTATTACATATGTTGAGTGAGGTACAAAACGTATCTTTTAGTTAAGTTTTGATTTTGTTTTTTGTATCATGAATTAAACTTCGGTTAAATGTGAGCATCGGGCCTACGACTGTTGTTTAGAAACTGTTCGTTTTTATATAGTCTTTTATCTCATCATATTGATTGTCTTTTGTTGAGAACCTGTCACAGGTATAAACAAATAGTCTAAGATTATTCCAAATAGCTACTGATAGTGCTACCACCATGAAAGACCCAAAAGGCAAGATTAAACGGTTGCTCTAGGATCAAGGGCCCCTTTTGGCCTAATGCAGCTTAGTCTACATAAACAAGGACAGCATCGGCGTTCATCCAGCTTCTCTTACTTA
Organism: Macrobrachium nipponense; assembly: GCF_015104395.2. Classification (NCBI taxonomy): domain Eukaryota; kingdom Metazoa; phylum Arthropoda; class Malacostraca; order Decapoda; family Palaemonidae; genus Macrobrachium; species Macrobrachium nipponense. The sequence continues at coordinate 97,931,013 of NC_087201.1, read as the reverse complement.
GGCTGATTAATTTATTCTCAGTAAACAAACGTTGCAGCATTACTTTAGGTAAGCATAAATTTCTTCTACATTATTATTTGTGCCAGCTTACAAAGCCAAAACGGTTGAGCAAATGTTCAAATCATAATAACATGATATTCCTACGATGGCGGTTGCATTTTAAGTTTCACTCCAACAAACTCCATTATTCTCCATAAGTAATTCATATAAGGCTATAAGTGTTGTAATAATGCAATCGGTCTAGAAAAAAAATATAACTATCATTCTCATTATGAAAATTCTTTTTATTGCTGTAAGACTGCAATGATGTGGGGTTTCCGTTATCATTTTGTTTTTATAACTCACTGCATCTACCTTTTGCTAACTTAGCTGACGCAATCATGCAATGGAGCCCGTTACACGGCCGAGAGAAGGAGGTGCTTCAGCGATTTGTAGGTAAGGGGAGTAATTAAACATACCGGAAGTATTTATGAGCACAAAGGACCTTGATTCTATACGGTGAGTGGTTGTTACACATGGCCGTAGTTTCGAAATAGGTTATGGTTTAGATTAGAAAGAGTTGTAAGAATATTAGGCATGATTATTATTGGCGTTGTTATTGTCCTTCTAGGCTGTGCTATGTATAAAACTGGCAGTCATGATAATACTAGGTTAGCCATATTACTTTTTTCTGTCAATCATTTTTGCAACCACCTTATTTATTTCAGTAGTCAATGCCGAATTTCATTTCGGTTCCCTGGTAGCGGGCGTCATTTCAGATTTTTGTTGCGGGTCGGGGCCGGCGGGGGGGCAAAGACTGTTTGGCGAGTGAAGCGAGCCAAATAAGTTGTTTTTTTTTTTTTTTTTTTTTTTTTTTTTAGCTATTTTGTTCTTTGAAGCCATATGAGCAAGGTATTTCAGCAGAAATTATATAGGTTATCCCACTACTGTTTTGTTTTTATCTCTTCATCACTGCTGCTAAGCAAAGGAAGGACAGACAAGGATCAAGAAACTAATATATCCGAGAAATTTCATATATTTATGATTGCACATTTAAAAACAAAACATGATTACTGCTTGGGGGGTGAGGGGGGCCAAGTTGAAGCCTTTGGGGAGCCAACTTGAGTCTTGGTTGGGGGGAGATGGCAGTTGCCCTCCACAGCCCAACCCAAAGACGCCCCTGTGAGGTCCCAAACTGTTAAACAATACGCTAAAGGCTATTTGAGGTAGGGTGAGGTTGGTGAATACCGACCGAGAGGGAACACCCTTAATCTGGGAACACCGATCTATTACTCTGGTACGATATCTATTTCAAATTGCGCGCCAAAACTCGGGTTCAACACTACCTATTCATATATAAGCGAATACCACAGGAAAATAATAGTCAGAAATCCAAGCGCTTTCGTCTTTACTCAGACATCGTCATATGTCTAATGTCATTAAATCTTTCTGATCTAGCCTACTGCCTTCTTGGAAGCCTGATTATTAGTGTCGTTATGCTAAAAACAAGAAATTTCGTTTTGGGGGGTTCCCCCACCGCTCGGTGTGGGTCCCCGTGGTAGTTGAACACCAACCTAGGTTCCAAATATGCTTACAGCGCAGAATATGACACTTATTATCTGAGTTGAGGATTTATGATTATACCATAGGTGGACCATGTTGTGTAATTTGTTTTAGGCACAGGTGTGCACTCTCTTAGGTACAATATGGAACTTATATGCAATTTTTTTTCTACTAATAGGTGGTCTAATCGCCAAACAGCCGGATTATTGTATATCATGAATTTTGTGAAATATGTAGTTCTCGGTGTTGATGTTTTCGGCATGTTTAACGCAGTAAAGCAAGAGAAGTTAGAAAGCTAAACTTGGAGGGACTAAAGGGAAAAACAGAATGAAAAGCGTAAACGTAGGTGTGTTCGTTTTGATTTAGAATTAGATGAAGGCACTATGCCAGCACGGGCCCTTGCAAAGAGTGAGTATGTTGTAAGTGACCAGTCAATGAGCAGTTAAGCTCAGGGTCACAAGGATGCTATCAAGAACCCTTTGTCTTTTACGGGCTGCTCTGTGAGCAAGAGCCCATAAGGTCAACTTAATCCAAAACCACAAAACCTTTTGTACCGAAAGAAGGCAGCGGCAGAGGCACACTGTAGGCGATAATTTCCCGTGGAGAATATTTCTCTCTGCCT
>NC_087201.1:97893165-97928349 GCF_015104395.2 Macrobrachium nipponense | reverse complement strand
AGGCAGAGAGAAATATTCTCCACGGGAAATTGTCGCCTACAGTGTGCCTCTGCCGCTGCCTTCTTTCGGTACAAAAGGTTTTGTGGTTTTGGATTAAGTTGACCTTATGGGCTCTTGCTCACAGAGCAGCCCGTAAAAGACAAAGGGTTCTTGATAGCATCCTTGTGACCCTGAGCTTAACTGCTCATTGACTGGTCACTTACAACATACTCACTCTTTGCAAGGGCCCGTGCTGGCATAGTGCCTTCATCTAATTCTAAATCAACGAACACACCTACGTTACGCTTTTCATCTGTTCCCTTTAGTCCCTCCAAGTTTAGCTTTCTAACGTCTCTTGCTTTACTGCGTTAAACATGCCGAAAACATCAACACCGAGAACTACATTTTTCACAAAATTCATGATATACAATAATCCGGCTGTTTGGCGATTAGACCACCTATTAGTAGAAAAAAAATTGCATATAAGTTCCATATTGTACCTAAGAGAGTGCACACCTGTGCCTAAAACAAATTACACAACATGGTCCACCTATGGTATAATCATAAATCCTCAACTCAGATAATAAGTGTCATATTCTGCGCTGTAAGCATATTTGGAACCTAGGTCGGTGTTCAACTACCATGGGGACCCACACCGGGGGGTGGGGGAACCCCCCAAAACCAAATTTGTTGTTTTTAGCATAACGACACTGGTAATCAGGCTTCCAAGAGGGCAGTAGGCTAGATCAGAAAGATTTAATGACATTAGACATATGACGATGTCTGAGTAAAGACGAAAGCGCTTGGATTTCTGACTATTATTTTCTGTGGTATTCGCTTATATATGAATAGGTAAAGTTGAACCCGAGTTTCGGCGCGCAATTTGAAATAGATATCGTACCAAAGTAATAGGTCGGTGTTCCCTCTCGGTCGGTATTCACCAACCTCACCCTACCGCAAATAGCCTTTAGCGTATTGTTTAACAGTTTGGGACCTCACAGGGGCGTCTTTGGGTTGGGCTGTGGAGGGCAACTGCCACCCCCCCTCCCCCCAAGACTCAAGTTGGCTCCCCAAAGGCTTCAACTTGGCCCCCAAAGCAGTAACAGCAAGTTTTGTTTTTAAATGTGCAATCATAAATATATGAAATTTCTCGGATATATTAGTTTCTTGATCCTTGTCTGTCTACCTTGCTAGCAGCAGTGATGACGAGATAAACAAACAGTAGTGGGATTAGCCTATATAATTTCTGCTGAAATACCTTGCTTATATGAGCAGAAATGCCTTGCTTATATGGCTTCAAAGAACATGAAATAGCTAGAAAAAAAAAAAAAAAAAAAAGCTTATTTGGCTCGCTTCACTCGCCAAACGTCTTTGCCCCCGGCCCCACCCCGCAACAAAAATCTGAAATGACGCCCGCTACCAGGGAACCGAAATGAAATTAGGTATTGACTACTGAAATAAATAAGGTGGTTGCAAATATTATTGACAGAAAAAAGTAATTAGGCTAACCTAGTATTATCATGACTGCAAGTTTTATACATAGCACAGCCTAGAAGGAAAAAAAACAACGCCAATAATAATCATGCCTAATATACTTACAACTATTTCTAATCTAAACCATAACCTATTCCGAGACGACGGCCATATGTAACAACCCCTCACCGTATAGAATCAAGGTCATTTGTGCTCATAAATACTTCCGGTATGTTTAATTACTCCTTACCTACAAATCGCTGAAGCACCGCCTTCTCTCGCCCGTGTAACGGACTCCATTACATGATTGCGTCAGCTAAGTTAGCAAAAGGTAGATGCAATGAGTTATAAAAACAAAATGATAACGGAAACCCCACAATCATTGCAGTCTTACAGCAATAAAAATAATTTTTATAATGAGAATGAGTTATATTTTTTTTCTAGACCGATTGCATTATTACAACACTTATAGCCTTATGGGAATTACTTATGGAGAATAATGGAGTTTGTTGGAGTGAAACTTAAAATGCAACCGCCATCGTAGGAAATGCATGTTATTATGATTTGAACATTTGCTCAACCGTTTTGGCTTTGTAAGCTGGCACAAATAATAATGTAGAAGAAATTTATGCTTACCTAAAGTAATGCTGCAACGTTTGTTTACTGAGAATAAATTAATCAGCCTAAGTAAGAGAAGCTGGATGAACGCCGATGCTGTTCTTGTTTATGTAGACTAAGCTGCATTAGGCCAAAAGGGGCCCTTGATCCTAGAGCAACCGTTTAATCTGGCCTTTTGGGTCTTACATGGTGGTAGCACTATCAGTAGCTATTTGGAATAATCGTAGACTATTTGTTTATACCTGTGACAGGTTCTCAACAAAAGACAATCAATATGATGAGATAAGACTATATAAAACGAACAGTTTCTAAACAACAGTTCGTAGGCCGATGCTCACATTAACCCGAAGTTAATCATGATACAAAAAACAAAATCAAAACTAAACTAAAAGATACGTTTTGTACCTCACTCAACATATGTAATAGAAATGTGAAATACACGTGTCAGAACGATGTCACTTGTGGGTAAAAGTAAAGGATATACAAAATGTGCTGTTCATGGATATAATTGTTCAAATCGATATGATGTACACTAATCGCGGCAGAAGTCAAATGCGCACCCAAAGAAAACTTTAAAACATTTTATATGTTAAACTAAATAAATATCTTGAAGCATACTACAAATCTTCTTCTTCTTCTTCCCAGCTTTTTCCCATTTTTATATGGGGTCGCCGTTTCGGATGAGCCGTTTCCATCTATTTCTATCTTGCGCTTCTGCCTCATCAATTCCCTTCTCATGTAAATCTCCTCTCACACAGTCCTTCCATCTCTTTCTTGGTCTCCCTCTCTTTCTTCTTCCTTGCACCTCCACTCCCATAGTATGTCTCCCAGCGTGGTCCTCATCTCTCCTAACAGGTGTCCATACCATCTCAGCCTCCCCTCCTGCACTTTCTTTGATACTTCCACCACCTTAGTTGACCCCCTTATTGTAGTCATTTCTGATCCTATCCACTCTTGTTACCCCAGACATCCACCTAAGCATTCTCATTTCTGCCACATCCATCTTCTTCTGCTCTGCTTTTCTCATGCTTGCTGTTTCCGTACCATACAGCATTGCTGTTCTTACCACCGTCTTGTGAAATTTTCCTTTTAACCTAAGCGGCACTCTTTTGTCACAAAGAACTCCCGAGGCCCGCTCTGCAGTTTGTTCCAGCCTGCCTGTACCCGATGTTTTACTTCTTCTTCCATACTTCCTCCAGCGTTAACAAAAGATCCCAAATACTTAAACTTATCAACTCTCCTTATTTGCTCTCCACCAAGCTGAATACTTTCTCTATCATCCCCCTCAGTGGTGGTACACATATATTCTGTCTTGGATCTACTTATTCTCATTCCTCTGTCCTCCAGTACTTGTCTCCATCTTTCCAATTTCACTTCCAGATCTTCCCTGCTCTCTGCACACAGAAACAATATCATCCGCATACAATATGTTCCATGGTACTGTCTCCCTTACTTCCTCTATTATAACATCCATCACTATGTTAAAGATAAATGGGCTCAGAGCCGACCCCTGGTGTAATCCTACTCTCACCTCAAAACCTTCTGTCTCCCCAACACTGCTCCTCACTCTGGTAAATACATTCCGGTACATCTCTTGTATCAATCGCACATACTTCTCTGGCACCATCTTCTCCCTCAGGCTCCTCCATACCTCTTGTCTCGGGACTCTGTCATAAGCCTTTTCAAGGTCAATGAATACCATATGTAGGTCCCTTTGTCTTTCCCCGAATTTCTCCATTATTTGCCTCAGACAAAATATACCATCTGTGTCCCCTTCCCTTCATAAATCCCATCTGCTCTTTACCTATTTGTACTTCTTCTCTCAGTCTAGCATCTATCATCCTTTCCAGTATCTTCAAAGTGTGGGACATCAATTTAATGCCCCTATAATTACCACACTCTTGGACATCGCCTTTCCTTTAAAAATTGGGATCAATATACTCCCACGCCACTCATTTGGTATCTTTTCCTGTTCAAGGATCTTTATCATAAGATCGTACAGTATATCCACTCCTTCATCTCCTAATGCTTTCCATGCCTCCACCGGGATCATGTCTGGTCCGGTTGCCTTCCCATTCTTCATCTTCTTCAGTGCATTTAGTACCTCTTGCCTAGAAAAACCTCATTACCATGCCAATGTTCACTTGCCCATCCTCTCTTATTAGTCTATTATTTTCTTCATTTAACAACTGTTCGAAATATTCTTTCCATCTCTTCACAATGTCTTCCTCCTTTCTAAGCACTACACCCTCTTGAATCTTTATTTGTTTGATGTGTGTTATATCTTGGTGCTCTTATTTCTAGCCTTTGATAGCTTCATCATCTTCTTTAATCCTTCCTTTGTCCCCAGCTCATTATACACATCATCATACGACTTTGCTTTAGCTTGGGCTACCACCTTTTTCACCACCTTGTTTTTCTCTCTGTACCTATTTCTGTCTTCCACTGACTGTGACTCTTCCCATCTTTTCTTTGCCTCCTTCTTATCTTTTACTACTTTCTCATGTCTTCATCCCACCACCAACTATCCTTTTCTTCCCATATGATACCAGATGTCTCTCCTAGCAGCTCCTTTCCATGCCTTCTTATTACTGCTGCATTTCGTGCCCACCATTCTTGAACATCTTCAATCCCCTATATCAATATCCTCCAAAACCCTCCTCTTAAACTCTCTCTTCTTATCCCCTTCCTTCTGTAATTCGTACCATTTAAATTTTCATTATCCCTTTAGTTTCTTTGTTTTTTCTTTCCCTTTTCAACTTCAAGTACCTACATAGCAGCCTGTGTTGGGGGGCTACATGGTCGCCTGGAATAACTTTGCAGTTCTTGACCTCCACCAGATTTATCCTTTTATACAAGAAATAGTCTATCTGGGAGAATCTTCCCCCACTCCTATATGTTATTAGGTGTTCCCTTTTCTTCTCAAAAAATGTGTTTACTATTGCCATGTCGAATGACACAGCAAAGTCCACTACACTCTCTCCTTCTGGGTTTCTCTCCCCAATTCCATGGCCCCCATGCACCCGCCCAATCGCCTCATTTTCACTTCCGACATGGCCATTCAAATCTGCCCCAACTATCACCCTCTCATGCTCTTCCAGTTCTTGCATTATTCCATCCATGTCTCTCCAGAATTTCCCTTCTCTTCTTCTGTGCAACCAACTTGTGGTGCATATGCGCTTATAATATTCAGAATCTCTCCTCCATAACATATCTTCAATCTGATGATACGGTCATTCTTTCTATGCACTTCTATTACCGAGTTCTTTAGTTCACTAGACAGTACTATGCCAACTCCATTTCTACCTTGTTTATTTGCTCCACTATATAGCTTATATCCATCTCCCAACTCTTTAGCTTTATTTCCTTTCCACCGCGTTTCTTGCACACACACACATCTACTTTCTTTTCTCTCATCAAGTCAGCCAATTCTCTACCTCTCCCAGTCATGGACCCAACATTTAGCTGACATACTCTGAACCCAATGTGAGCTCGCTTCTTTAGCTGCACCCGCTCCTGATGCAGTGTAGCCCTCGCCTTACCACAGAGTTAGGGCGATGTCTCTGTGCGTCGTTTACGGAGTACGCCCTAGCATTACCTCTTTCCATATTTCGGCTCATTCCATTTTGGTTTTGGCACAGATTTTTACAGCCGGATGCCCTTCCTGACCAACCCTCCCTATTTATCCAGGGATGGGACCGGCACCCATAAGGACTTGGTTCCCCCCCCCAGGTGGCTAGGTTGAAGCATACTACAAATCATTCAACAGAAAGCTAATGCACATAATGAATGAAAGAATTGATCGGAAGGCATCATAAATAATAACGACGAATCGTCTGAATGAATGTACATGTCAATAGCCCACATCTATCCAGTCCATTGGTCACATTAGTACTTCAGTTGGTGAATCATGCATGAAGTTTTAGTGTAGAAAACTTATACAAAATAGTTGCTACATTATTGATAATGACCATCTGCAGTGCACCACACTCGCTGCACATACTGCAACATTTGCCTCTACTGTTACACTTACTGAATATAACACCCTTTCTGTTCAGTCCTCTTCCACATCATATATCAAGTGACTTTTAAATCTGCTTCTCATACTTTCTTATCTCTTCAGATTTATACTGTTTATGCATGGCTCCCATTCCTTCCACAACCATATGATCATTAAACACTGATCAATCTTTGAACCTTCACCTAGACTTACTTTTTATTATATCTTATACATATTTTCTCATTGCTCACCCTGTCTATTCTTACAGTATGTACAATAAAAAAAATCACCTTAACCTCTTAATTTCATATGTAGTCAAAGCCAAACTTCAGTTTCATTAGAGCTACTTGCACAGTACCTTCTCACCCTTGCTTTCATACACATTCTAAGACTGTTTCCAATCTCTTGTACACTGTTTCTCCTATTCTGTGACACCTCTATTCTCATCCTACCAGTTATCCAGGTGTGTTTAACTTCTCAAAATATGTTTACTCAACAACTAATCACTGCTCTTATAACAATCATCATGACATCTGGGTTTCTGTTTACCTCTCATAATTTTATTCTTGCAGATATTTACTTTCAACTTATTGCTCTTTCAAATACTTCCAAAATCACTAGAAACTACAATTTTCCTTCAATATTTCCAGTGATCAATTACCATCTGCAAGCTTCAAATCTTATCATACTAAATTCATGACTTATTTTCTTACCCCATAACTTTGCACCTTCATCTAATTTTCTCACCGAATTATTCTATCAGTCCTTTAAAGATAATGAACTGCTTGAGACACACTTTTAACCCAAATAAGTCACTCTTCCACATAAACATTCTAACGCATGTGAACGAAACAGAATATAAAATTTAGGCCAAAGGCCAAGTGCTGTGACCTATGTCATTCAGTGCTGAAAGCAAAATTGAGAGTAAAAGGATACATAAGTGTAACAGGAAGAACATCTTCCAGATGCACTATGAAAAACTGCTATAAGAGGGTGGGAAGTAAGATGAAAGAAAGAATATGAATGGATAAACAGGAAGGGACACTCAAAGAACCTTGAGTACTGTAATGCCTACAGTGCACTGTGGATCTAATGCATGTGTTGCTTCCTTTTGGAAAAATCTTAATTGCAGAAAAATTTTCTTTAATACCATTGATCTTATCACAAATTTTTTCTCGGACCATGCATGCAACAGAGCATTTTAACCCTATTTTAAAATTTCTCACATAGCTCATAATAAACACCTGACATGTAGTACAACCAAATCCTTGACTAAATCTCTATTGCTCTTAGCCTGTCAACCTATTTAAGATTCTACCATGCACCTATGTCTATAGCAAGTAACATTTGATAACTAAGATTCCTGGTTACATCAACTGGAACCTATCCTAAACATTCTATCCCCACACAAATCACCTATTTTTTTCTATCTTGTGTACAATGTCTGCACATTAAAAAAACCAAAGTTCATTCGTCTTTCTTTTGGTTTTTTCAGCATAATTTCAAGGTATGGTACTACACCACAATACCCCTGGCCCTTTGGTGACTTCCACACCACACTGAGCTGTAACGTTATTTTCTGGCATTCCATCACAATGAAAATTGAGGTTATCATTGTCATTAGCTATGGCTCATTCGTCATTCAGGGATCCGCAGCATTTTACTAGGTGCTCTCCTTCCTTGATATATATTACATCTTGAAAGGGCACACTAAGCAAAAGAACATAAAAATTTCAAATACGCACAGTAATGGAGGAGGAGCGATATTCTAAAGGTTTTTGGAATGGACACCAGAAGGAAGGAGACAGGTAGGAAGACCAAAAATGAGATGGCTATAAAACACAGAGAGGAGTAGAAAGGAGAGGTTCCCGTTTAAGCGGTTGATGATATGAGGCTCTATGATCGCCGAGAATGGAGAGTTCCTGAAGCAGGACAGCTGACAGGCCTGGAGGTCTACTACCTGGTGTCTGGTGAGAAATTACGACTACAAAACTCCCCAAGTACAACATGAATACTTTACGTTACTTCCAGCTACCTTATTGACAACTAAGATGTAAAGGTTAATTTATTTTATGTAATACATTTCACTTTATGGATTATGATAATCTATTTGATGGATACACCACAGTTGTGTAATGATTCCCAAATCTACCCATGAATGCTTGTTTTCAAGTTTTTATTGTACAGTACAAGCAAACATTTGCTTTAGCACTATATCATGCTGCTTGCTCACCATTATCATCATTTATATATATTATTTCCCTTTTTTTCTATTACAGATTTACAGGTAAAAAAAGTAATTTTTAATCTTCAATTTTGTTTATTATTAGCCTGAATCCCCATCCGGTCTAGGTCTACCTTTGATTTAGGGGACTTGTTGGTTCTTGTCCTACAACTTTTCTGGTTACCTGTTCCACTCTCACTTCTGAAATATTAATATTATTGTCTAGTTCATTAAATTTTTCTATACTGCGCCAAATAAAAGTTTTTTATGCTTTTCAGAGATATACATCACTTTCTTTTCTGCCTCATCCATATAACACACTGTTAGAACAATCTAACTATGTACGTACTTGCTTAGTATATCATTAATCATGATCTTGCAAATTATGCAATATGTACTCTGTACATCAATTTTATTTTAGCCAACTCAGCAGAAAAAGCTTAGTGGTCTGGTTTGATAACATGATAATAATCCAACCAATCATTACAGGTTTGATTAAAACTATTTGGCAGTGTAGGCAGTAATGCTTTACAGGGATAAAAGTTTCAAAAACAGAATTTCTTAAATGTCATAATAAATGTAATTACAGACAGTTCCTGGTTATTGGGGGTTGGTTCCATTCCCAATGGCGTGACGATAATCGAAAATCGCCAATAATAGCACAGAGTCCAAGTTATCGGCACCAATAACAAAGGCTCAGCATTGCTGATAAGCAGGGATCAACGCTGAAAATTCAGTCATCATTCATCACTAAACAAGCCCCATAAACTCGGATCACTGATAACCGAGGCCGCCAATAACCAAGGGCTGCTTGTATCAATAACATAATTTACTCCATTTCAAATCCCTGGGAAATTAAAACTAAATTAAATATTTCAACTCTTTTTACTGTAATAGTCTTTGTAAACACCACAGAAAACTGGAGACTGCTCTCAACTACTCAATGTTTTCTATGGAAAAACGACAACAGTCAAAGAAAAAGGAAACTGTATAAAAATAGACTCCATAACAAAAATGGGAATTTCTATAAGAAAAAACTTCATCCTTCTTCAAGAAGTGTTATTACTGTTATCTGACTCATATTTCCAGTATCAAAAGTCACATAAAATTTAAAGCTGAACATAATGCCATGTCTTGAGATCTTGAGTCTGTCTACTGGCTATATTGCAATCGACAACAATGAGCAGTCAAATCCCTCTAAACTTAATAATGAAATCATTCTGTACTGCAATATAAAACAGAAAAACAGTGGACTTTGGTTTGTTAATCACTTTTGGTCACTAAATCATACTGTTTTTAATACTTAATATTCAATGGTGCATGGCAAGTCTAATGCATACATTCAATGCAGATATTCACTAACCAGGATATAATTTGAACTTAAATTATACATTTCTGAATAATTAAAAAATTTCTGATACCCTGAGAACACAAAGATTTCATATGTCTTCTGCATCATCAAATTGTCCTGTTTCCATTGCTTCACCATCATCATTTTCCAAATCTGCAAATGAAAATATTCTTTAATCAAAATGAAGATAAACTGTAAAGCATAGCAGGTTACGTAGAAAGGGCAAGAGGTAAGCTTGCCATAAATTAATTGTTTTAAACAAGTGAACTCTTGATTGTGAAGAACTTTGTTCAGAATTTAACAATATCTTTATTTCACAACATCTGGTAGCCACTGAAAATATAAAAATCTCCACCCAACCACAAAACTCATAAATTTCTTAAGGGATGCACGAGTTATTTGCCCTCTTATTTTCCTCTTATCTCTACATGATATATAGGTTCCAGTAGTTCATTATTTATGTAAGCTTCCTACACTTCATGTAAGGTGTACTTTATCTGCTGGACAATTATATTCTAATTCCATAAGTTATGCCTAGAAATATGACTTGCATAACAAGCGAACATCTGGTGTTGGTTCAGAGTACTATTGTAATAAGTGTAACAGGAATTATTCTCTTTAACTTATCTTACAGCAGTGTCTGTGGCTGTAAGATTTTCAACAGATTTATTCACTAGTATGAATGAAATAAGTAAAATACAATTTAAGATGTTACTATAGAGTACAGGCAGTCCCCAGTTATCGGCTTTTTGGTTCTATGAAGCTTGTCCAATATTTTCATGACTGGGGTTTACCCACCGTAGGGTTTACAGCGGCAGCGTCTGATTATCGACGGCTAAGTCTAAGACCTGTGAGACCCTCATAAAATATAAACATAATGGACATGCATCTTTTCTAGGATCTTTTAAAAAATTATGCTTTATTTCACTGTATCCAATAATAGTGTAAGTAGCCTCACATTACTATTTGTATTAGAAAGTATACAAACAAAGTGATCAATGGTTTGGTTTGGAAAAATCAGCCGTGGGTGGAGGCAAGTTTATTTTGCCGTATTTAAATCAATTCAGAGCAATATTCTTGCTTCTAGTTAAAGTAAATAAATCTCTTGAAACTCCATTTATATGGGACAAGGTTATTTTTTGTTATATGAAGTGTTTACGAGTTGAAATATGACTTAAATACATTTTGTTAACAAGATTTAGATGTTTTTTTTTGTTAATAGACGGTGCCATTGTCTGCTTATCGGCAGCTTAGCCCGAGAGCCGTGAGACCCTCATAAAATTCAAACATAATGAATACGTATGCATCTTTTCCTTGGATCTTTGAAAAAGTTATGCTTTACTTTACTGTAGATTAGATTATTAAATTTTTGGCACATAGCCATTTACTTTACTGTATCCAGTAATACTGTATGTAGTCTCATATTACTATTGTATACTATAAATACAAAGAAAGAGACCAATTGAGAAACAAATCCACAATTATGTGGATTTGTTTCTCCATTTGAAGACTCGTGCTACTATGAGGATTTTTAAATTAACCCTCTTACGCCTATTGGACGTATTGTACGTCGAGATAAATTGTCTCCCGGGTGCCGATTGGACGTATTAAACGTAGACATAAAAAAAGTTTTTTTTTAAATTTGCGGAAAAATACTTATAGGCCTACCAGCTGAAAACTTTTGAATCACGCACCTTGGGGGAAGCTGGGAGCTCACGGATCAAGGCGTTGTTTTGTTTACAATCGTTACACAGGCGCGCAAGCGCGAATTTCTTTCTTATCGCACTAAAAAGTATTAGTGACACATCTCAAATTATTTTGTCACTATGACATAATTTTGCACCATTTTAAATATATTCTAGTAATATTCAATCATTTACCTTCATTTTGCAACAAATTGGAAGTCTCTAGCACAATATTTTGATTTATGGTGAATTTATGAAAAAAAAAAATAATAAAATTTTCCTTACGTCCGCGCGGTAACTCTTCCGAAAAAATCATACGTGCGATTGTCGTAATGTTTGCACCATTTTAAATTAGCCGTTACATAAAGTTTTATATATGAAAATGTGCGCAATTTCATGTAGAATACAACAAAAAAATAATTGAAGGTTGTAGCTTTTCTCATTTTTGAAATATTTGCATATAAATCACAATAAATAGAAAAAAAACCACGTTCGGTCAACTTTGACACTACCGAAATGGTTGAAAAAACGTAATTGTAAGCTAAAACTCTTACAGTCTAGTAATATTCAGTCATTTATTGTCATTTTGAAACAAATTCGAAGTCTCAAGCACAATATTTAGATTTATGGTGAATTTTTAGAAAAACTTTCCTTCCCTCAGTGCGCAGATTCTTCGCCGCAAATCTCCGAAATGCGTACGTTGCATTCTCGGAATATTTGCTCTGTTTCATATTAGCTGTTTCATAGAGTTTTATATATGAAAATGTGTGCAATTCCATGTAGAATACAACAAAAAATAATTGAAGGTTGTAGCTTTTCTCATTTTTGAAATATTTGTATATAAAAAACTATATAAAAAATTAGACATTCGATAAACTTTAACTCATCCGAAATGGTCGAAAACTGCAATTGTAAGCTAAAACTCTTACAGTATAGCAATATTCAATCATTTATCTTCATTTTGAAACAAATTGGAAGTCTATAGCCAATATTTAAGATTAAGGTGAATTTTTGAAAAAAACTAAAATTTTTTACGTCCGCGCGTTACGAATTCATGCATTTTTGTGATAATATTTTCTCTGTGTTGCTTTGATCATTTTACAATGTGTTATATACCAAAATGATTGCAATTTAGTGTTCAATACAACAACAAAAATTAACTCGTTAGCTTTAACCGTTTTGCTCACAGCGCGATTTGAATACAATTATATATGAAATTTTGTTTTTGCGCTATCATATATCGCATTATTTATATACGATAATATTTTTTTTCATTTCTGATGGTTGCATACTAAACTTCAGGAAATGACAAAAAAAGGAGCCAAAAATTAACTCTTAATCTTGAAAACTAAGCGGGCTGTGATTTTTTTAAACATATTTTTTCCGCTTCGGCGCTCACTCCGAGACCCCCTCGGCATACGGGAGACAATTTTCATTATACCCCTTTGGTGTTTAAGGGTTAAACAGGCTAGTAGAGTGTCTATAGAGGTCATGGTCAAATACAGGGTCAAAATAGGTGTATATATTTGAACTTGACAAATAAACTATGATACCATAGTCATGAAAGTCATTAACGATTTTCTCTCTCTTTCTCTCTTAAAGCGAGCTTTCGTCTGGAGCTGCCAGACATCCTCGGGCTGGGAAGCTGAGGGTGAACTGATCTTGGTGCGGTTTCTGTCCTCGTTGTATCTGTGGGTGACAGCAGGGGGTCTGCCCCATGCTTGTCTCTTATTGGCTGGTGGCGGTGAGTCTGTTTTCATTGGTTGCCTAAGCCAGGTCTCAAGCCACTTTCTTCGAGCCGATGGTTGCGTTGCAGCATATCCTGCAGCCGCCTGGACCTCCTGAGCGGTGCTGTAACGTTGATGGGCGTTGCGCTACACTGTGGGACATCACAGCTAATTTGATTTCCATCGGCTGCACGAGTACCTCGCTCGGGGGCGTTGTCTTCCATAGAGTTGTCATGATCAGTGGTGTCATTGTTGGTGGCAGGTCTTCTCATACTCGTAGGGAGGAGAAATTCTTCCTGCGTTGTATTCAGTATAAGTTTTATTTGCTGGATGAGGAGCGCCTCAAGCAGGCGCAACCAACGGGCATCAGGGGTTCCCGATGATTTTCATGTTCTGTATGATGACATCCTGGGAGATGGCCTCCTGATGTTTGGTGTGGGCGTGATTCTTGGGCGAGGCACGAGAGTCTCTTCGACAGTCGCTTGGTAGTCATACCTACGTAGGCGCCGCTGCATTCGCAGACTGGGCATGTATACTGGTACACTACATGCGTCTGCTTCAGGGGTTCTCGTACCTGTGGAGAAAGGTTATTTTTCATAAGGTCGCGCGTCCTCCGATTCTGGTAATATATGATTAAGACAAGTATGAGAAGACCTGCCACCAACAATGACAACTCTACGGAAGACTACGCTCCCCCCGAACCGAAGGTACTCCTGCAGCTGATGGAAATCAAATTAGCCGTGATGTCCCACAGCGTTGCGCAACTCCCATCAATGTTACAGCGCCGCTCAGGAGGTCCAGGCGGCTGCAGGATATGATGCAACGCAACCATCGGCTCGAAAAAAGTGGCTTGAGACCTGGCTCAGGCAACCAATGAAAACAAAGACTCACCGCCACCAGCCAATAGGAGACAAGCATGGGGCAGACTCCCTGCTGTCACCCACAGATATAACGAGAACGGACACCGCACCAAGATCAGACCACCCTCAGCTTCCCACCCCGAGGATGTCTGGCAGCTCCAGACGAAAGCTCGCTTTGAGAGAGAGAGAGAGAGAGAGAGAGAGAAAATCGTTAATGATTTTTTTTTTCATATTTCATGACTATGGTATCATAGTTTATCTGTAAAATTCAAATATATACACCTATTTTGACCCTGTATTTGACCATGACCTCTATAGGCGCTCTACTAGCCTGTTAAGTAGCACGGAAAAAGCCGCTATTTGCAAAACTAGAGAATCTCTACTAGTGTAACACTGCTGAAGTAGCCATTACTTTTAATAAAGTATGCTTGAGAGAGGGTGTACTTCCTAAGTATAATAATAATAATAATAATAATAATAATAATAATAATAATGTGGAAGTTACTAACAGGTATCATCACCGAAAGGCTATACAACTACCTAGAGGATACAAACACCATCCCTCACCAACAGAAAGGCTGCAGAAGGAAGTGTAGGGGCACAAAAGACCAGCTCCTGATAGACAAAATGGTAATGAAGAACAGTAAGACGGAAAACTAACCTAAGCACGGCATGGATAGACTATAAGAAAGCCTTCGACATGGTACCACACACAAGGCTAATAGAATGCCTGAAAATATATGGGGCAGAGGAAAAAAACCATCAGCTTCCTCAAAAATACAATGCGCAACTGGAATACAATACTTACAAGCTCTAGAATAAGACTAGCAGAGGTTAATATCAGGAGAGCTTCCAGGGCAACTCACTGTCCCCACTACTCTTCGTAGTAGCCATGATTCCCATGACAAAAGTACTGCAGAAGATTGATGCTGGGTACCAACTCAAGAAAGGAGGCAACAGAATTAACCATCTGATGTTCATGGACGACATCAAGCTGTATGGTAAGAGCATCTGTATGGTAAGAGCATCAAGGAAACAGATACCATAACCCAGACTGTAAGGATTGTATATGGAGACATCAGGATGGAGTTTGGAATAGAAAAATGTGCCTTAGTCAATATACAAAAGGGCAAAGTAACAAGGACTGAAGGGATAAAGCTACTGGATGGGAACAACATCAAACACATAGATGAGACGGGATACAAATACCTGGGAATAATGGAAGGAGATATAAAACATCAAGAGATGAAGGACACGACCAGGAAAGAATATATGCAGACTCAAGGCGATACTCAAGTCAAAACTCAACGCTGGAAATATGATAAAAGCCATAAACACATGGACAGTGCCAGTAATCAGATACAGCGCAGAAATAGTGGAATGGACAAAGGCAGAACTTTGCAGCATAAGACCAGAAAATGAGGAAATATATGACAATACACAAAGCACTACACCCAAGAGCAAATGCGGACAGACTATACATAACACGATAGGAAGGAGGGAGGGGACTACTAGGCATAGAGGACTGCGTCAACATCAAGAACAGAACACTGGGGCAATATATGAAGACCAGTGAAGATGAGTGCTCAAGAGTGCATGGGAAGGACTGATAAAAGTAGACGAAGACCCAGAAATATACAGAGACAGGAGAAAGACAAGCAGACCAGAGGAATGGCATAACAAACCAATGCACGGACATTAAATGAGACAGACTAAAGAACTAGCCGGCGATGACATGTGGCAATGGCTACTGAGGGGAGAGCTCAAGAAGGAAACTGAAGGAATGATAACAGCGGCACCAGATCAGGCCCTAAGAACCAGATATGTCCAAAGAACGATAGATGGAAATAACATCTCTCCCATATGTAGGAAGTGCAATATGAAAAATGAAACCATAAACCACATAGCAAGCGAATGTCGGGCACTTGCACAGAACCAGTACAAAAAGAGGCATAATTCAGTAGCAAAAGCCCTCCACTGGAGCCTGTGCAAGAAACACCAGCTACCTTGCAGTAATAAGTGGTATGAACACCACCCTGAAGGAGTGATAGAAAACGATCCAGCAAAGATCCTCTGGGACTATGGTATCAGAACAGATAGGGTGGTACGTGCAAATAGACCAGACGTGACGTTGATTGAGAAAATCAAGAAGAAAGTATCACTCATTGATGTCGCAATACCATGGGACACCAGAGTTGAAGAGAAAGAAAGGGAAAAAATGGATAAGTATCAAGACCTGAAAACAGAAATAAGAAGGATATGGGATATGCCAGTGGAAATTGTACCCATAATCATAGGAACAGTAGGCACGATCCCAAGATCCCTGAAAAGGAATCTGGAAAAACTAGAGGCTGAAGTAGCTCCAGGACTCATGCAGAAGAGTGTGATCCTAGAAACGGCGCACATAGTAAGAAAAGTGATGGACTCCTAAGGAGGCAAGATGCAACCTGGAACCCCACACTATAAATACCACCCAGTCGAATTAGAGGATTGTGATAGACAAAAAAAAAAAAAAAAAAAAAAAAAATCAAAAAAAAAAAAAAAAAAAAAAAAAAAAAAAAAAAAAAAAAAAAATTTTATATATATAATATTAATATATTATATAATTATATTTATATATAATAATAATATATTATTATATATAATTAATTAATAATAATAATCATAATAATAATAATAATAATAATAATAATCCTCAGCTGAATAAAAATTCATATTATGTAGTATGAAATTCAACAAGTACCATAAGATAACGATTTTCAACTAGGGTATATATTTGTTATTATGCCTAATCCCGGGATTTCCCTGGCTGGTCACCGGCAAGTAGTTCAACATGCCACTAAGTGTGCAAAGACATGCATTGAACATGATGGTCCACTGGCCACGGCGTGACCGCACCCATCTACGTCGATGGTGGTACCATGCATGTTATGCGGCAATGCAGGCCGCAGCGGTTATTATTAATAGGGGTTAGTTTTTTCAGACATCTGAGTCTCAAGTAGACTTCTCGGGTCTGGGTTGGGGTCGCAGCGGTAATATTTGCACGCACACGAAAGATGTGAAACAAAAACCACATAAGATACACAAGTTGACTGCTGTCTGTGTCACCTGCAGCAAAACACAGTGAAAGGGCCTTAAGGTGTTGTTAACCAGTCTAGGGCACTGTAAGGTGGATTGCAGCGCCTCTAGACTTTCAAATTTCAGTTATCAGCAATTTTCAGTTACCGTCAAGCAACCAGGAACGGAACCTTGCTGGTAACCTGGACTACCTGTCATATCTAATAAGCTTCCTATATTATTTAAATAATCTATTTTGCATCTAGCTCCTTTGACTTCTATTACGTGAATGAATTATGAAATTTAGGCTATACATAAACCCAAATAATAAAGCAATTTCAGCCATTCATATAGATAATAATATATATATTATAGATATATATATATATATATATATCTATATATATATGATATATAATATAATATTATTAGATAGATATATATATATATTGTTATATATATATATGTATATATATATATATATATATATATATATATATATATATATATATATATATCATATATATATATATTATATATATATATATAATATATATAGATAGACAGATAGATATTAATAATTCAAGAAAGTTGTGTCAAAGTACAATTAAAAGGCATAATTTCAACTTACTACCTTCCATGTTGTCTTCATAAGTTCCTGACATATGGAAGCCATTTTGTCCAGGGTCACTTACAATGTAATCACCTTCATCATCATTTTCTTCACCTATTTCTGAAAGGGAAATCTATTATAAATTTGGTCTATATGACAATAAAAACAAGAAAACTCTTTTTAAGAAAAAAAATAATTATTCTGATATTTATTTTTACTAATTACTGTGGAGATCAAACATGAATCCTAAATAGCATAATTATATTAAAACATTGATAATACAGTTAATGCGATTGATTTTTATTCTCAAGAGTAGGCATAAAAATTCTCTTAAATGAAAGAAAAGCTGGAAAAAGTGAAAGATGGACACAGAATACTAAAAACAATTCAGAAAGACAGGAACATAAGGAAGCCATATAGAAAGTGCAAAATACTGTAGCTTCAAAAACATTAAAGGAGTTCTGCCACAGCACATAAAAAAACAGTATCCCACTTAGCACACCCACTCTGGTACTTCTTGCATCAGCTTTCCTTCTCCCTTGTGACTGTGTCCCATCCTCTTCTATCTGAACAGTCTCACTTACTGATCAACGGATATTACTTCTTTTATCCTCTTGTTGGGTTGGTTTACTCTACCCACCATTCAATATTTCATACTATTTTGAGGACCATTTTCAAATCCTATGTCAATGTCAGTCTGATAATGAAACCAATAGCCACTAAACCAGTGGTTCTCAACCTTTATGTGACCATGTCCCCTCTAAGAGTCAGTCCTTCCTTCCACGCCCCCTTGCATATGTGAGTAAAATTCCCTCCCAACCTTGGAAAAAAAAAAAAAAAAGAGAGAGAGAGAGAGAAAAGGATGAGGTTACGAGGAATAGGGAGAAAGGTCAATAGTGGAACCTCTACATACGAAAGTCCCTACGTACAAAAAACTCAGGTTACGAAAGCTAAGACGAAGATTTTTTTTGCTTGTGTATGAAAATAATTCAGGTTACGAAAGGGTAAAGTTCGAGATTTGCCCGGGGCAGCCCAGAACAATTTTAAAACTAGTGCGCCGCCAACTCAATAGACTCGCCACCATCCTCCCGCTCTCCCACTAGTTCCTGATGCTAGTCCCTGCCGTAAGATCCTGCTCTCCTATTGGTCAGCATCTGTCCCATCATGCCTCTATGTAAAGGTGTTCCTTGACCATTTTTTGCGGCAGTGTTATTGTAAACACCATTCAGCGGCCGCCAAACAAACGTCTCATAGGCATAGGGCTGACCCAAGAATCTACCTTAAGTGAACCAGCTATAGTGTAGTAGACTCGAGGAAAGTAACATTATTAGGTGATACTTTGCATTTTTTGGTTAACTTTTGAATATTAGTTCTTCACTTTTGTTAACAGAATAATAAGAATATAATAGATAATTTTGTATTCATTTTTCCCTAGGGCTCGCGCCTCCCCTAGAAATTGCTGACGCCCCGCAGGTTGAGAACCACTGCACTAAAAGTCATCCAGCTTTTAATTATTGTGTGTTTTTTTAATATTAAATAAGTAAATGAGTTTCAGATTGAGAAAAGTAAGAGTGCACAGTGAACTGTAAAAAAAAAAAATAAATAAAATAAAATAAAAAAATAAAAATGAAAAAAAATCTACAGGGGCAAATGTTTCCTAGGTAATTCTCCTTTTAACTGACCACCCTAATGGCAATTTAGATTCAGTCTAAAATGCAAAGGTATTCAAGACTAACCATCCTCAGATTGTCATCTTCTGGATTAGGGTGAAGTGCCTGACAATCGCTGAGATTTTTGTACATGGGTTCTAATGCCATGTGATCTGCTGGTACAAAATCTAATTTCAGTCATTCCAGCCTCATCTTCATCATCTGATTCTCTATCTTCGTCTTCTTCTGCAAGAAATTGAAATTCTATTAATGAAACCCAATCAAGACAATTAATAAAAAAAAGGGACAAATAACCAAATTTTGAAGTAATTCGTATTTTTCATAGGAATACAAACCAGACCCTTTTCTCAAAATCCTACCTCTACCACCCCCCAACATAGTCTGGGAAGTCGAAAGAAAATATGCTCAGGAATGGCAGGGAAGTGGGGGTTTTTTCCCCTACCCACCATCTACTATTGGTTAACTACCTTCTTACCAAGTTTCAAAAACTGATTCCACTCATCCTGAGGAATACTCCTTCGTTAAAGGCGATGGTGTGTATTCCTCTATACAAAGATGTAGTCATTACTCTACTTCATATATACTGCATAAAGCAGATAATTAATATATTGGGTCACATACAGTTTTAGAAAAAACTTGTGAAGTAACGTACAGTCAACCAATCCTCTAAAAAAAGATTATAACTGGCTATTCAGATACGCAGTTCAAATACCAAAGACCCCATCCAAAAAAATTCACAAGTGCTTAGTATTTTAATAGTTCAAACACCAAATGTGTACCCTAAACTATCATCTACACAAAATATAAAATTTTCATAATAAAATTGGTTATTTGGATACTACCTACTGTTAAAGTTAGCTATATCTCCCTGCCTATTAGGCAAGTCGGCATTCAAACTAAACATCAAATAGCTGTCTGGATGACTGTCTAGTTTACCTGTTCTCCACCAGGTGTGTTTAAAATGTTTTAGCTCTAGTCAGAAATCTCCTTGATAGCCCACTAAGTTGTGGGGAGGCTGGGTGGGTCTACTTCAACAGTATGTAAGTATCCAAATAATAATTCTTTATTATGAAAATTTATATTTGTGATGAATCATACCTACTGTTAAAGTTAGCTGATTCCCACATTAGGAAGAGGACGGTGGGTAGTGCGGCTAGACATAAATCCACTCAGCTTTTCGTGCTAAAGGTTTCTTGCATGAAACCCAAAACATTCTCACCTGATCTGGGAATCCTTGCTGGAGTTTACCACCACCAGAAGTTAGATTCCATTCACGGGAGCAAGGCTCTAATACATATGCAAGCAAAGAACAGCCTTGTGGAGAAAACCGCTTTGATTCAGCCAGAATGAAACACAAGCGTAATGAGGGGACCCCTGTGCCTGGTCCAAAAGCCCTATAAAGTGACAATCACTTAAATAAATACCTTTACGATATAAAAGTATACACTCCTATACAAAATTTGTACCTTCATGCTCCCCAAAATATTAAAATCCGGAATTTAAAGAGAGCCCAAAGAATTGCTCTTTTTTTGGTTTAGGAAAAGACTACCCACTACTAGTAGTGGATTAAGGGCTTTACTGTTTTTCAAACACGATTCTGTATACTTAAGGTAGTGAGCGAGTAAAAAACTGAATTGTACTGCACCACATCAATCCTATTCTGAAGTGAAACAAATTGACATAACACTAAATGAAGTTACAACTGCTGCTCACATTATGAATGTTTACATTCAATAAGGTAGAAGATATGGAGCTAGTTCTCCTGTACTAGCCTATTCAATACATCACAGAGGACCTCGTGTTCCTTGACAAAGACATTATAAGTTTCTAAAAAACACAACACAAAAAGTTAACTTTGTTTCTCCCGGGCTTAACCTTCAAAATACATTCTAGGTTTTCTCCCAAACCCACAAAACAAAAAGTTAACTTTGCCTTCAAGCTTAACCATTAGCAAAGACTAAAACTTTGCAGTGTTACCTGCAAATTTTTTAATTTCAGCTCCTGTGCAAGAGAAACTATAGCTATGTAATTACCTGGTAAGTTATTGTGTTGCCGTTTCTCATTCAAATAACCAAGCAACTCAACTTTAGCAGGAAAACTTTCATCCAAAATTACATAATCTAATGCTTTAACATACCTTCTCGTGGTTCCATTCTTTACATCTATCATTATGGTAGAGACAGGGGAAAGAAAGCTTGCAGGATCCCGACTGACAGCATGAATAGCAATATGAGGATATTCCAATGACAATCCTGTATCATCTCCATCCTTCACCCATGTCACGCGACTGTAATAAAAGTAAAGGGCTCAAGATCATTAAAATTTTGGGAAATGTATTGTCAATCCTTGTCAACAATGAATATCAAGACATTTACACAAGCAATCAAACTAAACAGTGAATATCAAGTGATGCATAAATGAAACTGCAATCAATGTCATTAACATCCATTCAAAAATTACCTTAAAAATCTAGTAAACAGATAAGTACAGACAAACAATATCACATCTACACTTACATCAATAAGCAATTTAAAAATAATGTAATAAACACAAAAAAAGTTCTTTGGAAAATGTTAAGAATATAGAGTACAAAATATAAGGAACTTTCACAGAAATAATCATCTAGTATTTATATCAAAAGGAAGAAAGTGTTGCATCATGCCAAAGCATCATGAAGTGATAATCATGAAATAACCTAACAATGTTATGTGATGAAAACTACCTGTGTTAGGTCTTATCCAATAAGACAATCTAAGGGATCAAATTAGATTATGCAATTGCTTGTGAAAATCTGGCTATGACAGCGTGATAAAGTCCAAACATTGGTCAGTGGGGATATTTATTGGTTAACTGTATGTAAAACTTTGTAATATTATGCCTAAATTAATTTTCACTTTTATGGATACAGATGCATTTGTAAATCTCAACTCCTAGAGCAAATGGCAATTGATTCTTTCTGCCCACCCTATGTAATTAAATTGTACATGGAATATCAAATACTGGATGGAATTCCTAAACTGTTAAACAGCTTCTAGTAAGTCTAAGTTCTTTGTAGCATTCCTATCTGAATTTTATTTTCCATTTGTTCTTTTGGCCCTTTCCACCAAACTGCTTATCATCCTAAAAATGATATTGTCATGATACAAGTATTTTTATACATACTTACCTGACAGATATATACTTAGCTATAGACTCCGTCGTCCCCGACAGAAATTCAAATTTCGCGGCACACGCTACCGGTAGGTCAGGTGATCTACCGCCCTGCCCTGGGTGGCAGGACTAGGAACCATTCCCGTTTTCTAATCAGATTTCTTCTCTTCCACCTGTCTCCTGCGGGGAGGCTGGGTGGGCCATTAATCATATATATCTGTCAGGTAAGTATGTATAAAACTTTATTGTATCATGACAATATCATTTTTATCACATTCAACTTTCCTGCCAGATATATACTTAGCTGATTAGCACCCATTGGTGGTGGGTAAGAGACAGCTAACTACTGAAATAGACAGATAAACAACATATGTTGTAGGTATTAATAAACCTTGGTTCCTACCTGATTAGGCGGAAGACTTCATGGCTACTGCCCAGGAGTCTGCTTCGCCTCAAGAGCCTCAGCGAGATATTGATCTATGACTAAGAGTTCTTGTGGGTCTGCCAATGGGGTCTTTATCCACTTACTCGGCAGAGCCTAAAGGCCTTGTCATTGGGTGCTATTCCACTAACATGACAAATACATTGTTTCAAGGAGCACAACCCGATCCCGATCACCTGATCCTAACATCCATGTTAGTTCTAAGATTGCAAGGAGTTATCCCCAAACTCCCTACAAACAACCAATAACTCGAAACATAAAATCACGTACACTTTATAACAAAACACAAAAAAAAAATTTTGTACCCCCTAACAGCCATATATACCCCTGGTCCCCTACCAGCAAAGAAACCAGCCGCCTGTGCGACATCAGCACGCTTGCTAATAGGAAACCAAGCACATATCTGACAAGAGGGTTTATGTACATTTAAGATAAAATATTTTAAGGATCAGTCCTTTGCTCCAAGTCCCCAGTACTGTATCTGCTGATACAAATGGACCGAGAGAGAAGCATTTCTCATAGGTCACCCTCACATCCTTCAGGTAATGAGATGCAAAAAACTGAATTGCATCTCCAATATGATATTGTTATGATACAATAAAGTTTCATACATACTTACCTGGCAGATATATACATAGCTATCGACTCCCGTCGTCCCCGACAGAAATTCAAATTTCGCGGCACTCGCTACAGGTAGGTCAGGTGATCTACCGCCCTGCTCTGGGTGGCAGGACTAGGAACCATTCCCGTTTTCTAATCCAGATTCTCTCTTCCACGTGTCCTCCGCGGGGAGGCTGGGTGGGTCTTCAATTGTATATATCTGCCAGGTAAGTATGTATGAACTTTATTGTATCATAACAATATCATTTTCATACATTCAACTTACCTGTCAGATATATACATAGCTGATTGACACCCTTTGGTGGCAGGGCAAGAGACAGCTAACTACTGACTAGACAGGTAAACAACACATGTTGTAGGTATTTATAGACTTGGTTCCTACCTTATCAGGTGGAAGACTTCGTGACTGCTGTCTAGGAGTGCTGCTTCACCTCAAGAGCCTTAGCGAGATAGTGATCTGTGGCCAAGAGTTCTTGTGGGAATCTGTCGATGGGGTCTCATCCACTTACTCGCAGAACCTAACTGGCATTTGTCAATGGGAGCACATCCGCTTATATGACAACACGCCTTTATTTAAGGAGCACACAACCGATTCCCGATCACGACGAACCTAACACCCGTGTTAGTTCTAAGATTGCCAAGAGCTATCCCCAAACTCTTAGCAAACAACCACAAACTCAATAACACATACAATAATACAAAAAAAAAAATATTCTTTTTTGTACCCCTCTAAAAGTCAGCTGTCACTCGATCTCCTAGTGAAGAGAATGAAGGTCGCCTGTGCGACACCTGACACTTCCATGCACAGGAAACTCAAGAACACATCCAACAAGAGGGTTTACATACAATATTAAGGATCGGTGCTAGCTCCCTTACCCAGAACCGTCTGTGCTGACACAAACGGACCTAGAGAAAAACATTTCTCATACGTAACCCGCACGTCTTTTAAATAATGAGATGCAAACACAGAGTTGCATCTCCAATAAGTTGCATCCAAAATGTTTTTAAGTGACATATTTCTTTGGAACGCCACAGAGGTTGCGATTGCCCTAACTTCGTGGGCTCTCACTCTTAAAAGATTAAAAGAATCATCTGGACAATTCTTATGAGCTTCCGTAATAACACTTCTAACAAAGAAGGCTAAGGTCGTTCTTGGACATTGCTCTCTTGGGGTTCTTTTTACTGAACACCAAAGACCTTTTGGCGAACCCCCCCAACTGCTTCTTCTTCCCTGTCCAGATAGAATTTAAGAGCTCTAACTGGGCAAAGGGATCTTTCTGCCTCTCTGCCCACCAAACTAGAAAGTCCTTTTACCTCGAAGCTCCTGGGCCAGGGATTCGAAGGGTTTTTCATTTTTGCAAGAAAGAGAGACTGGAATGAACAAATTGCAGAGTCTCCTTTGAAGCCGACTCGTGATTCAAGGGCGTGCAACTCCACTGACTCTTTTTTGGCCGTTGCAAGAGACATCAGAAACAAACACTTTCTAGTTGATATTACGAAATGAAGCAGTGTGTGGTGGTTCGAATTCTTCGGAGGATAGAAATTTAAGAACCACATCTAAGTTCCCTTCCAGCTTGGAACCTTAGGTTCAAGTGACTTTGATGTTTCGAAGGAACGAATGAGGTCGTGCAAATCCTTATCATTCGTTAGATCTAATCCCTTATTTCTAAAGACTGCTGAAAGCATACTCCTGTACCCCTTAATAGTCGGTACAGAGAGATGCAACTTTTCTCTAAGAAACAGAAAGGAAATCCGCAATTTCGGTCACAGAGGTACTGGAAGAGGACAGCTTCTTCGACCTGCACCAGCTTCTGAAACTTCCCACTTCGATTGGTACACTCGCCTAGTAGAATGATCTGCGGGCTCTAGCAATTGCGCTTGCTGCCTGGCGAGAAAACCAAACCCCTCTCGCTCTGACAAGTCTTTCGATAGTCGAAAGGCAGTCAGAGCAAGAGCGGGTAGATTTTGATGGTACCTCTCGAAGTGGGGTTGTTTGAGCAGATCTATTCTGTTTGGAAGAGATCTGGGGAAGTCCACTGTCCACTCCATCACCTCTGTGAACCAAATTTGAGATGGCCAATACGGAGCAATCAGAGTCATTTTGGTTCCTTCGGATGCCACGAATTTTCTGACTACTTCCCCCAGTATCTTGAACGGGGGAAAAGCGTAAACATCTAGCCCTGACCAGTCCAGGAGAAAGGCGTCTGTTGCATAAGCCCTGGGATCTTCCACTAGGGCACAAAATGTGTCTATCCTTTTGTTTTGGAGAGGAATGTGGCGAAAAGATCTATTTGAGGCTTCCCCCCAAAGGTACCAAAGGCTACTGACAGACTTCTGAGTGGAGTGTCCATTCTGTGGGTAAGGACCTGGAACCTCCTGCTCAGTCTGTCCGCTCTCACATTCCTCTCCCCTTGGACAAACCTCGTTAGAAGAACTACCTTCCTTTGGTTCGCCCAAATCAACAGATCTCTTGCCAGCTCGTACAGAGCGAAAGAGTGAGTCCCTCCTTGTTTCTTGACATACAAGCCAGAGCGGTCGTATTGTCTGAGTTTTATCTGTACGACCCTGCCTCTGACTATGTGTTCGAAGTTCTTTAGCGCAAGGTGAATTGCTAAAAGCTCCTTGCAATTTATGTGCCATGACACCTGTTTCTGCCGACCAGGTGCCTGACACTTCTTTGGATCCCAATGTTGCACCCCAGCCCGACTCCAACGCGTCTGAGAACAATGTCAGGCTTGGTTCCGTACTTGCAGGGATACTCCTTTGTTTTCTTTTAAGGGAATCAACCACCACTTTAAATTGATTTTTTATTTCCTCCGAGATTGGAAACGTGTCCGAGAGCTGTCCTGTCCTTCCACTCCAACTTCTTCTCAGGAAGAACTGAAGCGGACGAAGATGTATCTTCCTAGGGGAAAGAACTGTTCGAGCGAGGAAAGGGTCCCCAGAAGGCTCAGCCATCCCTCGCTGAAGTGCGCTCTTTCCCCTAAGAAGTTCGATACTGTGGCACAGCCTTTCCTTATTCTCTCTTGAGAGGGAAAAACTCGAAAAACCCCGAGAATCCATCTGAATCCCCAGATAAACCACGTTCTGGCTGGGGATCATCTGAGACTTCTCGAGGTTCACGATCATCCCAATGATTTTGTCAATTCCAGTGTTGTTGACAGTCCTCCAAACACTGCTTTTGAGACCTGGCCTCTGATGAGCCAGTCGTCCAGGTACAGGGAGACGTTTTATCCCTTTCAAATAAATGTCTTGATACATTTTTCATCACGTCCGTGAAGACTTGAGGAGCCGTGGAAAGGCCGAAACACAGGGCCCTGAACTGATAGATTCTTCCCTCGAACATAAATCGAAGGTACTTCCTCGACGAATGGTGGATCGGGATGTGGAAATATGCGTCCTGAAGGTCTAGGGACGCCATCCAATCTCCTTGACGCAGTGCTGCAAGGACTGAGAAGCAGACGTTTTCCATGCTGAACTTCTGTTGTTTTACGAATTTGTTCAGCGCACTTACATCCAGTACCGGTCTCCATCCCCCCGAGGCTTTTGCTACAAGAAACAAGCGATTGTAAAACCCCGGGAGCTGCAATCCAGCACCAGCTCTATTGCTCTTTTGTCCCACATCTGTTCCACCATACTGAACAAGAGTATCCATCAGAACAGGGTCCCCTGTATCTGGCGGACAATTCCCTCGGTGATGTTTGTCAGGGAGGAATGTCCTTTAAATGGGATGTATACCCTTCTTGATGATTGACATCGTCCAGGATTCGATCCTATGTCTTCCCAGGCTTTCGCAAAGAAATGTAACCTGGCTCCTACAGGTGTCCTGGAGGACAGAATTCTCACTTTCCCTATTTAAAGGGACGGAAGGAAAGACCTGCCCCCCCCTTTTCTCGGTTGACTTCCTTCTGGCTGATAGATCTAGCTGAAGGCCTCCTCGAAAGGGCTGCTGCTGAGCTGGACGAGCCACTTTTCTTTTCCTCACTGGCCACAGGCCTATTTTTCCTTGAGGATTGTCTAAGGAGATCCTGGGTGGCCTTTTCAGTCAGTGAAGGGCAATATCCTTCACCAACTTGCGAGGGCAAAAAAGATGTTCTGAGAGAGGCGCAAACAATAAGGCGGATCTTTGCGAAGGAGAGACGGCCTTCGTGGAGGAAAGCACTGTGAACCGCCCTCTTCTTTAAAACTCCTGCACCAAAGAGGGAGCATACTTCAGCCGATCCATCCTGAACAGCCTTATCAATGCTGTGAGGATGCTATTTAGGGTTTCTGGGTCCAGTTGTTTCCTTTTCATGAGACTTCTTGGCAAGAACCCCAAGGGACCAATCTAAGAAGTTAAAAACTTCTAAAGTGTGAAAAAGCCCTTTGAGGAGGTGGGTCCCGTTTCCGAAAGACCCATGTTACTTTTGCTGAATTCAAGGCGTGTCTTCTCGATGAGTCTACTAAACTCGAGAAGTCTGACTCAGCTGAAACGACAGAGACAATCCCATATTTTCTCCGTTTTGTACCAAATGCCTCTCCTCCCTGTAAGTTTAGCGGGAGGCATACAAAAGACCGTCCCTTCCTAACTCCTTCTTCTTCTTGAACCAGGAGTCAAGAGATTGTTTTAGCGCCCTCCTCATAGATATAGCAGGCTTCATTTTTAGGAAAGAGGAAGACTTGTGCGTTTTCGTGCTCGAAAACAGAAGAGCGTGGGAGAAAGGAGGAGCGGCTGCGTTAAAAGAGTCTCCATATTCTTCCAGAGAAGGGGTAACGAAGAACTTTGTAATTAGAAATCCTTCCTTCATTTCATCCTCCGAGGCATCTTCTGGGTTCATAGGCTCGGAAGGAAGAAGGGCTCCTTCTTTCTTCTGTTTCTTCCCTTACTCTCTTCCTTTCTGAAGAAGCACTCCTTAATTGAAGAGGGCTAAGAGTTACTCTCTCTTTGCTAAAAGATTGACGCTTGGATGACTCCTGTCGGATGTCAGGCTCTTCATGCAGGGAATGCGCCTGGTGTACAGCAGGAGTATCTCGCCTGGAAGGAGTAACGTGTTTGGAATACTCCTGGTGCTTGGCAGGCGCAACGCGCATTCGAATACTCCTGGCTTCTGGTAGGCGCATCTTGTTCCGAATACTCCGGCGCCTGGGAGGAGTATTAACTTCAGAATACTCCTGGCGCCTGGAGGAGTATAAGGTTCGGAATACTCCTGGCGCCTTGGGAGGAGTATTAAGTTCAGAATACCTCCTGGCGCCTGGAGGAGTATAAAGTTCGGAATACTCCTGGCGCCTGGGAGGAGTATCGAGTCCGAAGACTCCTGGCGCCTGGCAGGAGTACGTCGCTCCAAATACTCCTGATCCTTGGAATGCGTATGGTGTTTAGTAGAGTATTGATCAAGGTAGGCGCTTTTCGTTTAACAGCGCTCTACTCCTAACAGGATCTTCTTCTTCAGTTTTAACTCTTGGCGCTTGGTTGAAGATCTTGAACGTTGTACTGAATACTCTGGCTCCTTCGCCTACTCGGAGCCTGGCTCCTGGCTGGAGCCACACTCTTGACAGGAGTAACTTCCTTTCTTACTTATCTCCTGTCTAACGCATCGCTCCCCCCAGAGATGGCCGCTTGTGCGACAACTCCCCTGTAGGGTTCGTCGCGCGCCCGACAGGAGATCGTATTTAGATCTTTTAATAGAAGCCTATCATCCTTCTTACGAGTATGGCTCCTTATAAAGAACTCCTACCAACGAGGCTAATTGTTCCTGCATATTCATTAAAATTTTCCTGGTTGAGGAATCTTTCGAATCAGGAGAGGGAGATCTGGAAGGCGCTCTAGGATCTCCTCCAGACCCAGAGTCTGAATGTTTTCTAGCCTTCTTTATTACCGAAGGCGCTCCTTCTTCAGAGAAGCTCGGGACTAGAATTGAGCTCATGTTCTTTTCATACTCCTCTTCAGCGGACGGAAAGTTTCGACTCCTTCCATCCTCTTCTCGGAGAGGGCGAACTAGAAGACGAAAAGCACTCTCGAAGGACGCTTTTCCTATAGCGGTCCTTGCAGTTTGTGAAATGATAGATTCTGCCGAAGGGACGCCTGATCATTGGGGATTCTCCACAACCCCCGTACGGCTTTCGACTTTCCTTCTCCTCCGGGCCAGGGAGCTTGGAAGAGGTCTAGGCCTGGGAGCGTCGCAGAGACGACCACCAACGCCCCCTCCACTACACTGGGGAACACTAATATCACTAGCGAAACCACATTCACTTTCCTTACCTTCCAATGCTGCCAATTTTTTCCTGCATTTTCTGAAGGAAGCTCTGAGTTCCGCTATTTTCCGAAGCAGAACTAGAGGGATTAGCAATTTGTGAACGGGCTGAAATAGAATGGGCATGATTATCAGAGGAAGAAGCTACAGACTAGACAGTAAATCATGAGATGTAGACATTCTGCGGGTTTTTGTAAGCCGCCTTCCTCTCTCTATCTTTTCTCTAACTTCTTCAAGTAAGAAGTTAGATTCTTCCACTCTTGCGCATCATCAATTTCTCACACTCGTTTCACGTATTCTCAATCGAGCATTCAACCATTCTACAACCACTACATGCAGTGAGAGGATCTACCGAAGCTTTCGAATCCTCACCTTACAGCCCTCATTCACACACACTCTGAAACTAACACTAGAGTCAGACATATTCACGAATTCCAAAAACCAAGTCCAAAAAACAGTCCACGATAGCGAATGCCAACAACGATCCAAGTACGTCACCAAATATCAGCGAGAGATGAATCAAAAGCATTGTGAAAAAGAATTCTAGTCAGGAGGAAGTAACAACAATGTTGATACCACCGGCGACAGAGAGAATCTGATTAGAAACGGGAATGGTTCCCTAGTCCTGCACCCAGAGCAGGGCGGTAGATCACCTGACCTACCTGTAGCGAGTGCCGCGAAATTTGAATTTCTGTCGGGGACGACGGAGTCATAGCTATGTATATATCTGACAGGTAAGTTGAATGTATGAAAATGTAGTTTCTATGATATTCCTTAAGAGACATATTCTTTTGAAACACTAGCGACGTTGCTACTACCGCCCTTACTTCATGAGTTTTAACCCTTAGAAGTCCCGAAGGATTCATCCGGCAGTTCTTGTGCGCCTCAGTAATTACGCTTCTCACAAAGAAGGCCTTGTTGACAACCTCCCATCTGCTTCTTTTTCTCCAAATAAAATTTAAGAGCTCTAACCGGGCAGAGAGACCTCTCTATCTCTCTACCTACCAGGTTAGATAGGCCTTTTACCTCAAAGCTCCTGGGCCAAGGTTTTGATGGGTTCTCATTTTTCGCCAGAAATAATGTCTGGAACGAACAGATAGCCGCATCTCCTTTAAACCCCACTTTATAGTCCAGAGCGTGCAATTCGCTCGTCCTCTCGGCCGTCGCGAGAGACAATATGGAAATAAAACATTTTCCTAGTAATGTCCCGTAGGGAGGCAAAATGTAGAGGTTACCTTGCAGAGCACCATTTTGTTTTCCATGTCTTGAGGCTGCTTTTAGATCCGCAAGTTCTTTTTTGCCAGAATTTTACAGGATCTGCAATAGGTGAAGAGGCTGAAAAAGAAGGAGAAGTAGCAATTCTTACAAGTGGGGGAAGATCCCAAACTAGGAACTAGCTCATTAGATCTAGAAAACCACTCAAACTTCTAGAAGGAAGATTCCTCACTCTCTCTCTCTCTAACTTCTTCAAATAAGTAGTTAGATTCTTCCACTCTCTCTCACTCAAATTCTCACATTCCTTACAAGTATTAGTAAAAGAACATTCATACTCTCTGCAACCCTTACATACGGTGGGTGAGGATCTACCGAAGCTTTCGGCAACCTCACCTTACAGCCTACATTCACACAATATCTCATTTACCATTCCGGCGTCAGACATTCTAAGAAAATAAAATTCCAAGGCAAGTCCATAAAAACAGTCCACAAAAGCGTATGCCAATCCAACAATCCAGATACGTCATCAAAAGTCGGTCAAGAAGATCAATTGTCGACGAAAAAAGAAAATCCAGTCAAGAGGAACCAAAACAATGTTGATGGTCCGGGCGACAGAAGAATCTGATTAGAAAACGGGAAATGGTTCCTAGTCCTCCGCCACAGGGCAGGCGGTAGATCACCTGACCTACCGGTAGCGTGTGCAAGCGAAATTTGAATTTCTGTCGGGGACAACGGAGTCTATAGCTAAGTATATATCTGTCAGGGAAGTTGAATGTATAAAATTGATATTTTTGTGATAAAATAAGGTTTTACATAATACCAAGCAATTACGTAGCTGAAAGCTTTGTACCTCAGCAGTCCAAAATTAAAATTTTGCGGTGGCACTGCCATCACTAGTGTAGGTGAACAGGACCCCCCCACTTTCGGGATTATCAGATACAATATAGCAGGGCCTTCTAATTTGTTTGAGCCATCACGTCCATCTGAGGGGAGAAGGGAGGGCTTTGATTATGTAACTGCTTGGTAGGTATTATGTAAAACTAAAATTTCATTTTTACGCAAGTGGCTTACCAAGCAATTACACAGCTGATTCGACATTAGAAGGTGGGAGGGAATCATGGACTAAATAACCACATCAAAACATTATACAGTGGTACCTCGAGATACGAAAGGCTCAACTTACAAAAAACTCGAGATACGAAAGCCAATACGAAAAATTTAACGGCTCTACATACGAAAAGTTTTCAAGATACGAAAGGTTTCTGTAAAGTCCGAGATTCGCCCGAACCACCGATAACAATTTTGAAACTCGCGCGCCGCCAACTTAGCAGACTCGCCACCATCCTCCTGCTCTTCCATTGGTTCCTGATGCTAGTCGCGGCCATGAGATCCTTCTCTCCTATTGGCCAGCGTTCCTCCCATCATGCATCTATGTAAGTGGTGGCGTGCCTCCGCCACTCAGTACCAGTACCAGCATTGTTATAGTATGCACACGGTATTAGTTTCGGGATCGTCAACTGTTTCTGAATCTACTAGTCAGAGTTGACATTGTGGATGGTGTTTGTGTCATGTGTATTTTTTAAAAAAATTTCTCATATCTTTCACAGAAAATGGAAAAAGAAAGAGCACCTCTTGAGTGACGACATATATGATATGATTGACCAAGATCTCTCTCGTGGGATAAGTGACCAAGATCTCTCACATGGGATAAGTGATGAAGGTCTCTCTCATGGGATAACTGAACTTTGCAAGGTTGGTAGAATCTCCACTCCCTGCTGAACAGAGGGTGTTGACCGATCATTTACAACATGCATACCAGTATAATCAGGCACTTCAGTTTATCTTGAAGGTCAGCAGCCGAACATTCAGTTCCCAAATCAGTTGCAGAGAGCATATTTGGTTGAACAGGGTTTTGATGGACACCAGGGCCAACAAGTCATGAGGTGCAACAATTAGTAGATAATTATCAAGACGGGCAGCCGTTAATGAACACTACGCGTTATAGAAAAAAAAGACACCCCGAAAAGGCTCACATAGGTCGTATGCTTGCGGAGTTCGATGATGTTTGCCTGAGTCGTTTCAGGAACATTGTGAAAAGTAGGCTGAAGCAATCTTCCTTGGATCGTTATTTTTTGTAAAGAGGCCTTTAGCATTAGCAGGAGTAAGCAAAAAGGAAGAACCAAGTGATAAAAAAAAAAAAAAAAAAAAAAAGTAAAGTAAAGTAAAAGCACAATATTTCGATTTATGGTGAATTTATGAAAAAAACTTCTTCCTTACGTCCGCGCAGTAACTCTTCCGATCAAATTTTTTTTTTGTCCGATTGTCTTAATGTTTGCACCATTTCAAATTTGCCGTTACATAAAGTTTTTATATATGGAAATGTGCACAATTTCATGCACATACAACAAAAAACAACCCATGGTTGTAGCTTTTATCAATTTTGAAATATTTTCATATTAATAACGATAAGTGACTCTACAGAAATGGTCGAAAAATGTTATTGTTAGTATACAATAAGGTTTTGTACATACTTACCTGGCAGATATATACTTAGCTATACGTCTCTGACTCACGACAGAATTCAAACTCGCGGCACACGCGACAGGTAGGTCAGTGATCTACCTTACCCGCCGCTGGGTGGCGGCTGTAAGAACCAATCTCCCTTTCCAGCCAGAATTTTTCCTTCACCTGTCTCCTGAGGGGAGGCTGGGCTGGCCATCAATCGTATATATCTGCCAGGTAAGTATGTACAAAAACCTTATTGTATACTAACAATAACATTTTTGTACATGAACTTTCCTGTCAGATAATACTTAGCTGATTGACACCCTTGGTGGAGGGAAAGAGACAGCAATATAAATATGAAAAGGAAAAAGGGGAAAACAAACACTGTTGTAGGATGTAAATACAACCTTGGTTCTTACCTGTTTAGGCAGAAGACTTCGTAGTTACTGTCTATGAGTCTGCGTTGCCTAAGAGCTTCAGCGAGGGCTGACCTACAGCTGACAGAACTCTTTGGGTCTATCAAAGGGATTTGGTTATCCGCTTACTTGATAGAATCCGAGCGGATCTGTCAACGGGGATCGCCACTTATATGACAGAACCTAACCACTATCATTGCAAGGAGCTCAAACATAAACCGATCACCTAACCAATCTATCATTGTTAGACTACGAAATGAAAAACATGCCTACCCCGCATGTTCTTTCAAACAACCAAAAAACTTACAACCTAACAAGGGGAAAAATATATACTACAAAGGATATGTCTCAGCTTCCCTGCCCCAGCACCGAATCCGCCGATACGTACGGGCCTAACCCGAAGCACTTTTCATACGTAAATTTGACGTCTCTCAGATAGTGGTTTGCAAAGACTGAGTTGCAACGCCAGAATGTTGCCTTCATATATTACTCAGGATATGTTTTTGTTAAAAGTCAATGACGTGGCAATAGCTCTTACCTCATGAGCTTTGACCTTAAGAACTTTGAATTGACTTTCCTCACATATCGCATGCGCTTCTTTCACCAGGCTTCTGATAAAGAAAGAAAGCGCATTCTTCGAAAGAGTCCTCCTTGGATCTCTTACAGAGCACCAAAGGTTGACATCATTGCCCTTAAGTTTTTTTCTTTCTCTGTAGATAGAACTTAAACTTCGTACTGGCAAAGCGACCTCTCTGCTTCCTCGCCTACTAATGCAGACAAGCCTTGGACTGCAAAGCTCCTAGCCAAGGATTTGAGGGGTTCTCGTTCTTAGCTAAGACGAAGGAAGGAACGAACAGATAGCTGCATCTCCTCTGAATCCCACATTTCCTTCTAGTGCATGGAGTTCACTAACCCTCTTTGCAGAAGCCAAAGCCATGAGAAAAATTGTCTTTTTTCGTGAGGTCTCTAAACGAGGCAGACTGAGGCGGTTCGAACTTATTGGACCTAAGGTAACGTAGCACTACATCCAGATTCCAACTCGGAATCCCTGGAGAAACCTTCTTTGGATGTTTCAAACGATCTTATTAGATCATGAAGGTCCTTATCTTCTGAAATGTTTAAGTTTCTGTGCCTAAACACTGCAGATAGCATGCTACGATAGCCTTTAATGTTGATACCGCCAATCCACTTTCTTCCCTAAGGAAAAGTAGGAAGTCTGCTATTTGGGTCACAGAGGTACTGGAAGAGGAAAAGTGATGGTTCCTACACCATCGCCGAAAGACGTCCCACTTCGATTGGTAGACTCTAAGGGTAGAAGGCCTTCTTGCTGCTGCGATAGCCGTTGCAA
>NC_087201.1:97844776-97892665 GCF_015104395.2 Macrobrachium nipponense | reverse complement strand
TTTCTCTCTGCCTGATCCATCACTTACTTTCTCCACATTTATCGTGCATTTTTTTTTTCTCATTCCCAAAGCTCTCTGGGTTTCATGCAGCACCATTTTCACAATTCCTATTCTGCTTTGTCTTTGTTAAAAAAGGCGAATCCGATTAATCCAGACTGATTACAGGCACATTATGTATTTTTTATACTTTTGATGGTGGGAAAAGATTCAGTAGAAACTTTATTCAGACTTTTCTCAGTTTCCATTTTGTTTTACATATATCTTATCTTTTGCTTTGATAAAATATGGAAATGTGAATTTGAAGCAAAAATCATATACTATTTACATTGAATATCAGTGTTATCGCAAGACTTCCATATCTTGTCAGAAAATTTTGTCGATTATTTTTTAACATTGAATATCAGTGTTATCGCAAGACTTCTATATCTTGTGTCAGAAAATTTTGTCGATTTTTTTTTTTCTTTTATAAATTAGAACTTATTACAGACGATTACGTGTACAGCAGCATGTATCACCCATCACCATTGAATGTCGCGGTCCACCAGCGTCTTAATAGCGGGCCACCCTTAAGAGAGGTATGGACACTGGACTGGTATAAGGCCACTTAATCTAAAATAACCGACCAATCCGTTATGAAGAGGAAAAAATCAGAGAATGTTTTGTCTCGTGAATAACCCATACGGAAGGCAGCAGATTTTCATTACAAAGACATCTCTTTCAAGTGAGCGGAGTCAGTAGGTCGATGAACCCGGATAAATGCCGTTAACAATAGAGATAACCAGATTGAGATGCAGAAAGCGCCTGTGATTAAGCCAGATACTTCAGGCAACATGAAAGCGCTGAGAAATGACGGGACATTTGAGTCTTAACTTTTATAGTAAAAACGGAAGTTTCGCTTGTCAGTTCTGGCCTCCAGATTAATTGTTTTATAGGAGTAGCTAACCACTTCAGTTTGCTTTCACGTGAACGCGGATTCTGACAGACGATGCGGAATGTGCTTTTGATGTACTTTTATCAGATTTGATTCGTCTTCTACAAGGTAGATAAGTGGTTAAAAAATACAATTTTTAGAAATTGTTTTTCAATTCAAGCGATTCATGCGTCATCATGTCCCTCTTGAGTCGACAGTCTTCAAGTTATTATAAAAATAAAAAGGGAATGTTTGGTTGTTGCTACTCAGAGAGAAAATTTCCGTCCGTTACATCTTGACGGTGATCAAACTGAGAACGGTATCGGTAACTGCCTTCACGGTTGGAAAGCCAGTTACGCCCTGATGCTTCGGGATGTAGGGCTTCCAAAATAAACAAACTCATTTAAAAATCTAACATTTGATGATATATTTGTTGCCTAAATGGTAAATGAGTAATTTTGTTTGCACGAGTGGAAATATAAATATTCAGTAATATAAAATAGGGAAAGTAAATACTGGTCGATCAGCTTTATGTAACTAGAGTTTGCATTTACGGTCACAATATCAGCTATGCCTATGTGTAGCAAGAATAGCCGAACCTCCCATCTCCGGCATCTCACGTAGGCAGTGTTCTGTAGAAACACCTGATTATGCACGAAACTGTTCCTTGACAGTGACAGTAACGTGATTACTATCCATTTGCACATAGAATGTGATAACAGTGCAGATATTTAAGTTGTAAATAAGCTCAGCGCTTTTGTTTGCCACAAACAATAGTTTTCTTCCTTCTTCGTCGGACGGAATAACGGTGCAGCAGCACTAAAGAAGAAAAAAATCCCAGAATTTAGTTCCTGGCAACTATGGGTCAGTGTTCCTAACATCACTGTCGTTGTGTTTGTGTCAGACGGTGGTCGTGCTTTCGGTTATTTCGCTTGCTTGTGAAGAACAGGTATAATTTTATCTGGAGTCATGAGCTTCATCGTCAGGTTTGTTCCTCGTTTGATCAGGTATGTTAAATATGAATTTAATAGCCATAAGACGCAACGCCCTGGCTGTTAACGTTACCAGTTACTTAAAGCAATCACTCCATCCGTCTCGATAGCCCTCAAAACAAAGTTACCTTGACCTTGTAGTTTTCGAACCCTGCCTTCTTTCCCCGAGGACCTGTGGTAAGTGGTTGTGTCTTCGGTGGTCGGTTTCCATCTTATGAATAGTTTTAGGACAATGGAAAAAATAATTTATTTGTCCTGTACTTGTGATCAGTGTCATTTCGCAACACTAATATGGATAAGAAGCTATGCCAAGCTAGCCGCTATTTACAGATAACATATACCATATGTAATTTAATTAATCGGCTGATGCTTGGAATATACAGGACTAGAAGTAAAATCTATCAGTTGGTTAGCATAGGGGGGAGGATCGGCTCTGGATTAACTCCTAACAAAGAAAAGACGATCTAGGTAATTTGGGGAACCTGTTTGACTATAACATTGCTAATGAGGTCTCGCAGCTGTTAGCTTAGTATGAAAAGTCCTTCGTTTCGCGTAATCGTCTGTCATTACTGAAGTAAGCTTGTGAA
Organism: Macrobrachium nipponense; assembly: GCF_015104395.2. Lineage (NCBI taxonomy): Eukaryota > Metazoa > Arthropoda > Malacostraca > Decapoda > Palaemonidae > Macrobrachium > Macrobrachium nipponense. The sequence goes on along the minus strand of NC_087201.1, from coordinate 97,890,176 downwards.
TTTCAATTTGAATTGCGTTTTACCGGTTGACATGAACTCGTTACATGATGATGTTTGAGAAAATTATACTGTGCCGTTGCGTTTGGATCAGTTATATATGGAAAAGGCTAAGCTCTTATTTTGATTTATTATTACCAGTACATCGAATCATACTACTACTATTGGCGGAATCATTTTTCTTTCTTTATTTATTTAACGTATGTTAATGAGGTTTTTCTGTAAAAAGAAAGCAAAGGATTATTGGACTCTAGGAAATACATGACCGTATTTATAAAATCAGTTGATCAAATGCGCTGTCATGCACAATGCGTCGATGACGTTGACCGTTTTCTCTCATTTTTTGATTTTATACATATACTACATACATGTGTATATGCGTAATACACACACACGCACACACACATATATATATATATATATGTGTGTGTGTGTTATATAAATATATATATATATATATATATATATATATATATATATATATATATATATATATAGATATCATATCTATATATAAGGAGGATTAAAGGCCTATTTACTCATTATATCCTATGGTTCATTCATTACTAGTAATATTTTGTTTTAAGTATACGCATTTGTCAGTTCCTGTAACAGCTGTAACATCTACGTACATCCTATAGCTCCAATTGTGTTTAGGGCTTGACAGATTTTCCCTGGAAGTGCAACCAGGCACCTCTGTATTGGGACTTTGGTAGAGCCAACAAGCAGGTCCACCCATTGAGTAATCCGCTGCCACCTCCCAGGTCTTAACGTGGATAGAGAGGGTGTCTGGGCGATTAGTATTGTGTGTGTGTACGTGTGTATGATTCGTTCCTGGATTCTGCTTCTTATTAGCGACCTTGAACATTTGAAACGCTTTATTATTTTTCGTGGATGATGATGTACGTTGAGGGATTGGATTGGCTCAGGATTTACCGACTAGCATAACAAGGATGTTCTTGTGCTGCGTTAATTGTTTGGTTATCTTCAAGTGATAAAGGAGCCTGCTTATGTTTCTCGTAATGAATTCGATCTTCTACCAGCAATTGTAGCTTTCATAGGTGTGCACAGTGTCTGTTGTTGTAATGGTACTTTTACCATCTCTTCATGAAGCAACGAACATTTTATTTAATTTGAAATTTCCCAGTTCCACAAATGAGAAAGAAACTGTCTAAAATCTCATGTCAACTTTTGAATGACAGAATGTGACCCAAATCCAACCAGGAAGTTGAACTATAAACTATCACACATTTTAATTTATTTCGTCCCAAGCAAAACTTACAAAAATCTAATCCAGTTGTTAGCCTTACTTACTTTTGCCGGAGACTTGCATATCGTGTAAACAAACAAGATATTGAAAGCAAACAGAAATTAAAATTCAAGATAGATTTTAATCAATTATGAAAAACTAACTTATAAATTAGGCCCTAGCTTATAGGTAATTCAAGATGGAATTGCCCGATCGTTGGATAATAATAGAGTGAATTAACCGGCCCTCACTTTAAGAGTGAGTGACAGGAGATGTAACGATAACCCCTCGCTATTTCATAGATAACCCCAGGGGCTAGTACTAAACACTACGAAATACATTCTCTTATCGAAGTGTCATAGGCAGAACAAGAATTGGCTAGGTTAGAGGCAGTATCATTTGGCCATTAAAATCACTGAATGGATTTGTCATTAGATCATAGGGATTTGTTTTTTAGGTAATTAGTTATCAAATTTTTCTGTAATGAATTTCGTTGTAGAAGTCAAACTGACCTTGGAGAATGATTAGTTAATATCTGTATACTTATATGAATTCATAAAGCCCCTGTTTACTCAAGGTGTAAGTTATACACGAGGGAGGAGGCTGTGGCGAATAATAACCATGGTGGATTAGGTCATGCAACTTCATCTCGAAATTCTTTTTGAAAATGAAAGATTTAACATCAGGTGTCACGTCCTAGACAAGGTATATATATATATATATATAATATTATATATATTTGTATATTAATATATAGATATATAATATATATATTATATATATATATATATATATATATATATATATATATATATATATTTATAATTATTAATATATTATAAAAAAATGAAAGAAGGGGCTGATAAGGGAAGAACAGGGTGTGTTTAAATACGGATGAGAGCACATGAATCAATTGTTATGAAGCAATAATGTCAGAGGTTTAAAAGTAAAGGGATAAATCTGTGCGTGGTGTTCATGGACCTTGAAAGCTTTAGATAGCATATGTAGAAGGCAGTGGAGGGCGGTTGAGGATTTGTGATGTAAAAGGTAATTTATTGAGAGCGATAAAAATTTTGACGATGGGAGGGAAGCTTGTGGTAGAATACGAGGACAGAGTTTTTTATTTTTATTTTCTTAGTGTAAAAGTGGTTCCAAGACAGGAATGCTTTATGCCTCCTTGGGTGTTTTAACATACTTATGGATAGAGTTTGCCTGAAGTTAAACAAAATGATAAATGGTGCAAAATTTCTGGATGGATAGGGAAGTTGAGTTGTGAGCAGAGTAGAGAATGGTTGACGTTTGCAGTTGATGAAATGAAGAGAAACTCTTGAACGTAGAGAAAAGGTTTTAAAGCTTATGCCTGAGGATAAAGATGAGAGCAAATGGTAGCAAGTGTAAGACCGTGAGGGCGAAAAGGAAACCCGGAAGTTGTCCATAGTATCTAGCTGGAAAAATAGCGGCTGATTTATGAGATTATCTAAGGCTAAGTAAAAATCTTGTACGATAAAAGTTGAAGTGGAGCAAGGAAGGTAACAGTCTGCACATATAATGACGAGATTTTAGTGGTCAAAAAGCCTAAGTTGAAGGGAATCCATTATTAAAGTGAAATGTTGATGTTGAATGAGAGTGCAAGTAAAAAGAGGCTTAAGCTTTTGAGATTACCTTTTGCATAGTATGTATGACGTGGGAGGAATAGAAAAGCTGAGAAACCTGGAGATAAGTAGACGTGGTGAAAAAAATGAGCTTAAGAGGTGGCGTGGTCGTGTGAAAAGAATGAGAGGAAGACAGGTTGGTAAAAAAGGTTATAGATGAGGAGAGAAAGGTCTAGAAAGTGCTGAATAGGCTTGAGTGAAAGAAGTGATGGAAAGAAAAGTGTAGTATCCAAGATACACGAGAGTGCTGGTCAGATTGTCAGACGTGGGTAAAGGAAGTGACAGGAGGCAGTGGGTTCGTCGTGTTACTGATATGCCCTCCTGTGTAGTGTATGAAGAATGATATTGTGGATGTTTATTTATTTTGCTTTGGACTTTTGTATTTTTGTTTTTATATTAAATCTTTCTTCCACTTGATACACCCAGCCCTTTAAACCCTACACTCCTTGTCCCCTTTAAACATATGCATATACATATATACACACTAGCTTACCAACTCAGCGCTGTCCGCGAAATCTCTGATTACAACCGATAAACTCTCTCATTCTTAGGATATTTGGTTCTCACTCCCCATCCTATTCGGGCTGAACTTTGACTTAAAGGGCTTCAGGAGTGTCACTAATTCATCCCGGCAACCTCAAAAACTTTGGATTAGACACTATTATCTGTCGTTTTTTTTTTTTTATTATTATTTTTACATGTCACCCCCAGCCCACTCCCCTCCCTTTTGGGCTGAACTTGAACTTAAAGGGCATTGGGAGAGTCACTGTTCTCAGTGACCTCAAAAACTGTGGATTAGATACTAATATCTGTTGTTTATGGTTATTCTTACATGTCGCACCATTACCACTTACTTCTCCCCCTTCCCCTTCCTATCAGGGCTGAACTTTGACTTAGGGCATCAGGAGTGTCACTATAAATTTCAGCAACCTTGAAAACTATGGATTAGAAGCTAATATCTGTCGTTTTCGATTATTATTACATGTCATCCACTTCCCTCCCCATTTTCACCCCCTCCTTAGTGGGGCTGAACTTGAACTTACAGGGCATCAGCAGTGTCTATTCATCTCAGCGTATCGAAAACAATGGATTAGACACTAATATCTGTCGTTTTCTGTAATTTATACATATACCCCATCCCACACCCCTCCCCCTTTGGTGCCAGTGATGTCTTAACCCCACAGTGTCCATTCCCACATGGCAAGTTGTATGTATACCAAGTTTGGTTGAAATTCCTCAATGCATTTCAAAGTGTATGTGGAACATACGGACACATACACTATTTATATGTATATATATATATATATATATATATATATATATTTATATGTATATACTATATTATACTATATATATATACTATATATATATATATATATGGTAGTGACCCCATTGTGTTATCTCGTTCCAATTCAGTCATAACTTTACTAAATTTAAGTTATCGAGGTGCACCTTTTTATTTTTTCAACATTTTGTAATATGCCCCCCCCAACACGCTTCTTTTATTTCTTCCTTCCACCACACAAAGGTTGCCTTTCTTGTTACTTGCTGTCATACATTGACTCTTCTTTATATCGCCGAATGGCTTTCTTGGCCCCAATGCTTGGACACTGACCCAAAATTTCATGAATCCATCATTTGGACTAGCGAAAGAATAGAAAATAAAAAAAACAAGCGTATGCTTAAGGCAAAGAATTTTTTAAATCATTCTTAGCGAACTGGAATATTTTGATAAACGATTTTATTGTTAACTGCTAACCTCTTAGATTAACTAGTGCAACCACAAGTCTCCTCTGCTCTGCCTCCAGGATTGGATGTCTGTTTATGGATATCATCCATAAGAGAGAACCTGCAGAGGCATTGACGTCAGAGTGCTTGCTTACAGGGTTCCCTTTTCATTATAGAATTGCCTCGTTTTGCGTTTGATCTGAACCTTCTTTGGATGAAACTGGGATATTCGTGTTGATGTCTCATACCTGGAGCTGTAAGATCCGCCTCGTCCCCATTACGCTTATTACTGAATTTGGACTATGATGAGTTTCGCAGTGCTACAGATAGGTGAAAAAGTCAGTCATACGCTTAACTTTGTAGATATCACTAGATCCGTTTATCCCGTGAAAATCTCCTGACTTCCAATAAGGTTAACCATTCTAATTTAAACCTAATATTTACGTTTTTAACCTTAGATAAATTTTGGTTATTTATTCGTAGAATGACACATGCTCATTATTTTGTAATGTGCATTCAAGACCCATAGTGTTTAAGATATGATGAACACTATCCTAAACAACGTATTAAGTTTGTCCATGGCAGCCTGAAGCCACTGCTACCCTCATTTCGGAACAATAAATGAAATGTCCAGCTCGTTAAATATAGCTGGAAGATGCATATTCTATAAAAAAAAATTCTATACATTTTTTACATATAAGCTAAAAAAAACAATAGGTTAGAAAGTAAAGATGGCGGCAAGCTGAAGCTTTGCCATTCGTCCCTCATTCATTTTTACTTCCCTGTTCTATCGATGAGATCAACTTCCAAACTTGCAGTCTTTCAGGGACGACGAGAATAAAAATAGATTATTTTGAGTAATTCTATAAGATTATTTAAATCCAGAATTAAGTACATGACCGCACGAAATTTATGACTTTTTATTTTGCTATTAGTATAGAACATTTCACATACACCATTGTAGTTGCTCCATCCCACACTCGTATGTTAAGTTATACAGTGTTGATATTTGACTTCATTATATTGACATATCGTCGTATATCTGTTTTTTTTTCCGCGGCGGGGGGCCGCTGTATTATCAAGTATTTTTACTCTGCCATATTCGGTAATCATGAGCGAAAAAAATAAAGTTGCAGCAAAAAAATTCTTCAAACACTTCATTGATTTCCGTTCTTGGATAATGAATGAACTCGGTACTTCATTCTGGACATTTTGTATTTTTTAGTAAAATTGTTCAGATCTATACGAGAAACCTGAAATTATGTTGTGAAGGGAGATTTGAGAGTGAGGCCTACTCACGGTCTAGGCCTACAGAGCTATAGGCAGTATATGAATAGGTAACCTTTGCCACTTGAGGCACTGTCAGTTATCCGTCCTTAGTAATTATAAACAAAATCATGCCAAACGATGACATTCACCTTGGACTATGAACGGAATAACTAATCTCGATAATCTAACGATTAACAACACTTGGGTCTAGGCAAGGTTATCAGTGAAAAAGTTGAACAAGCTTTTAAAAGTGCTTATAAAATGATAGAGCAAACTGGGTATTGGCGTTGGTTTTAATGAGGAAGGTTGTTTCGTGCAGTCGTCTTCTGCCTTCTGTCTCAGATCTTGTTTACATCCAAATGTTTAGAGGCGCTTTTAAGCATGAAATCGGTAACGTTGCCGACTAAATTAGGTCGTTACCCCAGTTAAGTCTTTGCTGCTGCTGTTAAAAGACGATATTGCTTGAAGCTGTGTATTTGAAATAATACTTGCAAGCCTCTTAATTATGATTCTTCCAGTTGTTGTTTGCAGCTTTTCAGTACTTGATCGTGATTGCCTTCGGACTTGGAGTAATTGTAATTTAATTGAAATGTAATTAATGACACATTTTATGGTCATTGTGATTGTAATTATTTCTATTTATTGGTAACTAATTGCAATTGCAGTTGAATTTTCAAATACTTAATAAAGTAACTTTATTTTTAATTGTAATTGAGTTACATTTTTATAAAATGAATGATTAAAATTGTTGCATAAAAATATTTTAAAATAAGACCAAACTAACGTATGTTATTTTTTACAGCAATCTGCATTTTGTTTATTTTTTGCATGGGAATAGGTGTACGAAATATAACTGCTCAACACATTCCTATGTGTATTTGTAACTGTGGTAAAAATGTTGAATGATTGAGTCATTATTATAATTGTATGCATTTGGTATTTTCCATCCTTTGTAATTCGATAATCGGACAGGTAATTATAAATGTAATTAAAACAATGCATATGTAATTACTCCAAGCCTGATTGTCTTATTGCAGACGCTTTGTCTCTTCTTGTGCTGATAGCGTCATAACTGCTTGCGTATAATCTTCGGTACTACGACTCGGGCAGTCTCTCGTCCAATAAACAAACCATGTTTTTATGCAAATTGACTTGCCCTTCCACACCTAACACGCCGCACTTTTTAGAGTAGATGTGAGCTTGCTGTTGCGTCAGAGGTAAGAAATTTATGAGGCAGTGTTTGTGTTTAGATATATATGTATGTGTGTGTACTCGGACCGCAAGGAACGTCCCATTCCACAGAGAAACACTACATCATAAATTTCTTAAGTCTATGTACGCGCTCATTCAAGTTAACTATGCATCAGCACACTCGTGATATACAAAATTCGTTACTGTGTGTTTGTTTACGTGACAGCACCGAAGTGTACGTGCACTTGAGCAGGTGAACCGAAATAATGAAAGAACTTTCCTTCATAGCATATCTGTGACGTCACTAACCGGTGTTGTTAACGTTTTAAGGGTCTCGTTCTATGCATCTTTTTATTTTTTCGTGCGAGTTAACACGCAGTCAGGCTACGTCAGAGGGTATCTGTGATCACACTCAACCCTGTCGACCTGTTTGCCAAGCAGGCGTTGTGACTGGTTTTCACTGCGTAGATTCATGCTCACGCCTGCGGCAGTGAATGCGCTGGTACGTATGCTTCATTTTACCCACACACTAATATTATATTATATTATATATATATATATATATATATATATATATATATATATATATATATATATATATATGCCAAAATGTAGAAAGTAAATACTATATTCAGAGACCAAACTGTCTCTCTCTCTTCAGGCAGGTGATGAATGAGAAGAGTTACAGAAAAAGCGGCATTTATACCAAGAGGTCCACAGGTCGGCCGTTAAGTCACCCACCCCGGTTGATCATTTTTCTTGAACCTTCTTAATCGCTGGTTGGAGGAAGATTTTTATCTATAATATCTTAGTCCCACGATCCTTTTGTAATATCCATTGTGTTTCTTTGTTAAATCAAAGCTGATTTTACCATCTGGCTTTTGAACTGATAATGCTGTAGATTATGTGACAAAGTCCAGTGTATTCTGTGATTATGGTTATTTATGTGGTTAAAAACAGCTGAGCTCTGTTGTCTATACTTAACTGAATGCTTATGTTGTACTAATCTCTGGGACAACAGAGCTCGGCTATTTTTAACAAGATAAATAACCATAATCACAGAATAAACTGCAATTTGTCACATATAATTTATAGCATTGATTGTCAGTTCAAAAGCCAGACAGTAGAATCAGCTTTGATTAAACAAGGAAACAATGAATATTTCAAAAGGATCGTGGGATTCAGATGTTACCGATAAAATCTTCTCCCAACCAGCGATTAAGAGGATAAAAGGAAAATTGTTTGCCTGAAGAGAGAGAGTTTGGTCTCTGAAATATAGTATTTACTCTTCATGTTTTGGAATTTTTATAGTCTCCTTTTATAAGATGGTATTCTGTTTTAACAGAATATATTTCACAGTCATATGTATATATATATATATATATATATATATATATATATATATATATATATATATATATATATTATATATGTATATATATATATATATATATATATATATATATATATATCTTATATGTATGTATATATATGTATGTATATATATGTATATATATATATATAGATATATATATATATATATCTTATATATATAATATAGATATGTATGTATATATAATGTATTAATATAAATATATATATATATATATATATTATATATATATATATATATATAATCTATATATATTATAACATTTCTAATATATAATATGTTATAATATATAGATAATAATATATGTTAAGTGTTTACATAATAAAATATGGAATGTTAGTCCATATATATAAAAGTCTAAAACTAAAGAGGTCAACCAGATTGCTTGCAGGAATGTGATCAGACTAGAGACGCTAAAGATGACGTATACAATAAGTATGTAAGCTAAGATAACATGCCGTCACCTGTAGTCATTCAATTGTTTATAAACATTAGTCCAAGCTCCCTGCTTGAGACAACTACCCCGACCTATTATTCAAACGGCCTACGTGATCTGTAGCGTGTCTCATTTGATTGTGTGTTCGTATGAAACTATGTCATCTGATAGTATGTTCATATGTTCGAACTACTGTCTGTTCCTTCATAACTTGTAACAGAGATGGTAGACAGGCAGAACAGAGTTAGCTATCGTTATTAGAAGACTGTACCTCTTTACCTAAGCTTTATCATGTAGAGGAATAGGATTAGCCATCATCATTGGCAGAAGCGATCAAGCTATCGTCATAGAAGACTTGTACGATCATCCCTGATCTTCATCATGTAAAACTTCAGAAAATTATACTATTTTTTACCTTGTGTTTTTCTACAAGAAACCTCACCGAACCATGAGTTTAATACATCGTCGTAAAGATAATACCGACTCGTAAGTGATCTACAAAACCCCAGACACTCCATTGAAGATGGAAGTGCAATACCAACCGACTTAGCGTATAGATTATCGCTAGTCTAACATTACCTCATAGGGCGCCTTATCATACAAGGCACAAGCCCTAATATTGGTGGCCAGCGGACCAGAAGAACTCTACAACGTCCTACGAAGAAAAAACAGAATAATAAATCATGAAGTCAACGACGACGAAAGCAGCAGATTCTTCAAGCAACCTAGTATCATCATAGTGAGCGACTTCAGAAAACAACAAGATTCGTCAAGCAACTTAGTATCATCGTTAGTGAATAACTTCAAGAAACAAAAACCGACGTGTCCTTTCCTACGGCAACGGAAGCTTCGTCTCTCATTAGAATCATTCAAGAAAACATCGTTAGTGAGCGTTTCCGGCACTGCAAGAAACAAACCGAACGCGTCTGCAGCATCGGATTTTCAAGGGCTCGAATCATCGAAACAACGCGCACGGGGAAAACTGAAGACCAAACCAGGTCGTCCGCTAAATAGAGAAGGAGGACCAAGGCCGTGTGTCGTTATCGGAACACCGTGACTTCCACAAAAGCAAGCTAAGTACAATTTTTATTCATTGGAGTAACTTTGAGTGTTCCTTTGCAGGTCGAATTTCGTTATTCCTGTGGCTGAAGTTACGAGACATTCTTAATCTTACTTTTTTACAGAAATTATCTATATCATTGAGATTTCGCTACTGCGAGTTTTTTATCTTTGAGTGTCTGTTTCCAGAAGTTCTACTGAAATATCATAATCATATACTATGTTAATTTTATCATTTTGGGTGATTATTAATCCCTTACGTAACAAATCATATTAAACAGTGAATATGCGTTTACGCAGTGGACGTCTGTATTTATACAGATGCATGGATAGGGTCGTTAAGCACCGTAGTGATTAGAAAACACACAAAAAAAACAAGTGGAACACCCGTACAACTCTATATAAAATTAGAGGTAACACTATTTCGGGTCATGACAATAAATGCTCCTTTGCAAAGTCCCGATCGCAGTTTTAGCCTTGAGTTTTTTGAGTTATATAAAATATCGAACCTCAATGACTCAACTTAACTTTTAAAAATATGGCTGGATTGCAAGGAATAACATGTCTGTAAAAAACTTTCATCAGGCTAAATGCGCTGACCAGGATCCCTCACTATTTCAAATTTTAGCAAAGAATGAAGTACAAACAGTTAATATTGAATACAGTAGAGATAACTTGTCTTATTATAATCGCTCAGTTCCTAATAGTTCGTCATTCATTGCTTTATACGTAACCAGCAACATAATGCTAAAACACACAATACGTTTGCCGCTGGTAATAAAGAGAAGGATCCTAATTATTACAAAAAGAAATAGAAACAGTAGCCTTTCAGAATCAAACAAGCAAACTCGGTTACTGTGTCACCTAGTCAAGCGGTCAAGGTTAGTCAAAAAACTGCCGAAGTATTCAAAGCATAGCAAATTCCACACAATAAGCGACTCTAGCAGAGTGGGGAAAAGCGATGTTGGTTCATACCAATATCTTTTTGAATTAAAAAGGATTTTTCCTATGAAACACACGACCGTATAAGTAATCAGAGCAGGTTTTCGTTTTAATTTTAATACATTAAGTTATAATAAATACTGGTGGATTAAGCCCAACTGTACGCGCCGTAAAAATTAGAATATCTTGTTTTATTTCTTTAGTACACGCAATATCTTGTATTTACGGACTCACCGTCTGTTGTTCGAACTTCCCTAATGAGAAGTCCGGATAAGCGAGCGCTTACAGATACCTCTATAGTTTGATAAAAAAACCATTGATCTGTAATCTAGTGTAATTGTAAGATTCATCTAGGGGTATACAAAATATTATCTTACATCCTGCAATAAAGGCGTGTTTATCAAAGGGAAATCCTATAAACCTTCAAACATATTAAAATCCGTTTGAACAAAAATGAGACAGTTAATCAAATAATAACTTATATAAAAGAACAAATCATTTGTCTCATAAATCGTAACATTGTTCAAATGACCCAACAGAATTCTCCCACAACCGCAGTCGCAATTTGCACGCAAAATCTCGAGAAGCATGCACCCTCGAATGTCTTAGTGCGTGTAAAAAGACTTTGCTGGGAAATGAAATTTTAATCCTTCCCGACACTCTGAATTATAACGATTTCCGCGAACAAAGCCCTAAAAGTATACATATCGTGGATACGGAGGTTATAAATATCGCATTTTTTATTGTTGTTAATTTTTAATCACGCCCAACCAGTCGTGGATGAATCTCTCTGATAATCTATCTGAAGTAATATCCGTAAAGTCATTCAAGCAGAGGTGATTCAGCAGAAATTTTTTTTTATCTTTTATTCTGAATACCAGAAGTTTCTCCACTAGCGAGTGATCTCTGGAACAAAAAACGGATGTAATTTAACACAAAATACGGTCTAAGGACAAACATTAAGCTATATACGTACCTTCGTGTAGAACCCCAATGAAATTTCAAAATAGAGATATATGACGAAGTTGAAAAATGTTAGTAATAGGAGTCATTAGGAAATCAAATAGCCCATATAATTTTTCCCTCAAACGTCATGCCATAAAAGATCGGACTTGGCGTATCTGCGTAGATTACGGTCGCTTAAACAAGGAAACGACTTCCGATAGTTTCCAGTGCGATGTACCGACGACATCTTATCTCTGTTAGGTTAGAATAATTTTTTTTTCACCTACTTGGACTTACTTAAAGGCTTTTACCTGATACCATTACCTAAGTGATTGTACCTCATATACCGTTTTCAGCACACTCAGGGGACATTATCAATTTTTACGTATGCCTCCGGCTTACGTTGCACCCCAATTATAATATAGTGTTTGGAGACTTTTAGGGGATAACCTACATGCCTATATGGATGATCTTGTAATCTTTTCTAATACCTTAGAAGTACATTCACATAAAGTAGAGCTAGTGCTACAGAGACAAAGACAAATAATCTCTGAGTAAAATATCTAAATGTGAGTTTTAAAAACCGAACATGTTTATCTAGGTTTTATGTGTCTAGTCAAGGTCTTAAAAGTAGTCCATGGTAAGGTGTCGGCTATTCATAACTTTCCGGTACTTATTAACGTAAAAGGGGGATACAGCACTTTTGCGCTGCAGTGGGTATTACAATGGTATGTAAATATGTAACTCTTCAATGATGACAGCTCCTTTAACAGATCTTACGAAGAAGAGCGTAGATTTATTATGGTCTGAAAAGCATCAACAGGCGTTCGATATCTTAAAAGCGGAAAATGCAGCTTACCTAACTTAAAAATCCCTGATTTAAATAAGGAATTTTTTTTTATTGCAACAGACGCCTCAGACCAAGGGGTAAGAGGGATACTACTTCAGTAATATGATAAACAGTTCTTCCCTATAGCTTTTTATTCACGTAAACTAAAGCCCTCTGAAAGTAAATATGCAGTAATAGGCAAGGAAGGGCTAGGTATCATTAACTCACTAGTACATCTTAAGTTGCATAAATCTATGGCTATCCTGATAAAGTCCCCTTACTGAACATGAGTCCTTTACCGAGTTTTTTCAAAGGCTTTAATCACAGTCCAAAGGGAACTCGGTGACAAATGATCATTCAGGTCTTGGGAGCCAAGATAAGATACTACCTGGGAAAGCAAATATCACAGCTGACGCATTATCCCGCAATCCCGCACCATACCGCAAAGAACCATTAATTAGACTAAAAGATATAGAAAACATCCGTACCTATTGTTAAAACCGTATCTAAACAAGAAAATTCCTTAACCCAAGAGATCGCGAAGCATTGAATATCTGGGTTCGGAGCGCAGAAACTGTTACAAACTGAACAAAGCAAGCGTCAACAGACATAACCCAAACAATAAACACTTCGAACGGAAACAGAGTCAGCAGCAATAAACACCAAACAATAAACACTTCGAAACGGAAACAGGGTCAGCGGCTAAGCAAAAACAATAAACACTTTGAGCAGAAACCTTAAAGCAAAAGTACATTTAAAGTATGTGTATCAGAATAAATGTAATCAAATTATACTATTATATGTAGGTCTGTGACGAGGAAAACCCGAAGAACACAGCAGATGACTAACGACCAGGTAGTAGTAATAATCTCTTTCATACCAATCGTCATAAACTGGTTTGCATTCCGTCATCCCATGGGTTCCCTACTATGTCACAGAAAGCCAAATCACTATTTTACTGGCCTACAATGCTTACAGATATAAAAAGCACATAACTAATTGTAACACGTGTCATGAAAACAAGGGATACACTAAGTCACCTGTCAGTTTAGGAGCCTATCCTGTGCCAAATCAATCCTTGAAAGAATATACGTAGAATTATTAACAGAATTACGAGTCTGACAGAGGGAATAAACACTTCTTAGTGTTAATAGTTCCTTGACACGTTATATAGAAGTAATAGCACTAAAAACAAAACACCGCCAATTGAGTGCATTAGGAATATTTATGAGTGCTAAATCCAGTAAATATGGAATTCAACACATAATAATCTGTGACTCGGGTGGTGTAAATCAATAATAATCTCCTTAACACGTTGTGTGAATTCCTTTCCATTAAGAAAACCAATAATATATTTGATCAGGAGTCAATCGGTTTGGTTAGAATAACGGATAATTAAATAGGAAGTGTCAATGTCTTACGAGTTACAACTCGTGATGTTGGATCCGAACTGGATTATAGCGGTTCTCGCGGTTTTAAATACCTTTATCATTGATATCTTGTATCTATAGAATTGATGCCGCAAGTAGCCTTATACGGTACGCCGCTAGAACACTTTTCCACATATTCAAGCCAACCATTAATTTATCAAAGATATATAAAAAAAATATATAAATAAATAAATATAAAAAAAATAAAATAAATATGGATACAAGTGGAGTCAATATAATACACTCCGTAAGAAGTCGGAAGGGTTACAAATTATAATAAAAAAGGAGTCACGATAATATCAATAAGCAAAACGTAACCATTAAATATCCAAATATATATGCGTAAAGATTTGAACTCTAACTTAACGCTTTAGTAATGACAAATAAGCTAAAGTTCAAAACACATATCAAAACCTACTGACATATTGTCTGTCCCGGTAATTTATATTCGTAGTCAATGAAAAAAAAAAATTAAATAAATAAATAAATAAATAAACTAATAATAAATAAAATAAATAAAATAAAATAAAAGAGATTTTAAAGTCAGGAAGTCTAGAAGTGAAAATGTTATCTATGGAATAATCCTATATTGGAATCTTATACAGGGCTAATAATATATATAGAATTTGTATGGAAACCTTTTTCATATAGTTTGAATAAGGAATATTTATTTAACATAATGCCAACATGAAACTAATATATTGTTCAATTTTGGTACTGTTGTTTTTTTTTTTTTTTTTTTTTTTTTTTTTTTTTTTTCAGACATTCTTCTCATGCGGGTGGAGAATTAAAACACTAAAATATCATTTGAAAATACTAAAGTCGTATCTCTTACAGCAAGTAACGTAACTCTTAGCTGGCTGAGAGCAATCTCCTGCCAAGTGACGACGTCATCATTGCCGTATCAGCATTTGTTCCTTTTAACCTCAATAATCTGCTTACACAGGCTTCATCTGTGTCGTCTCTGCTTGCAAAAGCAGATTGACTGGAGAAAGGAATGCTTAGCCCGAACTTCTCATGGGCAAGGCAGACGTTAGGTACAAATGTCTATCCGTATGCGCAATGCAACTTTAGCTAAGGAGTTGCAATCATTTTTAAATTAATAACAAAATAAGCAAATAGAATTTCTATAACAACAAAATGAATTAATTTTTCTGAACCTCATAGACATTTAGAAGTATCAAGATATATATGTGAAATATTTACTTGCAACATTAGCCTATTACCAAATTCAAAGTAAAACATTGCAATGGGAAAATGGTCACATTTTCTTGAAAAACCCAAAGTTTATTTAGAAATTAGTTACATAGTGGGTTTTTTTCGTTGCATCTCCTACCTATTAATAATGTTTTAAAAATTAACCTCAGAGGATGCGCACGAGAAAATTGAATATGAAACTTTTGTTAGGGCACATAGAATCATGATTAATATTCTCTCTGACTCTTATGTTGCCTGGCAATCTTACAATTAGCTCCGTTTTCCACTTCTTTGTCTAGTAACTTACTACCAGTAATATCGAATTTTCTTTGAGACTCGTAATGATATCTATTTATTTTTTATAATTTCTGGATATTTTTACAGTCATCATAGACCTGGATAGGTTCACTCCTTGTTTAATGCCATGGATAAAAAGTTTTGTACAGCGGATTCTTTTGAATTCCAAAATATCAGCGAATTCATGTGGGTTACGTCTGGTCTAAATGGCTCTCTCCCCTCCCCTGTATTTGGATGTCGTCTGAATTTACTTTGCCCTTGTGACAAGTATAATTTCACTTGCAGGCTGATTAATGGAACCTGGTTACAGTATCCTGCAGTATGAGAGTTTCACATCGCAACTTCAAAAAATCATTCGTCGCAGCGGACGACTACAGTCAAGTAACAACCGCCTACAATGTGAAAGGAATTTCATGGACTTCTTCGACCGACACCGTATCTCGTCGTTAATCTCGTTTTAATGCGGAACGCTCCGGCGGCTGTCGGAATCGACTACAATAAGGGACATACTTCCGACAATTACGACCCGAAGGATATTCAACTCTACTTTGCTGGCGAAGGACTCGTGCTGGGGATGTTTTTTTTATTCATCGCGAACGTAATCGTGTAGCTTAGGATGCAGAGAATAAGTATGAGCGCAAAATGGAACGTTGGACCCGCCCAGGCAAATTTTCCCCTTGTTTTAACCATTGAAAAAGGCCGTTTCAATGGCTAGGAGGTGGTTGTCTGGAACTGTGTAATGGACGAAAAGTGGTTCGAAAGCTAGTTAAATTGTGAAGTAGTATAACCTCGTTCATGTATCCTATATATATAAATGATCATAAATAACAGAATCTAAATATATCTTTGCGTGTACGCAATAGGAATCTCTTATATAGATGATCATAAATAAAAACAGAATCTAAATATATCTTTGCGTGTACGCAGTAGGAATCTATTTAAAGTGCACATATATTAATCATAATTATATGAATCCATATACATATGTATAAACAAATCAGGTAGCCTCTAATCAATATGTTACCTTTTATCTTCCCAATATCTGCAGTTATTTATGAGTTAGTATATGAATTAATGAATCAGATATATAACATTTAGCATAAAAATCTACGAATCAATCAGCATAAACATTAATAATGTTATCGATTCATATATGAAAATTTTTTATCAGTTAAAATATGATTTTTATCATGTTAATCTTCATTCTATGCAATTATCAGAGTACATTAGTATTTTCTGTAGCATAAGTATCTTAAAGAGATGAAGTGAAAAGCTGTATCATTATATATCACGTGATCACTATTATTTTCCAATATCATTGTTTTATATTTTATTACTTGAATCAATTTCATGTACACCATGAATTTTTATTTACTTATATATATATATTCACATAGTGTCTGTATCACACTCCTATAAGTCAAATGCAAGTCAAGTTTGAGTAACCATATTCAGTAGTTGGTTTTGGTAGCTGACCGAGCTTAATGTAAGTGTTACATAATAAAATATGGAATGTTAGTCCATATATATAAAAGTCTAAAACTAAAGAGGTCACCAGATTGCTTGCAGGAATGTGATCAGACTGAGAGACGCTAAAGATGACGTATACAATAAGTATGTAAGCTAAGATAACATGCCGTCACCTGTAGTCATTCAATTGTTTATAAACATTAGTCCAAGCTCCCTGCTTGAGACAACTACCCCGACCTATTATTCAAACGGCCTACGTGATCTGTAGCGTGTCTCATTTGATTGTGTGTTCGTATGAAACTATGTCATCTGATAAGTATGTTCATATGTTCGAACTACTGTCTGTTCCTTCATAACTTGTAACAGAGATGGTAGACAGGCAGAACAGAGTTAGCTATCGTTATTAGAAGACCTGTACCTCTTTAACCTAAGCTTTATCATGTAGAGGAAGTAGGATTAGTCCATCATCATTGGCAGAAGCGATCAAGCTATCGTCATAGAAGACTTGTACGATCATCCCTGATCTTCATCATGTAAAACTTCAGAAAATTATACTATTTTTATACCTGTGTTTTCTACAAGACCCTCACCGAACCATGAGTTTAATACATCGTCGTAAAGATAATACCGACTTCGTAAGTGATCTACAAAACCCCAGACACTCCATTGAAGATGGGAAGTGCAATACCAACCGACTTAGCGTATAGATTATCGCTAGTCTAACATTACCTCATAGGGCGCCTTATCATACAAGGCACAAGCCCTAATATATATATATATAATATATATATGTATGGTATGTATATATATATGTATATATATATATATATATATATATATATATATATATATATATATATATATATATATATATATATATATATATATATATATATATATATAATATATATATATATATATATATATATATATATATAATATATATATATATATATATATATATATATATATATATATATATATATATAATATATATATATATATATATATATATATATATATATATATATATATATATATATATATATATATATATATATATATATATATATATATATACACACACTAATATATATGAACAGAATGACTTGCATAGTTGATACTTGCTGATATTACAGTTTGTGGCTGGAGTAAGGTGAACAAGTTTCGAAAGAAGGCCACGAATGTTGTAGGATTAGTGATAGAAAAATAGAATTGGCATAATAATATAGATGTTTAGATAATTAAGAAAGGAGTAGCAAGGTGTCTTTAAGGTTTAGACGAGAGGTGGAGTGGTCATGTAATGGAAAGTTGGTAAGGAGAGAGGGTATTTAATTAGCTCCGCTTTCTGGAAGTAATGTGTGGATGCTGAATACAAAAGACAGGAACAATGCAGAACCTATTGAAGTGAATATAGTTATGAAGTCATAAGGATTGGAAAGTTGGAAATATATATAATACAGAAATGTAACATTGGTATATGTGAAAGTATTAATCAGTGTGTTTTATGTGGCTGCAGTTTCTTGTATAGAACAGAGGACAGCGCAGCTTACATTGCAAGTCTGGTAGGAAAACAAGATAGGCAAGTAAAAGTTGATTTGATAGCAAAACATTTTCCAGAGGGTGTTTGTCTTCCATACTCAGTCTTTTTTGGATGAGACTGCTACACTTCATCAGTATCGTACAACAATCCACTAACTAGTATCTGGTATTAATTTTGCTGCTCAGGTAAACAGGCAATTTGAGTTTAGCCAACCAAACTGAATTTGGTCAGCTTTGGTAGGGAATCAAACCCTGTTCTTATTGGTAGTAAGATGAGTGTTCTAATCACAAGACTTCGAGTTCATTATTCAAGCACATTGTGCCAGGTCTTGTTGATCAGTCTGTAAAACTTGATGCCCAAGTCCTCCAAGCTACATCTCTTGAGCAATTTTGTAATTAGGAATAATTTCATCAACTTCACAATTGAATTGCTTGGTATTCCAGCACAGGTCTTGCTGCTGTCTTTTACACTTGATCTTGGGTCTTTTGCTGCTGAGAGCTACAAATTTCGTAAGAGAATATCTTGGGTCTTTTGCCGAGAGTTACAAACTACTTAAGAGAATCCACCACTTCTTAGCCTTCTTGACATTGCCCACAGCATTCAAGAACTACTCATGATGTTGAATTTTAGGTGTAGTGCACTGATGACAGTCTTGAATACGGCCAACCTTCCACCAACTCTTACAGCAGCTGAGCATCTGGCAGAAGAAACAGAAGAGCTGGAATTTATCCTAGATTGTGGATATCTGATTTATTTTTAGCTGTTGACCTTCTCATAGCTGGGTGGCCCCATCTGCAATGATTATTTGGGCACACCCTAGAAAATACTAAACGACTCCCAGTGCAAAGTCAGAGCCCTTGAAGCTGTTTAGCTTCATCGGTGCTGATCGTGGATCACAAATCGGCGTACGATTTTTGGTGAGGATATCCACCATGTTAGTTTATTGCAGCTGAAATTGTAGATCATCAAATCACACTAGGGCATAGTTTTGTTGTGATAGTCTCCGTAATTTTGCAAATGCTGTTCAGGGGACACTGCCTTGCATGGTTTACATTGCCAAGGTTTTCATTCAAGAATTTGGTTTGTCTCTTAATGAGGATTCTGTCAAATATTTTGTCCAGCAGTTCTAGCAGAGGGGTTGCTCTGTTTATTCCCAATTTTGTTTTGAGTCCCTGATAACTACGTTGTGAGGATGATGACCACTGTTTAAAGGGCTTTTTATTCTTGAAGCTCTCACCGCCTTAACTTCCCCTGCTTCAAAGGGTCATTTCATATAACAGATAAGTCGCTTAGCTAGACTGGCCTTAAACGGTAATTTATCCACTTTTCTTTAGCACAGCAGTGACCTTACTTTCATAATGTGTATCGAATTGCACATTGTCTCATTTTGAAACCCAGAAGGTTCTACCAGGTCTTTTTGAAACCTTGAAAGTACTGCCAGAAGGTCTTTAATGTGGCTTCATTTTCTTAGCGTGCAGCTTTCCATTTACCATTGCTGTAAGACAGAATGCTTTCTTCAAGTAGTTGGCTAATACTGATATTTTGTTGATTATTTGGAGACACTTTTAACCATGTTGACTGCTAGGTTCCAACTCTTCCTAAATGACCTGATTTTCCCGTTTGTACTTCTGCTTGAAAACAATTTTTTGAAAACAATTTTTTGAAAACAATTTTCTCAAGTATTCAGCCACACACGTAGGTCTGAGAGGAGCCTTTTGTAGTCTCTTCCATTGATGACAAAACCATTGCAACTGTGTGAGCCTCTATGTGATGTTAGGATAGGGCAGAATGGGAAAGGAGGGTTAGGATGGATGCCTTTGTAGATTCACTGATGATATTAATTGAACCTGTATTCTCACACTCATATTTTACCTTTGGTTGCCACACTATCTGATTCCCTTGCTGGATAGCCATCTCCCCTGCAGTTGTGATACAGTATGTATTATTTCACTGCAGTTGCTATGTTGGTAGGCCTTCTTCAGAACTACTACAGTGATGGGTATCAGAGGCCATCAGTTTTAACGTGCCATGATCTCTGGCCTGTCGAGTTCAATTGGACTATTATCAGAGTTAAACTCAATATAGCAGTTCAAGAGTTCATGGCTCCTGAGTTGAGACATGTTAAACACATTAGGCTGAACACTACGTAAAAGTGGGTAGTATCCAGGGGAGTTATGAAAATATCTGTTATTTATTCTGTGTATTCAGATCTGTAGTTTTACATTGGTATTTACAATGGATTTCACTACCTTACAAAAATTGATCATCTTATCAGCACTTGCAGTTTTCCTGTTCACACGTGCACTGTAGGCATTACATAAGGTTCTTAGCAGCGCGTCTTCGGCCTCTAGCTGCAACCATTTCCGTTCCTTTTACTGTACCTCCTTTCATATTTTCTTTCTTTATCTTACTTTTCACCCTCTCGTAACACTTGATTCTTAGTGCAACTGCGAGGTTTTCCTCCTGTTACAACTTTCAAAACTTTTACTGTCAATTTCCATTTCAGCGCTGAATGACCTTATAGGTCCCAGTGCTTGGCTTTTGGCCTAAATTCTACATTCAACTCAACTCAACGAGGGATGATGGTGCCATGTAACTCGCATGAAATACTCTTTAAAAAGAAAAGAAATGTTGGTATCTGGACTTCGGAGCAAGAAATAGGGCGGCCGCAACCACCATGGATGGGATAGTCGAGTTTGTGTTAAAGACCGAAAGAAAAAGAAGAGAGGCTTATCGTAGGCTGGTGAGCTGCTCCGTTCTTGTTGCTTCTTTACACTCAGTTGCTGGATTAAACTGACATACACTGAATAAATTTATTCGTGTGCTTTTGTTCATATTTTGTTATAGCTGTGCATTTTATGATTGTTAATTTCTTGCACGCTCTTTCCTGTTCGCAGGACTCTGGTATTACTGTGTATGTCGCATATGTTGTACACGTTTTTATTACACTACTGAAAATATTGCAGTTTTAATTTCATATTTTTGCTCTCTTGGGCGCGCACACTGACTCATTTGGCTTCTCACATGTGATGTGGGCTATGAATAGTTTCGTGTTTGTATTTTACCTCACTGGCTAGTATTCCATCCAGGTGGTTTCTCTCTCCTCCTCCTCCTCTTCCTTCACCCCCCCCCCCCCCCCCCCCCCCCCCCCCCCCCCCCCCCCAACCACCCTTTTCATAGCGCATCCCACCTTTGTAAATTATAAACAGGGTGTAGTTGGTGGTTTTCTCTGAGGCTTTAGGTAGGTCACTTCTAGGTACACATTGATTCATAAGGTGGCCGTATGTCTTTTTGAGCGCTGCTCTTCCAGACCTGCGGCGCTGTCCGATTAGTTCATAATTTAGCATTTATATGTCCCTGTTGGTGTCTCCTAATATGGAATAGGGACAATTTCCATTATTTCGTTTGTAGTTCGTTTCCAAGCCGACTTAGTCTTTTTTTTTATGCTATTCACTTTTGCCCTGTCTGCTCTTCTCTTCTTTGGTAAATCGTAGCCTGTCATTTTTTAGTGTTTCCATTTTGGTTTTACAATTTTTTGGATGCTAGCCAGAAGCTGAGTCTGGCATTCGGGCACTGGACGAACTACGGTTTTGTACAAGTTTTTCTTATTATCCCATCGTTGCTCCCAACAACCTGAGTTAAGTGAATTTAGTTTGCCTTGTTGATTATATTCGAAGATGGAGGACCTTTTGACCTGTTTGATCGTGTGACATTTAGTATAATAGTCTGTTTTTCTATGAAGGTACTGTTATTATTTGTGGTGACCCCTCCATATTTTCCAAGACAAGCATTAGCAGTGCTTATAAACAGTTCACTGGCATTTCTGTATATTACTGAGGATTTACCACTGCATCTCCCAATTGTCCGTTTGCTATAATACCATCCCTAATTTATTTTTGGAATTTTTTTGTTTCTTTTATTTTCTCCCCACTCCACTGGAGCACACAACATGCAACATGTTTAAAGGGAATAATTATCTGTGTTCAGGGGAAGCGATTATTAACATAAACATGAAGTAGACTCAAGCCTTGGAATGGTTCTTGAGGAACCTCAGCTTTTGGTGTAGTTTTTGTTTTTATTTTTATTTTGTTTTTATTTTAAAATCCTGCAATTTTCCTTGTTTTTATGAAATTGTAAATTAGGAAATCTGGTGAATTGTATGATAGGTTATATAGTTTGTAGAGAAGTTCCTTGTGCACTGTCAAAGGCCATCTCGACACCCCTGGTTGCAGTTTAATTAGTTTTATTAGCTGTTTACTGATACTGTATTACCATATTGAGGAGTGTAATTGCAAGGAGGACATTGAAGAACTAAAAGACAATATATCTGCAGTCGTTAGGGAGATATTTTAGTTGTATTACTGTAATTTTGCTGTTAAGTAGATTTTTTTAATGATGACTTAAAATGGATCATTTAACTCCTGAGGAGGTGGTCATTGGTCTGGACATTCTCTCTCTCCCCTCCTGAGGCTACAGCTAATCCTTCTGTGACTGCTGTTGACTCGGCTGCCAGAGTACCAGCAGTAAAGGTCATTATTTCTTTTTCTGGTCCTCTCGTTCATTTTCTTAGGCTTTGTTGTCGTCAATATTGACTACTTACTGGTCCTTACAAAAACCTCAGAAGCTTGTCAGTGGACCTATCCTGTGGCTGTGGCTTCCAAAGCTTCAGTGTAGAATGTAACTCCACATTCACAACCGAGTCTTAACATTGATTGCAATGACCTCCAGATTTTTAGTTGTGTGTGCGTGTGTATTCTTATTACTGATGACAGTGAGAGACCAATTTTCAGTTTGGTGGCCTCAAAATTCAAATATAATTTACGGTAACGTGGGTGACAATGCTGTCACCCAACTCGTGAAGCTTTTATTTGTAGAAGTTTTCGTCTTCCCCGCGCCGTTATATCGTTACTGAATTTCCTATTGTATATTCACTCCCTACCTTCACATAGGGTGCTATAAATGAACAGAAGCTTCAGTACGTTGAGTGCAATGTGTAATTGTCATATACATTAGCATTCATGCAGAATATTGATGAACGACGCTACTGACATCTGTCGGCTATCGATGACTGGGAGCAAGGGAGCTGTTTCAGTTTTTCAAATGCAAACTGTACCCACTGTTCAGATAGCATAACGTGTATAGTAGATTCACATCGCCCGTGCATTTGATGTCTAGGCCCGTCCTTACGACACTCCTGATTGGCTGTTGATAAGCCAATCGCAGGGCTGGAAACACGAGAGAGAGAGAGAGAGTTCACATAGGTAAGATGTGTTCCACCTCTCGGATTCAGGAGAGGAGGAACATACTTCCTGCCTATGTGAACTCTCTCGAGAGACTGAGAGTTTCCAGCCCTGTGATTGGCTTATCAACAGCCAATCAGGAGCGTCGTAAGGGACGGGCCTAGACGTCAAATGCACGGGTGATGTGAATCTATACTGTGTCTGTATATTCATGCTCTCAGATGTATGTCACATGTAGTTTGATTTTTAGTTGTGTGTGTGTGTGTATGTGTGCGTGTATTCTTATTACTGATGACAGCGAGAGACCAATTTTCAGTTAGGTGGCGCAAAATTCAGATAAAACTTAGGGTAACGTGGGTGACAGCGAATGTGATAGCCACACGTGTCTGTCATGAAATTACTTAAAGATTGGTCAGTATCGAGGATTTGGACAGCTGTAAGTTATTCAAGATTTTAACAGCTGTTGTCGTCAATGAACTTAACATTTACACTTGTCGACCAGCCCGGGGTAACCTCCCTCTCGCTACTGTATTAGCAAAGTAAGTAGTATCTTAATACAAATTAGAATTTTAACCGGAAGAGCGTCCTGTGCCATAATTCCTTGAACAAAACATCAAACAAGGCAACTATTACCTTGGTGTTTATTAAATAAAATTGTAACCAATGCATGCGCACTCTGCGATCACGTTCATGAAGCCTTTGCCAGTAATCTCTCTCTCCTGTTCTATTTTTGAAACTAGAACTTTTCTGATCGTTTCCATGTAAACTTCCCAGTAGTTTAGCGCAACCCCCCCCCCGCCCCCCCCCACGCCCCTCCCCCCCCCCCGACCCCCCCCCCTCATTTCGCAGAAAGGCTCGAGTCCAACTAATGATTCTGATGAAGTGTTGATAGTCACAAGCATTTTACGAGCAATTAAGCACATTCATAGCATTGGCAGACCAGGAACAGCCGGCGCATGCGCACCGAATCCGCTGTCATTGCTTCCAAACAGATGACTCTCAGGCGCCGTTATCTTTGAGCATCATTTATAATGCAACGTAGCCGTGCTTTGCTGTATCCGGTTAAGGAACGTGCCTTATCACTTAAGTACGCGGTCGATTTCATCAAGGGCAGAATCTCTCTCTCTCTCTCTCTCTCTCTCTCTCTCTCTCTCTCTCTCTCTCTCTCTCACAGGTTAAGCGGTATCTACTCGCCAGGGAGAATAAAACACAAAAGTAACAGTCTAAGAGACTTTTAAAATCATTCATTAAACAACCAGAAAAAGTGAGTGCATAAGCTGAATCATTATTTTGTTTATTTAAAAGATTCCCGATGTTTATTTATCTGTATCTTCCACATGGTATTTTCATACTTAACTTTTATGTAGTTGGCCAAACAGGCTAGATTTCAGAGGAATGTGATCTTAATCTTCGTAATTATTAAAGTATTGTCTAACGGGGGAGTTGTCGTGCCCTGAAAAATTTAGATTTATAGTAATCATGCCTTATGTAATTCAGGAATGAATGTCGCATTTTTGTTCACTGACTAATAAATGATGTTTGCTGTCTACTTCCTCACCACAAAGGCAGCTGCCGAGATGTAATCATGGCAACAGTTAGGAGATAAGCCACACAGTAATTGTATTTGTTTAGTAAATGCTTTTAACTTTGCTTACTCGGTAACTATGCTCGGCTTACTCTTTAGGGTAGCACTTGGAATAAAAACCGTTGATATTAGTTTATTTGGTGCTACTTTAGTAGGTGGTCTACCTGCGTGTTTCATCACTGTTTCGCCGTGTTTTAGTACTAGCCTCTCCGGCATCAGATGTCCCTGAGCGCCCTTGATCACATTTGATTCCCCAGGCTTAGGTAGACTGCCTACTATAGTAACATCGTTTATTCTGTACTAGTAATCTGTTTTCAGTGGTGTAACAGTCACTACGTCGGAATGTTTTCAGTCTAAGAAAGATTCCTACTCCTCTCCTTCTTCACCCTGTCCAGGGCCACTTCAAAAACGTGCGTGACCATGGCGTCATTTCAATGATTTCAGCAGTATGGTATTCACCCAATCACGTTCTAGGTAGTGGTGAAACATCAAACTCTTTTTCATGAATGAGTTCTGAAATTTTTAACATTTTAGTTCCCACAGACTGAATATTTTTAAAAGCACATTGCATTGTAACCACTCACAATATCCATGGTCAGTTCTCTTGGTAATTCTCTGTCTTGTGTAATGTTCGACAACACCCTCATTTACTGCGCCTTTTACGTACTAGTGTTCTTTTAGTTGTTATAAGGAAAAATTAAAGCATCTTTTAAAAGTGAATATACTCGTGTATTTAATATATATATATATATATATATATATATATATATATATATATATATATGTGTGTGTGTGTGTGTGTGTGTGTGTGTGTGTGTGTGTATAACGAGTACCTATTTAACTTGTTACTTGTTGACGGCTTATCCAGGTCCCGCACCATAGCATACATAATACATAAACAAGTGCATATTCTTTTGTATTTACAATTTGGCCAGTAACCGAACCCTTGGAGTGGAAATACCACGGAATTGCAGTAAATGAATACAAACTAGAAAAATTGGGCCTTGGTTTTATTTTCCCCATTAAGGCCTTCTTACTTTGCCTCACTTTCACTAAAACGTCTTAACTGGGGAATCTTAGTGGTTTAAGATTAATTACTTCCTCTAGAGCCTTTGGTACATATCCTCATGTCACGTCAAAGGATGTATATGATTAGAGAGGACAATTATAATGAGTATCAGAATACGCCATTACCTGCTCAGTTTGTCGGAAAGTGCACCAATAAGGCTTCATTCCTTGACATTTTCGAAGTATTACAATTACACAGAACTTGAGAAAAAAAAAACGAACAAGGCTTCAATGAATGACATTTTCGAAGATATAATTACGCGGGAAGGGAAATAGAAATGTCACGCATCACGTATGGTTTAGATTCCAGATGACTCGTAAATATGTGGGAATTCATTGCCAGAGCCTTTAAGAGCATGTTTTGTTTAAACCTGATCGCACCGCTCCGGGGTAGAACTTTATGTTTCGCGTGTTCCCGAAGAGCGGAAGGACGTGCGGTTGAAATTATTCATGCACTCAAGGAAATACCTTAGACTCTCTCTCTCTCTCTCTCTCTCTCTCTCTCTCTCTCTCTCTCTCTCTCTCTCTCCTCTCTCTCCGCATGATTAAGAAATAAAAATGAAAATATCTGCCTCAGCAAGTATGATTATTGATATGTAGCTGTAGTAATACAATGATATATGCAATATCTCTAAATTGTTTCAGCAATGATCATTGTTGTCCAAAATAACTTGCATACATGTACAGCTAAGGATTGATCTAAGTGAACTGTCCAAAGAAATGAAGTCTAGTATATCTTTTTGATAAAATCTATGGCAATCTGCATTGTATTTAGTTCATCGTTAACCCTTTAAGGGTTAAAAGATGATGGGTTATTTTGTCTATTTTGACACATAGTGGAGCAAAGATAAGTTTTGATCCTACGAAGAGTCGAGAAACTCCTTTTTGATGTTGCGTTGGTTACTGGAACAGTCAGATATATCTATAAATGTATAAAGAGTTCAGAGGCCATAGCAGCAGCAGCAGGATTATTTTCCAGTGACCGTAATGCATCAATAAATGTAGATATAGTAGTCACTTTACTAGGACCACCAATTTCTCCAATTTTGCACAGGGTTTTTAACATGTCCAGTTCAAGATCAAGTTTCTTCTAGTCAGTGTCTTTGGAGTACATGGCTGATGTGTCATAATCATAGCTCCATTTTATGAAGAATGTTGTAGCTGGCACTCTGAAATCGATCAATGAGTTGGTTATTCATCAAGTCGAGTACTTCAGAGTACTGAGTGTGATAGTATTCCTCAACATCTTATGGGAAATGTTCTGCTGCACTGCCCTCATCAACTCGGGTATATATGTCCCCTTGGTAACTTTGGTTCCTCTATTTCCTCTATGTTTCTTGCTGCCCTTTGAACATCACCCGAAGAAAGTACTGAACCTCTCATCACTCCGAAGATCACCATAGTACATTTTGGCACGCTCTACAGCTCTGGTAGCATCATGAGCCGTGACCTTTATAGCTCGGAGATTTATCGATAGTCTCTCAGAGGCTGCTAAGACCAAATGTCCCAATTTCAGACCATAGAATGTTGAAAACTTCTCCATTTCAGCAATCTGTCACTAGCTTGACGGGAGTATTCATCACTGGTAATGGTGTTGATTGCTTCCGGAGTTTCCAGAAGGACTTGGTAGTTTTCAAGGATGGAATTACGTGACTCGGCGGTGACAGTCCATCTGGTTGGACATAGAGGCTTGAAATTTCCAGAAGCACCTGAGTCAGCACTTTCTTGCCTTTTTTATATTATATTATATTAATATTATTATTGTTATATATATATATATATATATATATATATATATATATATATATATATATATACATATATATACATATATATATATATATATATATATATATATATATATATATATACTACATTAAATTTTTCAGTTGTTAAAAAGTCGGGAAGGGGACAAACCCCTCTGAAAAATGTGGGAGATGGCCCAATAGCCCACCCCCCCCTTTCTTATTACGCCTATGAGTGGACGGTTTGCCATTTAGAAGGAATAGATTTCTCTCTCTCTCTCTCTCTCTCTCTCTCTCTCTCTCTCTCTCTCTCTCTATGTGTGTGTGTGTGCGCTCGCGTGTATGTTTTAACTCTAGTATCCATTATATATTAACATCCACAAATTCAAGTAGGAATTCCATGATTCATCTTCTGGCAACGCTGCCCGAGATGCATTGTGTGTGCGCGCGTAGAAGAGCTTGTCATGTATGTAGGTTGTGAAGCAGCTCGGAATGCTAAATGTGTTATGCTAAATATATTTTTTAACAATAAAAGAAAAAATATAGGAACTTCTGAGGGCTTATGGCGTCTTGGGTTGTTGTTCTTTCAGCAAATTTGACCTCGTCCAAGACTTTGATAAGATCCTAGAGAGCGTTGACAGTTTGGGCGAAGATTCAGACTGACTTTCCGTAATTTATTTTTAAGTGAAGCTCTCTCCCCAAATTTGCTACATATTTGCCATTTCTCCTATTGCATGCGGTCTTTTAGATGTAACTGCAAAATGCACTTGATTAAAAATGTCTAAGTATTGATTGGAGAGACGATTACAGGCCAACCTCCGTATTTGCTGTAGTCTCGAATGATTATGATCTAGCCACTTAGCGCCTTCACTAAAATAACCTTGAGAATTTATAAGAGTTCAGATTTGCTCAGATTAGTATTAATGCTTTCTTTATCTTGGTGGCAGTAAGGTTGTAATTAAAACTTCCTAACTGAGGGTTGGATACTATATTAGACTGCCTCAACAGTCTAATATAAAGTCTAATATGGTTACGAAAGATTGAGACTTCAGGGTGATTAACACTGCTGCCATATTTTTTTAAACTCGTTCAAACATTTCAGAAAAAAGGGTGCCAATTTGGTGGATTTGTCAGATTTTTTGAGCGGCGTTGCCATTTCCTCATGTATGGATGATTAATTTAGGGAAGTGACCGCCAAGGGTCACAGTATAAGAGGATTGTCTGTCACCTCCCTCCATTCTTCGGTACAAAAGCAAAACACGGAGATCAAAACATGATACTACTTGGATCTTGCTGATGTAAATAAGTAGGTATACGTACGTTAACGTAAGCATGCATATACATGGTGTATATTACTTTAAAACGAAACCACTTGAATGAAAGCAAATAGCTGGAGAGTACGCTCGAATATGTCCACTCTCAGGATTAACCTTAACCTCGAGGTTAATCCTGAAATTTTGATTAGGATTAAATACCTCCTTTGGCAGGATGGGAAATTTGTCAACGCCGCTAATTGTAGCAAAGTCTCAACCTTTCGTAGCTAGAGTATAGTTTAGTCACGGTCTACCGTGAGTTTAGTGAACCCAGGTTTATCGATAGGTCTATAGGGCTCTGCTTTCTGAGTAAAGTTTGCTAAGAACATGATTGCTGGGTGTTTGATAAGGGCATTGATTATTTGATGATGGTATGATTGTTGACACTGAATAAACCACAGTACATAATAGCACACGCGCACACAACCATATATATAATATATATATATATTCTATAATATTATATAATAGATATATATGTATATGCTTGAAAAATCATAGTAGATGCACGTGACTTCAGTATACGTATAAGCGAATACCACAGGAAAATAAAAGGCAAAAGTACAGTACCAAGCGCTTTCTCGTGTTTATTCATGCATCGTCGGGGAACAAACGAGACAGTTGAAAAGAAGGTTACAAGATAAACAAAAAGATCAATACCATCTTGTACTCTTGATGTTTGTTTACATTGCTACCTTCTTTTCTGCTGTCTCATTTGTGCCCCGAAGATGCGTGAATAAATACGAGAAACCGCTGGTACTGAAGTTCTGCCTGTCATTTTCCTGTTGGATTCGCTTATATGTGTGTGTGTGTGTGTGTGTTTGTTTGTGTTCTTGCGGTTATTTCCCCCGCCCCCGCACATTATCCGATTCCAATACAGAAAGGAGATGTTATAGTAGAGAGGTATAACATGAATCAAGATCTCATGAACTCGGAGGGATGAGGCCTAACGCTTGGAAAAATAAGACTTACTGGATTAAAAAAACTGGGCCCCCATTATTTTTAGTCTGAATATTTGCTATTTAGAGAAGCGAGTTTCATTTTTAGCAACCATTGAAAAGCGTTGTCGAAGGCTGACAGGAAGTTAGGTGCCATTTCTAAAGCTTCCTGAGCCTGCTGGGATGATGGTGTGCAAGCCGCTTGTATCCGCTTTCTGCTACTTTTCTCTTGTATTAGGATTTGTTCTTCATATATATATATATATATATATATATATATATTTATATATATATATATATATATATATAGCGTTGCTCTGTATTTAAGATTTTTAAGTTGATGTAAGTGCGTAATCGTTTAGATTAATAATATTAATGGTAATGACGATTGTATTACAGCATAGCAGCGTTGTCATGCGCGATGCTGTTTCTAAATTTTTGAAATTTCGAAATTCTCTAATGTGAAAATAGAAGCCAATTCTATCTTTTGGCTTTTGATCAGTTAGATGCGTTGATCAGTGTTTTTTATTTATTACTTTTGACATGTTTATATCTGTAAATCTACTTAGAAGAGTGAATAGAACAGTGAGCGTTAGTGTGTATGTATGTATGTATATTAGTGGTGTAGTAAGTAGCAATGAAAAGAGAAAACTAAATTCATCCCTCAAGTGTATGAATATAAAAAGAGGAGGAGGTATAAATAAATAACGTTACCAACCGCACCATAGCAGAAATCGGTATCTCTTTCAACGCCAATATAGATAACATTATAAATAACTTTTTCACTTGATTATGCATATATATATATATATATATATATAGATATATATATATATATATATACTATATATATATACGTACATATATTATACGTGTGTGTGTGTGTTTGTAAGGATAGTAATGAAACTGGATGAACATAGGTGGCTCTAACCTCCTGGCGGGAGAATCAGGTTTTTCGGTGTAGGAAATGATGTCTATAGACGCGTAGTTGGTGTTACTGTGTACCATCCTGGTTTGCTCTAGCGCCTAATAGCATCTTGTGTATGAGTTCAAACCGCTAGTAGGATACCATTCCCTCCTATAATAGAAGTTACAGTCAATATATATATATATATATATATATATATATATATATATATATATATATATATATATATATGTTTGCCAAACTCTTACATAACATTTTATACAGTCTAAGAGGAGATATATGTGTTTTGAAAGTAGCAATATATAATACATACATATATATATATATATATATATATATATATATATATATATATATATATATATATATATATATATATATTGCTACTTTCAAAACACATATATCCCCTCTTAGACTGTATAAAATGTTATGTAAGAGTTTGGCAACATTTTTTCAGATTCCTAGCTAGCTTAGAATTAGGATGTTTTAAATGTGTGTTCAGATTTCGCATAACATAATGTAAAAGAATATATAATGTAGTATGAAAAGAGAGAGAGAATATCTTTGTCCGTTCGAAGCTAGAGTTGTTTTTCAAAACCTGTCAACGCCTTGCGATAAGAGACCTCGAGGTCTTCTCTGTGTTTTGGGGATTTCTGTCATCACGTCTGATAGTGACTTTCGCTCGACTTCTGTCTTGATTGGGTCGTGTCTTTGTTGAGCAGAATGGTTTCATACGCATTCGTCTTTGTCAAAACCACGTGCAGATTTCACAGTTCGTCTGTAAAGTTGCGTCACATTAGAAGCTTCTAGAAAGAATTATTGCCCAAAAGGTTTTGTGTCATCTCCACTGTCCAGCTTTCGTAAGGAAGAGAATATTCATTGCATCTTAGAACCGCGTTCTGTTTCCACGTTCTCTTTCTGCCTCGCCCTAATTGATATTAACGTAACGTAAAATGGTCACTCGTAACTTTTAGATTTCGGATTTGATATTTCTTAGAATTTATGTAGTATTATTTGGTGTTTTTGTGGAATCTGAACAAACATTATATGTGTAATGGCGCCTGGTTTTGTGAGTGTGAAACAAGCTGCCGCAAAGAAAGAAAACTGGTATACCAAGAAGGTAAAGTGTGTTATGTTTTTATTAGTTGCAACTAATAACTAATATCTAATGGTTATGATGGTTTGGTAAAAACTAATAACTATTGGTTACAATGGTTTAGAGAACTAATAACTAATAGTTACAATGGTTTGAGTGAAAAGATTTACATTTTTACACATTGCGAATTTTTGTGTTTTGTGTTTGTTCCATTTGAAGTGCATTTATCCATTTTCTTATTGAAGTGTTTATTTTTGGTGCATTATCCATTATCTTATTGAAGTGTGTCTTTTTGTTTTATATTATGTGTGATTAGTACCTTTTGCAATTTTGGTATTTTCCACATTTTTCTGTGTTTTCATTTGCATTCACAATTTAATTACTTAGTTATTGTCATTACTTAATCGTTGCACATTTAATTGAATTTAACACTTGTGAATTAATTTGCATTTACTCAGAATTCTTTTCGAGTTTCGTTGTTGTTTAGCACTTGTGAATTAATTTCCAAATTTCAATTATTGCCGAATACTTTTGAATTTTGATTGAATTAATTTTCTTGAATTTTGTGATAAATTAA
Organism: Macrobrachium nipponense; assembly: GCF_015104395.2. Classification (NCBI taxonomy): domain Eukaryota; kingdom Metazoa; phylum Arthropoda; class Malacostraca; order Decapoda; family Palaemonidae; genus Macrobrachium; species Macrobrachium nipponense. Next base: position 97,857,059 of record NC_087201.1, on the reverse strand, counting down.
TTGTGATTTAATTTTACGTAATTGATTCAAGAATTGATTAAACTTTGCTTTGTTTTCAAGTAACAGTAATTTTCCCTGATGTGAATTTCACTTTTAAATTTTGAGTTTGATAATAAATTTTTGTATTCAAAATTTTTATAAGTGTTTATTTTGACACCAGCATATAATTATGATTGGTTTAGGTAGAAACATAGAGTGGTAGTTGATCTGTTTTCCTTCAATTAACTTGAAGTGATTTAGAACCAAGGAAGTTCTAGACTTTTGAAATCAGGGAAATACTAGACTTTTAAAGTTGTTGATGGAATGATGCCCTTTGATTACTTACAAGATTACCTCACACCTGTTTTGATGAACTTAGTCTGATTTTCTGCAATACTGGTAAGTTGTTAAGGGATCACTGTTGCCTTTAGAGTACTCAGTCGTTTAGTACCTGTGATGAGGGTTCAGGTGTCTGGCTGTTGTGAGGTAACAATTAATGAATGGTAAGTGTAGTAACCAGATACTTGGCACTTCGTCACAATATATATATATATATAATATATATATATATATATATATATATATATAATATATATATATATAAACTGAATAACAAATTCCCACTCTAGCTATCAAGAGAGAGAATCGTGCATGAGATCTTTGATCCCCCTAGAGGGGCTTGACATCGGTTGATTTCCCTCCAGTTGGCGAATTCGAAATAGAATGGCGAAGATCTTAGGTTAAGAGGACTCGGAAACCTATAGCCCTCATATAGAGTCCTTCAGGAAAATGAAAGCCTGTGACAGGTTAGAATGCTTAGATGTTCCTCTATACATCGTGATAAATGTGAATTTTTATTAGTGTAATAAAGAAAATATTGTCCGGATTAAAACCTGGATGGTTCTGTATTTTACGGTAACTGAAAGATTCGACCGAGTAAATGAAAAAGATGGCAATGGCTTTACCTTCTCAGTTTTTCAATAGACAACGTCTTAAGACGTAGTAATAATATGTATAGATATATATGTATGTGTGTGTATACTACTTGAACTCATAACGTGGTTTTATAATGTTTATATGTATAGATATACTATGTGTATGTGTGTGTACAATACTTGAACGCATAAGGTGGTTTCAATTTTGCCGACCAAATGTATTTCCACCATAAATGGAGAAGTCTGATATTATTAATGAAGTGAATATAATATTGGACCGAAGATTTTATCCAGCGCCAATTGGAAGTCCGTTCAGATTTTATATTAATAAAGTACTCAATAAGCGAAGCATTTCTCTTCTTACCCATTCTCTCTTATTACGTCAACCTGTATCTCCTCCCACACATCTCTCGTCGTGACCAATAGGAGCCCTTGGTAACAGGACGAGTCGGTGTATGACGTCACTTCAACAGCTGTCTCGGACTGTTTGTGATCTCCAAACAGGTGTCTCCTTCATGGGGACACTTGTTCTCTATGTATACCTCCGCCTTTTAGGAACGACGCCCTTACTTTCTTGTAGCCTGCGAAAAATAAGAGTAAAGCCACTATGCATTTCAGTGTCGGGAAATTGTCATTATCACCACTGCATTTATTTACGTTTACCCTCATAATTACAAGGAAAATAGGTTAGAAAGTAGCGCCTATTATTACGTAAGCAGCGTGCGTTATTACAAACTGGTGTACGGAAGAAAAGTCGATGGATAAGATTGTTCAAGCGGGTAAAAGCAGTTTGTACTAGGATATAAACCCGCGAAACTACAATGACGTATAATATATGAATTCCATTGGTTTTCTTCGGCGTTAGCGCATGTAACCGGAAATCCGAATCTTCTAGACGAAATTCCATGAGAGATGTCAGAATATGGGTTTTGACAAAGATGATTGCTGTCGTTCTATAATATTATATTGCAGTTCTCTTCGACTGGGATTCCTCCGCACGAAACTGAAAGATTGTGAAATATGGTGTAATCGTGATGGTTCCATTCTGTTCTTTTGGCCACAGAGGCAATGATCATATCTGAGACCCCTTTTTTTCAGCATTTCAACAAAAGAATATGTTTCCTTATTGTTCAGGTCCCGTAGGGGACTAATGACGTCAGTGCACCTCACGTGGTGCACTGTCTGCTTTACTTAGGGTTCTTTAACACTTTAGTTTTCCTTCGGCCCTTAGCTGGAACCCCATCCTTTTCTTTTACTGTACCTCCATTTATATTTTCATCTTCCATCTAACTCTCTACCCTCTCGTTACGATATTGTTTCTCAGTGCACCTGCGAGGTTTTCCCTCTGTTACACGTTTAAAACAATGTTATTCTGTTTCCCTCTCAGTGCTTAATGATCCCATAGGTCCCAGCGCTTGGCTGTTGGCCTAAATGCTATATTCCATTCGATTCCTGATGGCGCCGGATTTCTTGCAGCAAGAGCACTATAGGACTGCTTGCTTATATCATTGGCCATTTATAGAATTCACGCCATACACACCGTTGACAATACTATTAATTTTATAGCCTGTTTACCAGCTGTGGGGGGGGGGGGGAGGAGAGAGAGAGAGAGTTAGATAACCGTTGGCTTTAGGAGATTCGTACGCCATTCAGGAGGCATTTCTCCCACACCATGGGATTCATAACCCTCCACTTGGTGTAATTGTCCTGGGGTAAGATGATTTAGAATCCCAAGCCATTGGCACTTCATGCTGAGGAAGAAGCCATATAAACTGACTGACTTGACGTTTAAAATTCAAGTATTCATAGGTATACAAAGTCGTAACGTAGTGAAAGTATTCTACACTGGGAGAACATCCTTCATTCAGTCTAGCATTGACTGTCGTGTTATTTTCATCTCTTGGCTCACCTTCTATTACAGGGAACGGCTTATTGTGGGAAATGGATGTAGACATACATACACACACACACACATATATATATATATATGTGTGTTTGTGTGCGTATATATATATATATATAATATATATATATATATATATATATATGATGACTATATATATGTGTGTGTTTATATACGTATGTATGTATGTATTAGGCAACAAAAGTCCTTTAATATCCACTATAAAAAAATTCCCCTTCTTAACTTATATTATTGCCCAGGGAGAGCAAATTGGATATTAAAGGACATTTGTAGCTTAATATATATATATATATATCTATCTATCTTTATATATATATCTATCTTATTATATATTATATATATATATATATATATATATATATATATATATATATTACGGTGCTTATGTAGTTACATCTGAATTTTTACTTTCATCCTTTCTTTCAAGTTTTAAGCTTCATTGCCGTAGACTTCATTCTGTGATTTAAAACGAAAATCAAGGCCCCAGAACTTCAGTGTGATGAGGCGTTAACTGTTCAGCTGATAAAAACTACTTCAGATGAGAACGTCTGGCTTCGTCTACAACCCTCATCGACTGTGGATGTTATTTTCGATCCATGGGGTGTAATTAGTCTTAGTTCGTGATTATGAAAAAAAAAAAAAAAAAAAAACTAACAGCATGAAATGTCAGGAACCTAACATCGGCGAATGTATCGTAGCTATATTAACCCATTCGATAACACCGAGAAAACCAGCAACTAGAAAGAAAATAAACGCTCCAGATATCCTAGAACAAACCAGCTTTATGAATTCCGGACCACATACAAGTAAAGGTCTTCAAAAATGGATGTAAGCACCGAATTCTATACTTTGCGGTAACCATAACAAGGCTGCACATACACTGCAAAACTGGTGGCATCTTTTCCCATGTAATTAGGGACACAGACAAGCAACTGAAATATCCCGATATTGTAGTACATAAGGCACTGAGGAAGGAAGGGATTGTAACAACAAAACCACGTAGCCCAAACATTGACTCGTGCCGATGTAGTGTACAACTTGGAGACATTTGTTATTTGAAAATTTTAGTGATATTGACGAGCAAGGCAATGAAACGACACTTAAAAAGGACTGACCTGATACCATCAAAGGTTGTGTAAATCAAATCATATGTCTATTATGGCACTCTATATCGGTCAAACCGGAAATTGTCTGAAGAAAGATTTGAACGACATAAACATGCAATGGATGCAGTTCACAGAAGACAGAGTGGTTTCCGTTCAGGTGAAAGAAAATACCTGCTTTTAATTGGATAGGCACTAAAAACTTCTTGTAGTAGAATATATTGGCATGTGTAAATCTGACTTATTTTGGTAAGAATTAATTAATAAGAAAACAAATATCAGTCTAGTAACTTGACAATGGCAATCGTTTCTTCCAAAATATTCATACACAATGTGCACTTATTAAGTGATATGTGCAGTCTGTTCCTAATGACGGGAAATCAATTTGACTCATTTTTCCATAAGGAAACAATGCGGAAACGAGGTCATTTGCCCGTCGAAAAACAAGGCATTTCAATAATAACACTTCCTCTTGTCGTGTGCAATGTTTCCTTCGCCTTTTGTGGAACCGTATGTGTGATTCTTTGCACTTTTTCATCACTGGACATATACATCGTTAACTTCCACTACAACATATCATTCCGTCTATAGGATATCCAAATGAGACGACCCAGGTCGAGAATACTATATATTTCATTTATATTTTATATATATACATGCATACACAGCATGCTTGTTTACCTATCTGTCTAAATATATATATATATATATATACACACACACATTATTTACAACATGCTGTTTACTGCCTATTTATGTCTACTTATATATATATTATATATATATATATATATATATATATATATATACATATCACTACATATACATATATATACATACACACACTCTCAGACGTTGTGTGTAAGTACCAGTGTATGTGAGAGCGAGCAAGCAGAGCTGAAAAAAACACGTGCTTATTTAATCAGCAATAACGGCATGTTATGGTTGCATAACACCACTTAAAACCGAGTCATGAAATTCCTGGACGAACAGCTGCTGTGATGCTTTCAGTGGACAATGGTATACTGCCAAACTCTCCTGTTGTTACCCTGTAGTACTGTCTGGTTCCTGGATTTCGTTTTTTCGTCCTCCTCTCGGACACCGAAAACAAGCATCGGAATTGTTATGTAGGGATCACAGCCATTTATTGTGCTCCAACAAGTCCATTTCACAATTTCCGGGTGATGTTTTGGTGTGTTTTGTCGCGGAATTCGAGCTGTCGTGGAAGCCCGTTGTTGTGGAATCCTTTGATGCGGATTGAAGTGTTGCTTCAGTGACATCAAAGTCATTCATTTCTAGGTAGGACTGCTTTGATCGGTTGTTTTCGTTTTGCATCTTCGTGATTTCGGTTTGGCGGGATTTGCCATAGGATTGATTTTATGAAGCATAACTGCTCTAGTTATCAACCCCAGAATTGATTTTAGAACGACGAAAATTAAACATTCTTGCACAACAATATTCAAGTACATTGACATTTACTTTTCTCAGTAAAAATATTGAATAATTTAAACAAAGTAACTGAACGGTTAGATAAAATCATGCTTAGTTAAGCAACTGAAAATTTAGACATATTTACAGCATGTGTATATTAGTATGTAGTGTGTAAAATATTTTACGATCTCTGAAGTGATGTATGTTGTGTTTTAACGTTCAATACCTCGTTTCTGGTTTCAGTTGAATACCCTGTCAACATTGCTCACCATTTGTGCGTTCGCTTCTATATATATATAATATATATATATATATATTATATATATATATATATATATAATATATATATATATATATACATATACAGTATATATATTATATATATTATATATATATATATATATATATATATATATTATATGACCAGCATGTCAAAAACGTTAATAGTTTAAAAGTAGAAATACAATTTCTTGAAAAACTGTCATATAGTTAATGGCTGTTAACTATTTCTTGGATATGATATAAGGATTAATTGCCGGTACCTTGTAGCACCTCTTAGGTATTTCTGTAAATTTGACTTGACGTGTCACATAAATACAGACACATATATAGTAGTATATATCAGTGTATAGTATATATGTACATAAATGTATGTATTTAGATATACATGCATTTTTTGTATGCAAATACGTATTATGTTCTTCTTACGCCAACACTACAGAAATACCCGGATACTAACGTCAGGTGTTCGTACATGTGAACAGTGGAATGGCATCTGTAGCTCTCATCTGCAATTCTAGGAATACGTTTCATCAGCTTTTGCGTCTCCATCGAGTTACATCCCATTACCTGAAGTCGCCATGCTTTATGCTTTGCAGAAGTCGTTCCAAATAATCTTCTTTTATGCAACTTCTCTTAGGGAGGCATAGAGCTGTCAGCATTACTTTGCAGCATCGCTTCGGCCCTTAGCTGTAGCCCCTTCTATTCCTTTTACTGTACCTTCTTCTATATTCTCTTTCTTCCATCTTGCTATCCAGCCTCACCTAACAGTTGTTTCATAGTGTAACTGCGAGATTTTCCACCTTATACACCTCCCAAGCCTTGCTACTGTCAATTTCCGTTAAAGGGTTGAATGGCCTCATAGGTCCTATAGCGGTTGGCTTTTGGCCTTAATTCTATATACTATTCTATTCTTTCGTACAACTCAAATAAATTTAGTCTTTTGCCTTCAGTTCCTTAAACAGGAATCATCCGTTTACAACCTCGTTCCTATATTTTTAGCAAGTTTTACTCATTTCTGCACGGCGAATTCCCGAATAATCTTGCATCGAGCGGATTGAATTCATTGTCAGTTCGTCTGCTAAATGAGCAACGTTCACGTCCGCTTGGAAGTACTATAAACAGGAGACTCCGCTTCAGTTGAAAGGTGGTGGCATTGTTTGGGATCGTCCTTTGTCGATTGTTGTGCTTTGTTTTGGGGGGAAACAACGCAGCCATTGTTACGTTGTCCACCGCTCTGGTCAGTAAATATAGATCGGGAAATAGTGTATATATACTTTTAAAATGTTTAATAGCGAGAGGCAATTATTTATTTATTGGTTCCACTGAAATATTGTCCGGGAAGGAAAATATCGTTGATTGTATTTTTATACGAAATCAAATGATAAACGGAATAAAAGGACCAAAGTAACTATGAAACCAAGACTTTAGCATCTCGTGATAAGCACAAATGATAGAAACGTGTTTTGTAAGCTTTCAGCAAAATTCAGCATGACTGTCATGTAAAGTGACCTTTGGTATTAAAATTTTCGAAGTATAAAATTCTGGTGTACTGCGTTTTAATGAGGATCGTCATCAGATTTTCATTTTTCTTCATCTAACTCTTATCTGACGATAATTACCCGCCACGGAGAAAGTTGTAAGTCTGTTCCTGCTTATACGTACTTAGTATGTCTGTGGAATTCAGATGCATCTCCTAGAGAAGGAATAGAACCCACCCCCACCCCCACCGCCATCATAGCCAATTTTTTTTTTCTTGTATGTGTGTGTAATTATATATATATATATATATATATATATATATATATATATATATATATATATATATATATATATATATATATTATACATACATACATATATATATATCTATATATATACTATATACACACACACACACACAACATATATATATATCTATATATATATATATATATATATATATATATATATATATATATATATATATATAGAGAAAATGCTGTCCAGGAGAGTTTTGAAGGATGTAGCCACGAATACTGTGTGATGCCAAGCTTGTGGATTGACGTCGTTGTCACGTGTCATGGCAGCTGTGCTGGGGGATGTGCTGCATATTTTACATATATTAAGGGCAAATATAGATAGACGACGGTTGCTAATTTCATATCAAATTCAAAATTAATATTTGGCAGCCATGCTGAAATTGATGAAAGCCATGAAGAAGTCCGGTATCAGTGGTATGCCAGTTGCTTTTATAATTGGCCGCCAGAATTTGCAAATTAATTAAGAGCAATTCTGGAATTAGATATACGAATATACTTCAGATTTTGAAGCAGCATATCTCAAATATTTTGAGAATTATTTCTGTATTTTATACTGAATGGCAGAATAGCTTAAGTATTTTCCAATTTTCTTGGAGAATATTTTACATTCTAACTATCCCGATGGCGTCATCAGACATTTATCCAATCATAGTGATACTCTCAAGGGAGTGACGTTGATCTTTTCATCCAATGAAAAATGGTCTTTTATGGGTGTGTATCTCGACCAGATAATTCCACCAATAAGAGAGCAAAACTTTAGGGTGTGTGTTGGAATGCCTCTTGTAACCAATGATAAAGCTCGCTCGGGTCACGTGACTTGTCGTAGTTACAGATATGTCATCTCCCAGCACAGCTCGATTGTATGGCATATGTTCATGTTAACGAGGTCTTTGGACAAGTGTTATCCTTGTTTGCATAACGTTTTTCATACCTACTTTCCTCTGCTTCAGATCTGAACCCTCCAAATGTTTATCTTATCTGTTGACAACGTTAGGTTTCGGGCTGGCAAATGCGCCATAATCTTGCACGTCCATGACCCCAACACTGTGCTTTTGTGCGCCGCGCGTACCCGCTGGCCATCAGCATCCCCTCCCCTGAAGTACTTCTTGCACTGACGTTTCTTACGTGATATCACTGTGTCGCAGTGTTTAATCCTTCCTGCGTATGTGCCCTTCCACATACGTAATGAGAGATACGGTGTACTTTTGTCATGACTTGGGGCACGTAATTCTAGGCTCTCCTTTGTCTACAGCTCTGGGTTGTTGTTAAGCGAGTAGCTGCATAACGCACGCGCACATATTACTTAAACACACCTGTATCTACTAAATACAGACACACACACACACATATATATATATATATAATATTATTATATATATATATATATATATATATATATATAGATATATATATATATATATCTATATATATATATATATATATATATATATATATATATACACACGTCACTTCATCATGTAAGCGAATACCACAGGAAAATGACAGGCAGATCAGTACTCATCTTCTGCCTGTCATTTTCTTTTTGTTATTTCATTATATATATTATATATATATATATATATATATATATATATATATATATATATATATATATATATATATATATATATATATATCATATAAAAAAACGTCGTATCGTGCTTCTAAGAAATCAACAGAAGGATCCACAGTATTATCCTTGTTTATCCAGATGAAATATATTTATGGAAATATTTACAAGGATTAAAGCTTTCGCCTATCCACCTGTGGACTTGATCAGTCCAGAGAAGGATGGACGAAACCTTTAATTTTTGTAAAATATTTCCACAAATATATTTCATCTGGATAAACAAGGATAATACGGTGGATCCTTCTATGGATAATATATATATATATATATATATATATATATATATATATATATATATATACATATGATATGACTGTCTATGTGACAGATATGTTTAACGTAGAATTAACTAGATTGTAGAAACAATTTCTCCCCAGTACTGTTGATGAGTGCATCTGGCCCGGCCAATTGGACACTCGACCAAATGAGATTTTTATTTCAATAAAACTTGTGTAAATTTATTCACAAGGATAGTGGATTCGATGTTAAACAATATTTATGCTTTGGGAATAACTTGCACACTAAGGTTATTATAACGGAAATCCTCAAGTGGCCAATGACGACTGGTTATTTCTGTATCTAGACCAAATGGCCACGACCGAATCATGGCCGAGGTAGATGATGCGCTTGTCGATTTGAACCCCACTTTGGGAATACATTATTCCTAAATATATTTAGGTTAATTCGTATTACAAGTATATAAGTGTGTGCTTCATGGATGTAGATGTGTATGTATGTATATATGTATATATATATATATAATATATATATATATATATATATATATATATATATATATATATATTATAATGTGTGTGTGTATCGTTGACGAAAAGTAACATCTGCGAGGAACTGGAAACAAAGATTGTACTTTGACTTCCTCGGTACGTTTGTGAAACCTGGTGCTTTGTTTCACGATGCGATTGTGGCAAAGCGCTCCCCCGCCCCCCTCCCGCACCTGTGGTCAAAACTTAGCAAGTTCTTTGTTAACGAGATTCTTTGTTCGTCAATAGTGACGTTATAGCTAATAGATGTTTATTATAAATCGAGATAAATCGTTCTTTTGTGTATGAGGCCAGCTTCAAAATATATAACAAATTACTATTATTGCAACTCTTCCACTCGGCCGACCCTTTGTTACGTATGCGTCGGCCAGAGCAGGACTGCGCAGTCGCGTCGGGGGTTAATGTTTCTGGGAAGAGGGTTAGTTTTGGTGTCTTCTTCACTTGACTTTGCTTTTATGCCCATGAGGTTTACAACAAATGATGGTTGGTATAACTGTCAGTTTTTGCTTTCATTTTTTAACTGCAATGCTCACAACTGAATTATTTGGATCAGGTTTTACTCTGTTTTTCATTTAGCTTTCAATTGTTCAGTTTTTCTTCCAAGACGACGATCCCGTAGGGGGATAGTGCCATCAGTGCACCTCATTAGGTGCATTGTAGGCATTACTTGAAGTTCTTTGCAGCGTCCCTTCGGTCCCTAGCCGCAACTTCTTTCATTCCTTTTACGGTTCCTCCTTTCATATTCTCTTTCTTCCATCTGTCCACCCTCTCCTAATAATTGTTTCATAATGCAACTGCGAGGTTTGCCTCCTGTAACACCTTTCAAACCTTTATTGTCAATTTCCGTTTCAGCGCTGAATGACCTTAGTTGCCCCAAAAATCTATATAACTCAAAATCCAAGACGACGAAGTGTTTCTTTGTCTTGTCTTAGTTTCATAAGTTTTTCTGCTGGAAAGAAATTTATACAGTAAATGCTGCGGTTTGTTGTTTTTAAATACCCCTTTTTTTTCTTTCTTTCTTTTTTCTGTCGAAAAGACATACTATAATCGAACGCTTTTTTCCCCCCGAAAAGACATACAATGGCCAATGGCGGCGTTGCCTCCTCTTTTCTGCTGAATAAACGTAGAAAGAATATCCGCAAGTAACGAACTCAAGCCGGCCAACCATGACACCAAGAGCCGCAGTGCACATGGCCGATTTTCTTTGAAAAGAAAACTCTTCCACAAAATAGCGTTCCCCTATTGCATAGTGACAGCATGCAGTCTGGAGTGGGAGGCTTTTACAAATGATGGAGTCTGAAATACATCAATTTTTGTCATGATTCCAACGGCGGGACTTGTAACTGATTATCTCACTATTATAATATATAATCTTTTTGTATAGGTACTCTTGGGTTTTCAATCACTACTAAGACTTGATTAATGGTTCAACAACGGTGGTGGTGTTTTGGAAGATAGTAAGAGGTTTAGTGTAGATCTTTCGGATTTAATAGATAAGTTGATTCTCCGTAATATTATTGTGTCGTTCACCTATTCACGGACGGCTCATGTGCTTAACATGATAACTTCTAACTGCCCCACGCGCACAGCGCCAATTACTTCTCTGTCGTGTAAGCTCTGTCACTTGTTTTTGTAATTCCACTTCGATACCCCGTGTAGGTACAGCACCCTCAGCTCTTCCTCTACTCTTGAATGTTGTTGAACAGGCCTAAAAGGTCGTTAATTTGCAAAGCAAGAATTCGCATAATACGTAGATTGTCTTCGTGAAAAGAGGAAATTGTGTAAGTTTTTTAATTTAACCAGAGAAAAAGAAACGCATGCGAACGGCAAAGATACATCGACTGTACGCCAGACCTGTAATGTTTGTAAATTAGGTGTTTGCGATAAACTTGGATCGCGTATTTCTTCCTTTTCAATCTTACCAAACTCTTCACTTGACGCCTTCAAGGTATTTTCAGATACGCACGGGAAAGTTTCATTTTTTACTTACTTTATTATGCATTACACTTTATTATGCATTACACGTAGTTTATTATGCATAACACGTACTACCATAAACCAGCAAAAACCTTTACAATACTTTAGTTTTGTGAAATGTATAGCCGATGATGCTTAAATACGTATCCTCGGTTTTGTTTCATAAACCAGGTTTTCTGTCCAGTAGAGGCCTGCTTTGCAAGTCGTCTTGCTGTCTTGTCTTCTAAAAGGTAGTTATCGTAGCTTTACCACCATGAAAGTTCTACGTGGCAGTTCACTCATTTGTTTCAGTAACCAATGTCTTCTTGTATGGCAAACTTCAGGTGCGTCAAGGCTACAGTAAATCATGCCATAAGTAAAGATGGAAGCTTATATCGTTTACAAATTGCAAATGTGTTGAAGACAAGTCAAAGACCTTAAGTTTCGAACGAATCTTAG